>NC_082622.1:7142486-7471311 GCF_030936135.1 Gavia stellata | reverse complement strand
AGAGGCTTCACAGATTGCAAAATGCTGCTGTGACATGGGGAAGACTCCACCATAAGGACATTTTGCTAGAAAATTAATTTCTATTGAGATTCACTGCTGACACCAAGAACCAGTGCTCCCAGAGAGGTTGACTGGGGAATGTATGTGTTGCCTTTCTCTCACATGAGGCTGGTTGGTAAAAAGTTACTCATTTTGAAAGGAAAGAAACATATAGTTGCACATTTTTTTGTCAGAATTTTTCATGAAATTAAATGCAGCTTTTGGGGATTAGGCTTTTTTCTCTCCTACCTCAAACCTTTCCATCCCTTTTTCCACCCCAAGAAAAGATGAAGGGGGATGAAGTGATAGCAAATTACCAAGCTAATTTTTGTCCTCATTTTTTGGAGGAAAACTGTAATCACTCCGTCTGGGAGGAGGAGAAGTTGAAAACATTTCAGCTCTCTAACAAGCTGAGATGGAAAAATTTGGTCTCCTTGACTTTGATGCCTAGTAGGTGTCACTTAAATAACATGACAGACGGAAGCAGACTCCTCCTCCCTCGAATCCACCCACGGAGAGCGGTCCCCCGTGCCAAGCATCCCAGGAGGAACAAATCGCATTTGGGCAGCACAGCCCTGCGCCTGTCATTGGGAACATGTGGACATTCAGGGTTTGGAAAGGGACCCTTGATCGTATTCCCTGGGCGAACAAGCTCGTAAAGCCACACGTCTGCCACAACGGGTGTGCCCAGTCACTTCCTAGCCAGGCAGCAAAACCAGATGGGTCAAAACTTATTTGGGAGATTCTAGGGAGAATCCTCCAGTCTGATTTTCTGAGGATGAGTGAAGCTGCAAAGGCAGCTGGTGCAGGAAGGGAGAGATGCCCAACACCAGTCAGGATTGTCCCCTCACTGCAAAAGGGGGATGCCATCGGCTCCTGCGCCCAGCCCAGCGCACAGGGCTCATACTGTGCAGCCCCTCTGCGCTCATTACCCCACGCAGCCCCAGAGCGAGGATGCTCCGGACCCAGCATCCCTGCAGGTTCCTGCTCCCACTGTCCCTCAAGTTGGGCTGCACCAGGCTCTGGATTTGTGCTGAAGGTGGGCTCAGTGCTGCTGCCCACACCGGTGCCACTCCTCCTCCTCTGCACCCATCTCTGCAGTAGTGACCAAGTCCAAGCCCGGGAGGTCGGCCCCGACAAGCGCATCTCTGCTCTTTGTCTGTCCCCGTCACGCCGAGGTCAGATGATTCGCGTGATTCATGTGGCATGACTCCGCATACGCCTGCTTCAGCATCGTAAGATGTCAGTTGCCATGGCAACGCGATACAACACATCCTGGCATCACTTGGGTGAGGTTTTCCAAGCTGGCAGGGTGGGGAGGTCGTCCTCTCCCCTCCTTTCCGAGGGAGCTCGTCATCTGGGCAGGGACACAGTGGGAGATGCATTAACGAAAGCCTCCCGCTGCCGACATCCGCCTCCCTCACCCTCCTGGAAAGGCCCTCTTTGCCAAGGATCACCCGCCGGCTGCATCCTGCCCGTCCCCAGCAGCTGCGCGAATCCAGCCAAGGTCCCCTCCCCCTCTGCCACTGCCGGCAAGAGCAGAGCTTGGCCCTGCCAATAGCATCTGCACAGCTTGTGCTGGGGGAATCTTTGTCCTGGCGGATCCAGAGAAACCCCAGGTACATCCCAAGGAAACTGTGACCACAATGGGCCCCCAGAGCTGAACTGCTGCTGGGGAAGAGCATCTTCATGATGTGTTGTCCCTTGCTGACCCCAGACCTCGGGGCTTGTAGGGATGGAGAGCCCGACGTTCGCCAAGACCTGAACCTGCATCCTACGTGCCAGTGAGTCCCCAAATGCTGGCTGATTCTGGGTTTCTCCTCGGTACTGTCATTTCCCATAGAAAAAAGCCTGGCTTTCACCCCAGAGCTGCCTGGAACTGATTTGGAAATCTCTGACCTTTTCATGGGAAGGGATGGCCATCCTCACCCCAGCTGTGGTTACAGTGGAGAGATGATCCCACATGGGGAAGGTGTCACCTCCCAGGATCTCCTCTGAGATCAGGGCAGGCTGTTTGAAGTCTGTGGGGTACCACACATCCTGGGGCAGGAGCAGCTCTCCAGGAGCAGATAGATGTGGAAAGATTCAGGACTTCTGGGAGCATGGCCAGAGGGAGACTTGCCGAAGGCCCGAGCACGCTGCGGATGCAGCTCCAGCCAGGCTTGCTGCTATGTGGTTGTTGTATATAGCTCCAGTAGAGTCAGTGGGCTTAAATCCTTTCAAAGTCGGAGCCCAAGTGATTTAGGTGCTCAGATCTCATTGTCATTCCCTTTAACTCCTTTCCAATTTCCCTGGCCTGTAATTTTTAATTTTGAGATTGTAAAACTGTGGAAAGCTCCTGGATCAACCCTTCACGGGGATGGTGTTACTCCAAGGATACCAGTGCCCGTGTATCAGGCTGAGGACTTGGCCCTTGCTCAGTAACTCCCAAGGGAAAGCTCTTTCATGATCCCCAGCCATGAAGGTCAGACCAGGAAGAACCTGTCCCTCTGCCTGGCTCTGGCATGGTGTGTGCATCCACAACTATAAAGTGAGACAGGACAGGCTGCCTGATGCTCTCAAAGCAGAAGGAAAACAGCAATCAGTTCTTTGCTTCTCCTGTCCCTTCCACTGCTGTCCCAAAGGGAAGAATGGCAGAGTGGGGAGATGTCCATACCTGTCCCTGCCAAGTGCTCTGCTCCCGGGGAGGTGGCAGCTGCCTAAAGAGCACTCAGCGCAGTGGGGACAGCTCTGCCAGGACGTGATGAGGACAGAAGCAGGGGCCCTTAGTGTGTCTGCCCACCGTCTGCCCGCCGGTACAGGGATGCCCAGGCAGCCCCCAGCCCAGGCAGAGCAAAGCACTCCTGTGGGGAGGGGACTTCAGCCAGGAGTGATGTGACACCGAGGGCAGTGCCACCCCGGAGTGCCTGCGCACCACAGAGAAAAGCTGGGTCTCATCCTCCCTTCTCTAAAACCACGCTAGACACTGCCTACCTCAGAAAAATAATTTCCTTGGTCTCCTTCCCTCCTCCACGGCAGAGGCAGGCAGGGCAGGTCTGGGGAGCCTGGCAGATAGTGCTGACCCAGGTGGAGGCTGGGGTGTCAGCTCTGGCAGCAATCACTGTGTTCCTGCCATGTTTCTGGCCTCCTGGGAGTGGAGGTTAGTGGGCAATGTCTATTTATAGATCCCTCAGAGCAGAGCAATCATTTCCCTGGAGTCAAGAGCAACAGAAAATGCCAAATGTATTGAGGATGAGCATCTGCTCCTGCAGCCCCTTCACTGAGCACTGTTAGCACCCAGGCTGGCTGGGTTCACGGGTCCCAATTTAGCGCCTTTCTGTCAGGGTGCTGGGAAACACGCCAGCTTGGGAGAGCCAGACAGAATGATGTGGGGAGCCAGGCAGATGGGTGTGCTGGGCATCTGGCCTGAGACGAGGGCTCGTGGCCCCTACCCATCTCTGTGGGCTGAGACTGCACCACCCTGCTCCAAAACCCCTGCTCCCACAGGAATGACCCCCCCCCCGCCTCTTTTCACAGTGTATGGCTAGCCCCACAGCACCCCACAATGAACAGAGACCTGGCAGGGACCTGAGCATGTATTCAGCTCTCAGCCCATCAGGAGCCAACCCTGACTATCAGAGGTGTCAACAGCAGGACTCAACGGTGACGGCCGGCTCCCAGTGCTCCCGCCACGCTGCTGCTCCGGGACTTGGCAAAGATGCCACAGAAAGCAGAGCCCAGACGATGGCTCTGGACTGCTACGGGTGCAGGTGCTGGTCCATGCTGACCTCCAGTGCTTCATCCCCCTGCACAAGAAGGTGGGATGGGGGCTGCTCCGCCTGGTTTGGGGGAGGCAGAAGGACGATCTCGGATGTGACTGTGAGCAGTGAAGGGGTGTGCACAGCTCCCCCCACCAGCTCTGCTGGAAGGGGCCACGCTGGCAGGCTCGGGCGACCACGTGCCACCTCCCTTCTGGCTGTTTACATGCCGCAGCCAGCGTGCGGGCGCCGCGGCCGCCAGTGCCAGCTCCCGCAGCCGGCGAGGGAGCGCGGCTCCTCTCTCACGTGTGCCTGGCGTTCCCCAGGCAGCGCCGCGGAGTGATGGCCTGAGCTGGCAGCTGGGGCAGAGATGCCTCTGACTGGTCCTGCTGGGGCACCGGGTCCAAGCCAGTGTAGGACGTGCTGGGGCCAGGCACGTGCAGTTTAGAACAGAGCCTGAGAGCTGGTGAGAATTAGGAATGCTTTGGAAGGCTGGTACGTGGGGGACACTGCACCAGGCATACACTGTGGAGCCACAGGCATCAGCCCATCCACACCTCTCCACCCAGGGAATGCCTCTCCTCTCCTTGCACACCTCCAGAGGCATCCAGCGTTTCGAGCAACCTCCTTCCAGGAGGGCTGATGCCAAATGAAATGCTCCTTGTCCTCAGATTTTGTCCTGCTCTTTGGGGAGCCTGACCTGTAGGAGACAGCCTGCAAAGTCTCATCCACCTGCTTCACCATGCCCAGAAGATGCTGTTGGTTTCCTGAACAGGAGGGATGCTCTTGCCTTCAGTGGGGATGCTGGGAGGATGGAGAGGGTGCATTTCCCCCTGGAAAAATGCCCGCACAAGGACAAAATACAGGGTCCCTGCTGCAATCGCTCTGCAGGCTGGGAAAGGGGTGAACTGCAGGAAGATGGTCCCTCCCAGGCTGTCCAAAGCAGGGTTCATCACTGCCTGTGGCAGGTTCCCAGGGCTTGTTGTGGGCCTGGTGACTCCATGAGATGCAAACCGCCCCTCACGGAACCACAAGGACTGGCTCTGCTGGGAGAAGGCTCATGGAGGGCTCATTACAGCAGAAAAGTGCATGCATTTGGTGCGGGTTGGTGACCTGCGTGGGGTTACAGCGCTGTTGGGAAGATGGATCTGGGTAGAGCCAATGCCTGAGGCATGCAGGCAGCAGGGCAGGGACCACGTGGGGCTGGTCCCACATCACTGCCAGCCCCACACTGTGAGCAATGGGGCCAGGGCTAGGCAGGCTGGGCAGGAGCACTCAGCTCCCCTCCTGCCCACCCGGTACTTTCCCGTGGGGCAGCTCTCGCCTCTGTCGAGCAGCATCGCTGGCAGCGGCACTGCGGCCTCGAGAGGGAAGCGGCAGAGATTGAGAGCAGAGCCCTTGGCTGCTGCCACTTCACGGCACCGTCTTCGTGATACGGCGTTGCCTTGACAACTGCAAAGGGTCTTTTACTGCCTGTCGGCTGCTCAGACAGAAAGGGGGGGAATAAAAAAAAAAGAGAGAGGGAAGAAAAAAAGAGCATTAACTCCCAGTTCCTCAAAGTGGTTTGCACCATGTGAGAGGGGTCCAGTGTGCGGGCAAGGCTCGGCCGGGGCATCCCCCAGCCCCAGCTGGCTGTGGGCATGGACTGGCACGGAGAGGGAGCCTGGTGGCTGCTGTGGTCCAGCACTGGTGAATAATGCCCAGCAATGTGTGGGTCCCTGTTCCTCCCCCTCCCTGTGCCTTCCCATGACCTTGGCATCAATCAGGAGCTTCGGCCACCTCGTGGCATGGTGCAGCCTTGGATCAGCGCCTGAGATCAGCTAGGCTTGTCAGCTTGATCAATCAGTCTGCTCTGCAATTAGGGCTTTGTGTTGTCCGCCTCTGTCAACACCCGTCATGCTTGCCTTGCTCACGGCTTTTCCCAGACCCAGGAACAGTCCTGCCTCACCTCTCTGCAAAGAGCCCAGCCACTTCCCCATCCACAGGTGCCAGCATGGGGCTGCCCCACAATGCTGGCTCCACGCCCAGGATCTCATGGCAGAGCAGAAGGAGCAAATTTGGTTCAGCTGTGTCAAAAAAGTAACACTAGGAATGGACACATCTGTGGGTTGTCCCTTATGTGTATTTTATGGGCAACGTGAGCCATTCCTGATGCATGTGGTCCTCAGTTCTGCAGGCATGGATGACACTGCCCGTGCCACATTTCTTGGTCTGAAATGCTGGGCCAGAGCCTCAGATCTGTCCTGAAAGAAACACAGACTTGCTGCCTGAAATTGCTCCTAAGCTCACAGTCACTGTGTGAGGAGCTTGGCAAACCCTGTGGTCACTCCTGAGCACTCAGACAGGGAGGGGATGGACAGGGAGTCAAATTATTGCATGCAGAAGGACCAAAGGCTCCTGGTGATGTAGGGTGTGATCACCTTGCCTGATTTCAGGCAGCTCAGCTGGACTTAGATGTCCCATGCCGGAGGGTCGATAGCAATAAATAGTTGCTGGTAGAACAGACTCATTTGACCTACTTTGGACAGCCATGGGCTGAAGGGCACCCCACCAGCCATCCCTCCATGGACTGATGGCTGTCTAGACACGGAGTGCTGCTGCAGACATCTGAATGCAGTCAGATGAACCAGACCCTGCTGACCTGCCCTAGGCTGTGGAGGATGTCAGAGGGAGGATTTAGACCCAAACCAGGAGTCTCTCGGACAGCCAGTCCTTGTTCTGCCATCACCCCCAGCTTCCAGGGCTGAGCACGCAGTGCTGTGGCATTGTGCGGTGCACGGGCAGACAAGCCCGCAGGGTGAATTGGCTAGACGGCGGCTGGGCACCGTGGCTGCAGCAGGGATTGAGCTGTGGACAGTCACTTGTTAAGTCACTCCCTGAGGTTTGCTGTAGGGTGTTGGAGGCAGCACCCTCCTGAACATGAGCAGGAGCGATGTTCATGATGTTCACATTACAACCACTGGTTTGAGTGCCCCAGGGCTCTCAGCAACATGCTCTGGCCTGGATGAGCTGTCTGTCCTCAGAGTATCCTGATCTGCAGCCCATCTGCTTCTCCACAGCTGCCCTGCTCCATCCCTTCCCCGAGTCCAGTCACGTAGCATGGGAAGTGCCAACACGGGCAGGCATCCTTTGACATCCCGACCCAGCTGTATAGCCTGGAGTGGCCAGGGGTTGCAGGTCTGTAGTACAGCAACATGCAATATTACTAACCCTTTAACAGGATTAGGGAGGGCTGTTTCAGCCCAGGGCAGTGGGGCAGACCCACTCATGTCTGTGTCCTTCCCTGGAGAAAGCTCTTGTAAGCAAGTAACTTCTCCAGAAAGATTCCTGTGCCTAAACAGCCTGGGAGCAAGCACAAGTCTTTCTGAAATTGTCACCCTGAGCAAAGAAATTCTCTGCTTTCCAGGGTCATTGGACAGAAAAGGTGCACTAAACCAGGCCTTAAACACAGCATCTCTCTGAAGGATCCAGGAGCCCTGAGATGGTCCATGGTTGAAGGCAGATTCATATGGCCCCAGCAGAACCCTGCGATTTCCCAGCCAGGTTGTATTCTCCAAGTCCTGGCCACATCTGGAACATGCTAAAATCCAGCTGTGAGCTACAGGGCGTGCTGGGCAATGTATGCAATGGCGCCCTATCCTGCCTTGCCCCACACACCCCCCAGCAACCCCTAGAGCTCCTGCAGAGCCCCTGGGTACAGCAAGGCTCTTTCCAGCCCTGGATATTGCGTAGCAGGGGGCTCCAGTGTGGAAGGGTTAAAAAAGTGCTGTAGCTTGACAAAGCACCAAGGTTTCTGGTGGCTCCCGTGCGTGCTGGCAGCTCTCCAGCTGTTTGGCCACCTGTGGCAGCTGCTGCTTTCTTCAGATGCTGCTGCTATTGCTTTTAAATTGATGATGCAATTGGGCCTTATTTAAAGCAACAGCTCTTTCCCTTCCAATACTGCTCCATGATGGATATTGGCTTTACTTCTCTCCCTCTCTTTCTCTACCTCTTCATCCGGACTCTGAAATGCCCAGGGATGCGTGTGGAATGACTTTCTACCCATTGTCAAGCACTTACAGTATCCCATAAATAATCTAATACTTGTTTGGTCTAAATGTAATTAAGATCCTTACTCCATGCTTGGCGACACTGACCGGCCATAGCGCCAGTGATTTATTGTGTTGTATTGTTTAGGGCTTTAATTGCATGCTGTAGTTTGGCATTCCACTGACAGCTTCTCCCAGGAATGATATGTTTACGCTGCAGAGGAGTTTGGGGTGATAACTGTATAAAGCAGTTTAATAATGAAGAACACACTTCTAATACGGAAACCTGTTGAAGGTGTTGCTTTAGGAGGCTTATTCTGAGAGCAGAGTAGGAAGTTCCCCAGAGAAAATCAGCTCCTTTTCATGCACAGAATATTTGCAAGCTGCTTGCGATTGTAGTGATTGTTACGGAAAATTATGTGAGAGTTATATTTTCCTTCAAATAATTTAACTCTGTGGATCCTGTGGGTATATAGTGTGGGCTCTTTGAGCTGTGTTGGCCACATGGTAATCAGTCATGTTAAATCACATGGCTCTGCTGCCAGGGCTGGACTGGAGAATGCACTGGTACTTACTGTGAATATTCATGAAGGCAAATTAGAAATTCAGTCCTCCTGGGCATGTGTGTATGCAACTTTGGTATTGCTTTTGTGCCAGGAAACCATCGTGGCACAAATGTTCAGGTGGTGCGCGCACAAACCCACCCCAGGTGAAGCTCCGACGCCTGCAGATTCCTACTTGCTGCAAAACCGTGGCGGTCTCCGGCCAGCTCTCTACCTGCCAAGGGTCCTTGCTCCTTGCTCAGAGCTGTAGCATCAACGCACATGCCTCCCCACGTTGTCGTCCACACGCAGGCATTTCAATTCGCCTGTTTTCAGCAGCAAAAGGTATTACAGAGCTCAGCTCGGGAAAGCCTGGGGTGTCCTCAGCCTTGCAGCTTTCCTCTGCTTTCTCTTGATTCCTCAGCACCTCCTCCCATTACCATCGCTCTCCCTTATCAACACACACTGCTTCCAAATTAGGACAGACGCTGTCCTGCTTCTCTGCTGAGCTGTTCTCATCTCTGCGTGGCACTGCTTCCACAGGGCTGGTGAAAAACAAGCCAGCTTCTCCCAGTCTTCCCAGATAAGCAGGATTAAAACCCTCGCTTATTCCTTCTCCACCTGAGCAAGGGCAGGAGGGACAGAAGGGGGGTCCTTATCTTTTTCTTATCTCCAGTGCACCTGCTTGTCTCTGGTTGTGGAGACATGTCCCCAGACCCTGCTCATGTAGACACGTGTCTCTTCCAGTGCCTGACAACGACCTTCCTTGTATTAACAGGGGCCTCTCTCATAACACCAGTTTCTTTTTAACCATTGCTGAGGCCTCTATGGAAAACCTTCAGATACCTGATTGCAACAGATACCAAGGGAAAACCACAGCAACCCTGATCCTTTTCCTTCCCATATATGCAAACAGATACACTTTAAACCATCTGAAAACCACAACGCGCTCTGCTTTTGCAGCAATGTCCCCTCCTCTCTCTTACCGATGAATATCCGTGACTCCTTGTCATTTCAAGCCAGGCCCAGAGGGACTGGTTGGTCCAAAGATTTCTCCAGGGTATGGCCCTTTATGTCCTTCTCTCAGCTGGACCATCTCACAGCCAGCATCCTTGGCCAGCTGGCCAGGCCATTGTAAGGGCTGCAGGAACTATATCCTTAGCTACCCATGTCTGGTGTCAGAGCCCTCTCAGGCTGGGAAAGTGTCACAAAAAAATTCCCAAAAGTTCAGGGCATTGGTGTTGTGCATCTTCTCATCAGAAAACAAAACTCGTGTCCATTAGCGTGTGGAGCAGAGCTGCCAGAGCTGGATGCAGCAGCGTGGCTTGGCCCGTCTCAGTTAGAGATGCTTCTGCACGCATCCTCACCACTCCTCCTGGGCCACTTCTAGGGCTGCCCCTTCACACACCTTCTCCCTGGATACATCCAGCTAATTGCTTTCCAACTGAAATCAAAGCAGGGCTGAGAGAAAGCCTTTCCTTCCCTTGCCAACCTCCTGGCCTTGGCCTGGCCCTTTACCCTAATTGAATTGAACTAAAGTAAGGTTATTTGGCACCTGCGGGGCTGTTGACCAATTATAGAGCACCCTGAATTATCACCACACTTGTACCTGTGCCAAAAGTATCGAACACGCTGTGCAGAGCCTTGCACAGTCTTTTTGGGTAAATGTTATGACCTCCTTTGTAAAGTATGCTCAGATTTACTGATGGAAAGCGCTGTGCAAGAACTAGAGTAGTGAATACATTAGATAGTGAGATACAGAGAAGTGCACACAGAGAGCCCAGCAAAGGGAATGGTGTTCTGATCCCCCTGGATGGCTCAGCCTCTGACACATGGGTAAGTCAGCCAGATCTCAGCAATGCCATGCCCGGGATGCGAGGAGGTGTCGGGGCTGGGCAGTGTCCTGGTGCTGGGCTGCTTCGAGGCAGCAGCTTGTTAAAAGAGCTGGTCTGTCATCCCTCCAGCCTTGAGAATGACAAATTCACAGCTGCAGTTTGCAACGAGTTCATTAGCTCACAGGCCAGATCAAAGTGCGGGACCCTGGCATTGGGCCTCTCTGAGGAGGGTTAAATATCCACCCAAGCTCTGCGGTATGGGGCCATGCCCAGACCTCCGTAGTGTGTAACTGCCCCTGTTCGATCATCCCCTACACAGTGCAAAGGGATGGAAAAGGTCAATCACAGTGAAGGAGGTGGAAAACGCACCCTGGAGCCTGGATAGACTGCGGGGTCCACAAAGGCCACCAGCTCTCCCTCCCTCCCACATGCACATGGGGTATCTGAGCCTTGCATTGAGCTGGAGCAAGGAAAGATCCAGGTATCTAGTATGTCTCATCACCCATTTGCTTCTTCTCTTTGCTGCCTTTTATTTTTTACACCTCCAGACCCAGCTGAGAGCACAGCACGGTGTGCCTGGCACCGTGCAAGGGTAGGCAGGAGATGCCAGAGCTGGTGCTGTGCACCGTAAAGCAGTGGAGCAGAGAGGAGACCCCAGAGATGCTGGAACAGGGAGCTTTGGGGACAGCTTTGGACTCCATGCGGTAGCATCCCTGGTATCTCCACGGGGCCCAGTCTGTGCCCTGGGCGGGGTGACTCTGACTGGGAAATGCAGGGAGGGAAGGGGCTGGAAGAAGAGGAAAGTCAGGCTGGAGTGCTGACCCCACTGACGTTCTGACACTGCATCCATCACATCCCCTACCCCAGGGTCGGGAGGGCTTTGGTTTTGCTTTCAGATGGCTTTTAGAAACCAAATTTTGGCCCTTTGATAAACATGAGTGCATTTGCACACATACACCTTCACACGCATAGACATTTATTATGCACATACATGTTCACAAGGGCAGACACCCTTGTGCACCCCCACGTTAAAATCTGTGACAGATGTCCCTGATGCCAAGGACCTGGGTGAGAAGGGACTTTGCAGCCCAAATCCTCCTGCCCTCACACCTGGACTCCATCTCTCCTCTCTCCCTCCCTATCGCACACATTAAGGGATTACACTGTGATCTTTTCAATCTCTCTGTCAATAGATTTCTTTTTTTGCCAGCCGATTTTTTTCCAGCTCGAGCTCTTTCACTTCATTAATGCGCCCAGAAGGGAAGAGCAGCTGCCTGCATTGTCTGTCTATGAAAATTTCTTGCGCTGCTGGATTTGTAAAACAACTGATTAAAGACAATGCAATTAATTATTCCTTGATGAAATAGTGGAAATTATCCTGAAAAATGAAGAAATTTAGCAGTGGAACATTAAATCCCCATAATTATGTCATTTCTACAAAGGGGGCAGGGAGGTGAAGTATAAAAATAAAATCCAGCCGCAGCCTTTGTGCTGGCATCTTGCCAGGTGCTGTGGGACGTGGTGCCCTCTGGCTGGCTCCTGCCTTCGATGTCAGCCGTGCAGGATACCCCCAGCACCCCGCAGAGATCCCTGGCACAGGCAAAAAGCACAAGCTGAGAGTGGCCGGTCCCTGTAGAACCCTTGCATGCCGGGCCAAGACATCTCCCATGCTCCAGGCTGGGTGTGAGCATCCAGCTGTGCTTACAGCATCCTCCATCACGCAGACCCCAGGGTGGGGTTGGGGGAAGTGCCCACACCCTGGCACCACCACCACCCCTGCTAGGACAGCCCTGGAAAGTCCCTTGGAGAGGAAGCCATGGCCCAACCTTCCTCATCCTCACCCCTGCTCCTCGCAGAGGGGACGAGGCTTCAGCTCCAGCTCCTCCCGGGACCCCGACACCCAGGTCCTGCCCTGTCACTGTGAGCAGCACCAAATGCAACCACGGGGACCCCAGATGGGCCCCTGGGATGTGCTCGGTCCCCTTGCATCAGCTGTACCTCAGCCCCTGGGGTGTCCTCCAAGCCAGGGTCTTGGAGTTGTCCCCTCCAAGCCTCTCCAGCATGACACCCATCCACCCACCTCCTCCAGCATTCTCTGCCCCATGCTTTCCTTTGTCTCTCGCCTGTCATCACTGCACAGGCTGTCCCCTTTCTCACCACTAATTCCTGGCTCCTTTTCCTCTTGCTCAGCTCTCGATCCTCCTGCCGCTGTCTCTCTCTGGTTTCCCTGGTTCCCCCGCCATGCTTTTCCCCACTCTCTTTTGCTGTCCGCATCCCTGCCAGAGCCACGACCCTGGGAGGAGAGCTGGCCCTGGGCACCGCTCCGTGTGCCCCCGCTCCACCCACGCTGCCTCTCTTCATCCTGTCTCATGCGAGTGCGTGTGCCGGTGAGCGTGCCTGTGCGTATGCGTATGCTGGTGCCTGTACACCGTCAGAGCAGGGAGAATCCCCGCCACAGGAGGAGGGGTGTAGCGCTGATTCACAACCCCGGCGCGGGGGAGCGCGGGAGGCAGGGGGAGCGCGTTGCATGGGGAGAGGATATGCCTCCTCCGCACTCGCAGCTGGGGACTGTTGATTTTATTTATTTATTCTATTCTGAGATTTATCAAACGTGGGACTGGAGCCTTCCCGAGCCTGGTGTGCGTGGAACGAATCCAGGCCCCACATACCACCTGCCGAAATATAATTACCAGATGCGTTAAATGAATAAATCTTCTTGGCACCATTTTCCGTTAGCACTGTTAAACCCACGGGGAAAGTCTCTGACTCTGCTTCGAACTGCCTGTGCCACCTCCGTCACTCTGAGCCCCCTGCGTACCCTGGACGCAGGGTCTGGAGTCTGGATGGGTCTGCACCGAGCTCCCCCAGGGTCTCACCTCTGAGTCATCACCATCAGGTCATTTGGGACCAGCTTTATGTCCCTCAGTCCTTCTCAGCATGAGGGGTGAACCTGCAATGGAGACTCTGCCCATGGTATGGATGCTGTAGCTCTAGGAGGGGTAAAGCGAACAGATTTCAAGGTTTATGATAGTGAGCAGGGTGCTGCAGGGATCTGAGAAGGGACAGGGTCCCTGCGGGATGTCAAGCAGAAGGCAGGCAAGGGGTGACCAGGGGGACACTCCATTTAAAGTTCTGGTGAGTGAAGAACGGTGCTGGGGCCTGGGAGTGGAAGAGGGTCTGCACCTCAGCCTTGGAGACCAGACGCCCTCATCCCAGCATCAGGAATGGGTCCTGGGTGGCTTATCCCTCTTATCCCTGGGTGGTAGTGTGGCTTATCCCTCTTTCTTTAGGAAAAGCACCTAAGCAGGATGTTCATGCTCTTTTGGGAGAGGACACTCTCATTTTCCCCTTCATTTTTATTTCATCCCTTATAACTCTCCACTGAGTTCCTCTTGGTGGGGCTGGCCAAAGTCTGCAGATGCAGCACTCACAAAAAAGCGTTCGGTCTCCAAAATGGTCTTCAGGTCAGCCACAGCCAGGCCCGTATACCTGCCTGGTCATCCTTCGAGGGGGTTCTTGGGCAGGGTTTGCTTGCTGTTGATTGATGCATTTCAGAAAGGTCTCCTCTTTCTGTGAGCATCAACTGCCCTCCTTTTAGAGCTTTGAGCTAGAAACAAAGCATGAACATTTCGACTAATCATGTGCTGGTTAATATTTTTCTAATTCCAGTTTAAAAAAAGAAAAGGCAGTGATGGAAATGTAGGCTTAAGGAGCCTGGGTGTTGAGGACAGCTCGTAAAAATTGTTTTGCACCCATTTTCTGACCATTTCTACTAATCACATACCATGAAATGAACAGTTTGCAAACACCCCATGGGCTGAAATTTGTTTGCATAAACTATTCAGTGAACACTTGCAGATAACAAATTCATTTGCAGAAATCAGGATCAGCTTCTCAGCAACTCGCAAATGGGAAATAAAAAAAAAACCTTCAATGAATCGTGTACAAGGAGTTTCTTCCTGCAGGACCACAGTCGTCTTCCCAGTGATGCAGATGTTCTTGGTGGTGGTGCAGAAGGGCTGCGTCACTTTCTGGTGCAGTCAGATAGAGCCAGGATCGTTTGTGGTGAATGGTTTGTAGTGATTTTATTTTAAAAAATGCCATGAGTTGTGTCAGCGGGTTCCTAAGGAAATGGGTAGGGATTTCAAAGTCGCGGATCCAAGCTGGGTCTATAGGAGGGGCGCTGAGCTCCCAGGGAGTCTGTACACAGTACCAAGGGGGATTAGGTTGTAAACGAGACCTTCGCAACACAATTCTCTTTTGGTTTTTAAATAGAGCAGAATTATTGGAAATTTGATTTTTTGGGTGCTGACAGCTGCTAAACCCAGCCCTGGCTCCTGCTGAATGGGACCCTCTATTTCGCTGCCTCCCTGGGGTGCCCATGCTAGGAACAGAAAAGCCAGCGGAGATCCCTGATGCAGATGGGGTGAGCAGGGCTTCAAAGGTCCCTCTTCACCCAGGAAAGCTGTGTGGATGGTGCTAGCATGTCTCTTCCTGCGGTTTCCGCGTGCTTCCCCCAGGTATTCCTGCTCCTGGAGCTGTTCTGTTGTTTCTTATATTTAAGAGGGAAAAATGCAATCGGACTAGCAGAGTGTGCAGCTATCCCAAAGCACACAAATTGAATACAAAGAAAGTCAAGTTTCCAATCATCATTTTTCCTTAAAAACCAAAAAGATGTTTTTCCCTTCCAAAGAAGAAAATTTGATTTCAGACATTTTTTCACATTGTAAATGCCGTTTGATTCTTCTTGCTAATCCTCCAATACCGAGAGGGATGTGCTGATACCCAGAGTATCACAGGTCTAAAGGGTGCAGAAAATGACCCACCCCAGCTATTGAGTCCTATCTCCCTTGTGGCACCCACGCTGCTGGCGACGTGCCCTGCTTCCCTCTGCCTGGCCTGGTGGCATCAGAAAGGGTTGTGTCCTCTGCTGTGATGGATGCTCCTCTGCAGGGGCTGGAGCAGACCTGTCTCTGCTCAGCTCAGTCCATCACTGGGTAGGTCCCAGGTCTTGGCATGGCATGGGGTGCTGAGGCCAAAAGCAGAGCTGCCTCCCAGCCACCTGTAGCAGACCCCCAGGCTCCGGGGTGGGGGGCAACAGGGCAATGAGGGACCAGCAGATGATGATGGGGCTGAAGCCAGCCGACACACCCCAAGCACCAGGAATTACAGAATTACAGAATCATTAAGGTTGGAAAAGACCTTTAAGATCATGAAGGCCAACCATCACCCCAACCCCACCATGCCCACTAAACCATGTCCCGCAGTGCCACGTCCACATGTTCCTTGAACCCCTCCAGGGATGGTGACTCCACCACCTCCCTGGGCAGCCTATTCCAGTGCTTCACCACGCTCTCAGGAAAGACATTTTCCCTCATATCCAGTCCAAACCTCTCCAGGTGCAACTTGAGGCCATTTCCTCTTGTCCTGTCACTAGTCACTTTGGAGAAGAGACCAACACCCACCTCACCACAACCCCCTTTCAGGCGTTTGTAGAGAACGATGAGATCTCCCCTCAGCCTCCTCTTCTCCAGGCTGAACAATCCCAGTTCCCTCAGCCGCTCCTTCCTCCTTCTCTACCTGCCCCTGTCCCAGCCAGCAAGACCCCAGCCACCCGCAGGGAGCCCACCCCCCTCCATCACAGCAGCTCAGACTTTCCAGGAAGGAACTGAGCTCCAGGAATTAAAAGCTTTGCAGCGAGATGTGACAAAAAGGAAGAAAATGCCTTCAAACGCGCCTCCTTCATCTCTCCCAGCACTTCACCTTTCCGTCGGCTTCAGTTATTTCACAGCCTCTGGAAAAGAAAAAGAAGAAGGGGAAAAAAAACCGGTTAGGAACTTGCTGAATAAATCATATCCGTTCCCTCCCCCACCTCCCTCCTTTCTTTTGTGCAAATCAAAGGCTGGGAGCTGCCAGGAGCTGACAACGGTGCCCCCAGCCCCCACCTCGCCGTTCCTCACGGCCCCCGTCCTCGGGAACTTTGGGGGAATACGCGGCGGTTTCAGAGGCAATCAAACTCTGACAGCCCAGCCGGAGGGACGGAGGGGGGAAGCGGGGAGCGGGAGCGCTTTGCTGCTGTTGCTCCTGCAGGCACTTGCTAGCTGCTCCCCGTGGGTCTTGTAGTTTGGAAACAAGGTACCGAACATGTGGGGAAGGCTGATAATCTCCAAAGTGTCTGTGATTAAGTGAAACCAGCAAATTGAGATGCTTAGACAATTAGTAATCTTGGCGTGAAAAAAATGGAAGAATCAAAGAAGAACGGAGGGTTTGGGGTTTATTTTTATTTGGTTTTATTTATCTTATTTTATCCCTGCCTCCCGCCCTCGTTCTTCTAATTTCCTAAGCTTGTTCCAGTTGGATTTGAAGTGAGAGCGAAGGCAGGAGTACTCCCTGCCCCAAAACTCTACTGCCCACCGCCTGTCTCCCTTGCAGAGTGGGGGGACAGACATTGCCGCCTTGCTGCTGCTGGCCCAGAGGGAGGTAACCCAGGGCTGCTGGTATGTCTGATCAGGCTGCCAGCCGCACTCCCATCGCTGCCATGCTGCTTAATTCCCCGCCGCAGGGCAGGGGAGGTGGCAGCGTGCCCATCGCAGCCCACGCGCTGGCAGGGCTGGCAAACTCTGCCTGCACGCAGCTCCTGGTCCGGCAGGATGGGCAAAGCTGACTGCACCGCAGACCCAGGGCTGCACGTTCCCTGGCTGCCCTCCTGCAGCTGCCCTCCTGCAGCTCTCTTGCATGGATGCAGGTGGTGCCCGGGCCGTTAAGGAAGCTAATCCCAAACGTGAGCCCAGCCCCAGCGTGGCAGCTGCCGAATGCCCCTGCCAGGTCCCGTCCCTGCACCGCTGTGTGCCCAGTGCCCTCATCTGCTCCATGACACTCTGCTGTCAGGTTAGGGTATAGCTGAGGAGTACCTCTGTATAGCACATGGCGAGCTCAGGGCGTCCGGCAGCGCAGCAAAAGCGCAGCCAGGAGCAGGGTAAGGGCATCTTGCAGGAGTCACCTGTGACTTCGGGCAATTCTCCTAACGTCCCTGTGCCCCTGCATCCTTCAAAAGCCAAAGTCGATGGCTGTGTCATCGGCTCTGCCTCACCCAGCTGCTGTTGGCATCCCAGGTGTAACTCCAAGCAGCTGAGCATGCTGCCTCTCTGTGATGAGTTCCCCAGCCTTGGCCAGCCTGTACCTTTGAAGCACTCAGAAGCAGCATCATTCCAGACTTGGAGGATGCAACTAACGCACACTACTTAGTGTACAACCAACTTAGTCTGCAACCAATGCACGTTAGGGCTGTGAGTTGTCATGGGACCCACTGTCTCCTCTCAATAGAGACAAGGACACTCTGGGCAAATGCAAACAAACCTTCAGGGCACTCCTGTGCTAACATGGGCAGGGACTCTGCCCCCAGTGCAGTGGCCCTGCACTGCCCTGTGTGGCTGGACTTCCCCGCTCTCCAGCCTCTTCCCTCCCAGCTCTTGCAGCCCAGAAGAGCTGTGTTAAAAACTGGGGGGGTTGTCTCAGGCACCTGCACTTGACTTTCAGGTTTCGTGCTATTTGCTCTCCCCAGGTAAAGCTTGGAAGAAGCTGTGTGTTTGCAGGACTCTCCTAAAGCTGGAGCTGCCCCGGCTTCCCAGGCTACCCATGGGACCTGCCACCACTCATACCCACCAACCCTGCCAAAAACTCAAGTGAAAGGACAATATCCCGTCACTCCAAGGATGGGGAGTGGCTCTGCTGGGAGCTTCTTCCCCCAAATCAAAGCATCTAATGGGGACTGCTGGGTTCACCCTGATCTCCTGACGCCAGAGCCATCGAAACGCAGAGGTCTTGAGCATGCAGAGAGGTGCCTGACTGGCACCTACAGCCATGTTCCTGCTTGCTCAGGGAAGCTCTCTGCTTGCAGCAAACGTACTGGAGAGCTGGACACCCTCTTCATCCTCACACTCCCCTATTTACCTGACATGGATTTACCCCTTTGCAAAAGCACCCTCCATGACACTAGATTTCCACTTTTCAAAGGTGGCTCAGGCAGCCCTTTGTATATCACTTTTTGACCAAGTTTCATTTCTTTTTCCTTCATCTTCTGTCTCTTTATTTGTTTAGAGTTTTATCTCTGGGATTCCAATTCCTCCTCGGGAGGTTGTTGCATAAGTAGCCTCCATACTGATTGCAAGGATTTTAATTTGGTAGCTTTCATCTTAAGCTGTTTCTAAGGCACTTCCTCATTTGTTTAAAATCACCCTGCCTAAAGCTTTCAAACTGTTTTTCTGGTTTGATACTTCCCAAAGGGCTGTGGAACATAATTAGAGTCCCTGCTCCTTTGTGACAGTTGTCTGGATTAAGTCAAGAGTTGCCACTCCACTTGTGTACCCCAGACCTCGCTTTGCATCTCTGACATTGAGACATCTCCAATGCAATTTGGATCCCTTAACATGCAGGTAGCTACAGCCAGCAGTAACTGCTCTCCTAATGGCTTCACAGCCCCTCTGTGACCTCCTGGCCCCTGGGGTGCGGGTCTGTGAGAGCCAGGGGGACACAAAACCCCAGGAGATGGGACAAGGCTCTTCCAGCCAAGGTGAGGATGGATGCCCAGCCAGCATCTGACAGAGAAAGCCTCTTTTTAGAAAACAGGAAGGTAGGTGGAAGGGAGAGCAAAGCAAGGAGCACGAGCAGAGGAGGGAGCGGAGGAAAGGGGAATTCATACGCACACTTTTCAAACCCCTTCATTGGCAACTGCAAGCCCGGTTGCTCAGGACTGGCCTTGGATGAATGCACAAGGGCAAAGTCAGCCACGCAGCCTGCCAGGGTAAGTCCACCCCACACAGCACCCCAGAGCTGCTGGAGCCCATCCAGGGCTAGGAGGATCTCTGTAGGGCTGAGCCCAGGCAAGGGGGACTGGCTTGGGGGAGGCATGATGCACTGGCACAAGGAACATCGCAGTCCAGGGTCCAAGGTGACCCTGTGGAAGACCTCCAGTGCAGGGAGATGCCTGTCCCAGATAGTACCTGTACCCTGGCATCCCTTGCTCCGCAGGGGAGATCACTGCAGCCCATCACACTGCTCCCACTCTCCCTTCTGCCATCCCCCTTTCTGATATGGGTCCCCACCCATCCCGTTCTCCTTCCTGATGGTCTGGCTTTCTCTGAACTGGAAGGGAGCTGGGCTGTGAGGGTCAACCTCAGGCCAGCTCTGACATCGTTCGCAGCAGGGGTGTTTGCCTGAGCCCCACCTCTGGTTTACGGGATGTGATTTATGCTGATTTAATTGGTGTCGGTTTAATTGGCTCATCCAGCTCCCATATGTGTTGGGAAGGGGCCAGAGAGAGCATTAAAGGATCATTACACATTACGGGTGTCTTTCTTCATCTCCTCTCTGCCACTCCTTCCCTTCCCTTACATTTTAGGGACCCAGGACACTCCAGCATGATGTGGGAACCTTTTCTGGGAATCCTGACTATGGGAGCTTTGTCAAAACCAGACAGAAAGGTAGCTTGTGCCTGAAGCCACATCTGCAGTTCCTAGTGCTCTCTCTTCCCACTGGTGCCCCAGACGTTGCCAGGCAGGGGCATCTCTGCAGGGAAGACACTAGCCAGCACCAGTCTCCAAGTCCTTCAGGAACTGTCACAACTCGCATGCTGGCTGCGGTCGGTTACAAAGCCTGACGTGATCCCTTCCAGCACTGCAGCCCTTTTTGCGAGACAGCTCTGCTTTGTGGAGGCAGCCACAGCTCAGGGAAGGTCGCTGGGCAGGTGGTGGGCAGTTGTGTACCTCAAGGATTTGAGGCAAGTATCCTTGTGCAAGGTGTGTGTTGGACGGGATGGTATTGGGACAGGCTCAGAGGAGAGGGAGTGCTCTACACCACACAGGGATAGTGAGGGTGGCAGGGACTGGGACTTCATGTGGGGAGGGATATTATACCCTTGGGGAGCATGAAGGGAGAGTCAAGGATCCCACATGCTCTCTGCCCTCCGGATGTACCAGCTCCAGGCTCCTCCACACTGCTCTGCTGTCACACCTCAGCCCTGCCTGCCATCACCCTGCTGCCAGCTGCGGTTCCTGGGTGCAACCTGTCCCTGCCCCAAGGCAGGGTTGGCACACGTCCACTTCCTCCTGGGACCTTCTGAGACTGGGGGCTAGGCTAAACCACCACTTCTTTCCCCCTCCTAGGGATCCTCTGTTTCCCAGGCCTCTGTCTTGCAGGCACTCTCCTGTGCGCACACACCCACAACCCCTTTGCTAGTGTGCAGCATCCCCAGATCGTGATACCCTCTCCCATTCAGTCACCTTTCCCAGGCTCCTGCTGTGCCTTACACTCACAGCCAGCAACAGGGCTGTCCCCAAGACTCCCTTTCCCACCAGATGTGCCCAGTCTGCCCAAAGAACTGCCAGCATCCCAGGGCAGAGCCACCCACTCAGCCAACTCCCAGCTCTGTAAAAAGCAAGTGCAAGAAGTGCCCCAGCCCTGCGCGCCCTGGCGCTGCGCTTAACGCCCTGCAGCAGCGCAGATGTCTTCTGAGCTAAATAAGGGGATCGGCCAGAGCTGTTAAGTTCTGTACCCTGGGGGTGCTGGAGGGAAGAAAGTGACAATTATGTGCATTAGAGCAGGAGCCCTACTATGCCAGTCACTGCAGGAGTACTGAGGGGTGCAGCTCTGCCCTGGCAGCCTCAGGGCATTCTCACCACTTGCTTTCAGGCACCAGCGTTTTGCTGCTGGGCTCCCTGGGCCAGGGATTCACAGGTACCTGTGGGGTGCTGTAGGCAGGGAGCAGAAACTTTGGGCTTTTCCTCGAGCCCTGGCTTCCTTCAGGGTTTTGCTGGGGAGACCCCATGCCTCCTTCTGCAATTTAAGGAGAGGCACCTGGGGGGCAGGAGGACACAGAGTGGGGGGTGATGTTCCCAAGGCTGTACAGAAGGGACCCCTCTCTGCCCACCCCAGGAGGAGAGTGGTCTCTGGGGTAAGACACAGGGTCCTTATTTTCCGCTCTAACCAGATCTGCTGCTTTCCTAAACTGCCTGTGGAAATCTGCCGTGGAAGGAAACCCCAGTGAGGGGAGCTGGAGTCCTGGAGCCGGGCGAGTGCTCAGTGCGGGTGCAGGCTCCAAGAGGAGCTGGCTGGGGAGCCTGGTGATGCTGCCAACTTGGCATGGCTCAGGCGGCAGCCCCAGTCCCAAGCCACTCAAGCTGTTGGGAGTGGGTATAAAACAGACCTTGCTGGCCGGTCCCCAAGGGGAAGAGCTGGCTTGGGCAGGAAACATCATCGCTGACATTTAAGAGCGGGGGAAAAGCGCCCAGTTGGCAGGCGGGGAGAGCAGCACCCGGTCCTCCAGCAGCCCTCCTCCCCCTCAGGGCTGCAGTCCCCTTTCTCATGCCTCACCACTGGCTCCATCTCCCACTGCTGTTTCCCTTCAGCATCTACAAAACAGCCCACAGCTGCCACGCTCCTGCCATGGCTGCTCACCATGACTGGCAGAGAACTGCTCGATCCCGGCTTTCCTCAGCTCCCTTGGAGCAGAGCCATCCCTGTGGATCACAGCATGCCAGCCACAGGATAAGGGGTATTTCCCGTCCCACACCAGCCTGGGACATGCAGGGCAAGGCTGGCCTGGGATGGGAGCTGCCCTGCTAGCTCACACCGGGTCCTGGCGCAGGACCAGCCCTGCCCTGCGAGGGAACATCTAGGAGAAGGATGCTGTGCACCCGACTGGCTGTGTTTATGGAGGACCACAAGCTGAGGATCCCCCCAGTCCAAGTTGCCCCATCCTTGAATGACATGGTCCCTGCAAGCAAGCACGTGGAAAACCCTATCCCACCAGACTGGGAGCCAGGGCAGCCTCCAAACTCAGCTCCCAGTGGGCAGCTGAACCTGACTCAGTGGGAGCTGGAGCCCCGATCTGCAGATGGCTCCAGCTCCCCGTCGGGGTGACTCACGCTCCTGCTGTTGGAGGAAGAGCTGGGGTGAGCAACCGCCGACTTCACCACGCCTCCATGGGCAGGAATGTCTGCGGGGCCAGCTGGGTGCTTCTGGTGCATCAGCTCTGTGGTCATGGGGCAGCGAAGGTAACCCCCCCCAGGCAATGTTGAAGTACAGCGGCAAAACCCAGCCTGTGCCCTGCAGTGCCATGTGCCCCTGAGGAGCAGGCTGATGCAGGAAAACCTGGAGCTTCCCCTCCTGGAGAAGGAGGGAGCCTGGATGGGAAGAGTGCTTGGAGCAGGAATGCTGGGCTGGGGATCCCTAATGGGGCACAGCCCTGGAAGAGGGGATGGGGTGGGCAGGTGGAAGGAGCCCACAGACAGGGGATGGGGATACCAGCTGCTGCAGGGAGCTGGAGGTATCGAAGCAAACCCCATCACTGCAGAGCGCAGAGTTTGTCCTGGGCAGCCAAAACCTCTTCCTGGGCTAACTCACATACCCAGACTGGAGGTCAGCAAAGAGCAGGAGGGACAGCAGGGCCCTGCTCACCCCAAAGGGACCTGTTAGCACGAGAACCCCTTATCCGACCATCATCCCAGGGGAGCATCAGGAGACAAATTCCATGCAGGACCCTGGGAGATGCACATGTGAAGTTCTCGGTCACGGTCCTGCCCACATCTGCACTGGCAGCTGCAGCACGTGGCTCCCAGGGTGGGCAGCAGCCAGGGACGCTACCTGAACCCACAACCCCAGAAAATTTGTCCCAACCCCATGGGGTGCCAGCAAAGCCCAGCACGAGCATCTCTCACGGTGCCCACTGTGTCGAGACGGAGCGCGTACCTGCAAGCACAGATGGTAAACTCCAACAGCAACAGAAATGTGGAGATCATAATTATCTGAACATAATGAAGGGTTTCATTAAATACACTTGGAAAACAACTCAGCAGCCGCACAAAGTTAAACTGCTGGTCTCAACTCTCCAAACTATTTAAAATTTATTAGCTTCCCCTGCGGGTCTCAAGCTTTTAAGTACCAGAGAATTCTTGAAAATAAGATATTTTTTCTTTTCTTTTCCTCCATCTCTTTCCAATGTCTTTTGGCCTCTCAGAAGCATCTGTGGGGGGAACCACCAGCCCCCACTTTGTTGGGCTCCCCACCCCTGGCAGACACATCTTCTCTCCCACCTGCCCCCATCACGGCTCCCCCTCCCCAAGCTGCTTTTCACTTGGGCTGCAGAGCACAGCCATTTCCAAAGGGATGATCAAATCAGAGACACCTGCACACTGATCCCTGCTAAATCCTGGACTCCAGACTGCAGGTGGTTCTTGTTGCAAAGGGATTAGTGGGAGGATGAATAAACCTGGGTTTGATCTAGTGCTAACTGGCATGGGGTAATGCCCTTGGCTAAGATGAGATTTACTGAGCTGTATCTCCTCATAATGGGTGAGGGGAGGCAGTGCTGGGAAGATGCTCTTTCCTGCTCAGAAAGAGAAATTCCTGTTTTTGAACAACAGTAATAGCTTAGTGCTTGGGGAAGTGCTGGAGTCCGATGCTGGATATGTGTCCAGCAAAGATGAGGAGGAGCTGGCTGCACACAGAGAGAGCCAGGAGATGTTCAGGGTCTTTCTCCTACCACCCCATATCTGTCGGGAATGTTTCATGTCTGGAGAGGCAGGGAGCTCTGATATGGGCCATAGTGGGCTGGGAGGAAAGAGACCTTGGTTGCTGTTGCAGCAGTGGAGTTGGTGGCAGGGATGGGGCTGGTTCTGGTGCCAGTGAAGAGCCAGGGACTGGGCTGGAGCCTCATCTTCCTTCTGTGAAAGGTTACAGTTGGTCATGTGGGAAAACTTTGTGGCCTCACTTCTGCTTTGGTGAAGTATTTGTGCTGAGGAAAAGCAAGATGGGATTCTATCATGGGAGACCATAATGCTTGGTGCCAGACTGCTTCATTAAAATATTCTGATTTACAGCCCTTGGTTGCAGGCTGGAAGGGAGATTCAAACATAGGGATGATGAAGTGGGATCAGGTGAAACTTAATATTTCTCCTCATTGTGCATTGGAAGCCCCAGGAGCTGTCATTGACAACCACAGTACTCTATTCTCCCACACTTTTGCAAATAACAGTGAACTAAGAAATCCAGGTTTTGGCCAAACTTCTAACGAACTCTAATAGCATCGTCCTGGGACTGCACTCGATTGCAGAGTGAGATCAGCAAAAGCTGCTGAGAGTGGAAAGATATCAGGGGAGAGGGAAGGAAGGTTCTCAGCACCATTGCATTGGGGTAGGAGAAGAAAACACATCTCCCCTTTGCCATTGCATGTACAGCCTTGCTGTGCATCTGAACTCTTTCTGCCCGTGCTCCAAACCCCAGAGGCTGCATTACCTGTTGCTCACAGCTGTGTTAATCTGGGCTCTCCCAGGCTCAGGCAGCTTGGAGCACGCATCTGCCAGCAAGCGATCATGGAGGCATGCTGTAAAGGACGTGTCTGCAGGGCAGTGCAGGGAACAAGCTGTGTGCCAGGAGTTGAGGGAATTGAGCAGCATTTGCACAAAGCCAATAACAGGGTTGTTAAGTTATGAGAGAGCAGGGGACAGGCCTTAGAGTACTGCCTTGCTGAGCAATCCGTTAGGGGAGAGGCTGTATGATACAGGCACATTTGCAGTATGCTCTGCAGAGAGTTGGGTAGAGATAACGCAATTACGGGTGAATTAAAATAAACTCAACTTCCCAGTTGCTGCCTTAAACCTCAGAAAACCACAGACAGGAGGAGGGGTTGCTCCCCCTTCTCTTGCAACAGGGCAGGCTGAAGGACTTCACAGGAGAGCAGTGTGTAACGTCCCAGACATCCTGCAGGAAGGAGACGGATGAGGCTGGAGGAGACAATGAGTCCCTGGAGCAAGTGGGTCTTGTCATTCAAAGTCATTCTGAGCCATGGAAGGTGCTGTGGGTGGGTGATGTGACCACAGGGAGGGTGGAACAGCGAGTCTGCTCCCAGCCATGGGGCTGCCAGTCTGGTTTGGGGGGCAACTGATGGAGGTAGAGGAGAGATGCTGTGAGTGAAGAGGGGTTTGGAGGGCATACTGCTGCCTTGGCAGGGCTTTGGCTTTTTTTTTCTAGCACCCTGCGTCGCTGCCTTGCCTGGGGAGGTGGACCAGGAGTGGAGAGTGGGGAGGAGAGGAGCACACATTGAGCAGGCAGCTGCTCCCCCAGCCAGGGTCCCCCGGGCGCTGTGGCAACAGTGGCAAGACGTGAGCATCAGGTGCAGTTATCTGGCAGCAGAGGGGTTTTCCTCCAGGAGTTAACGCAGGAGCGAGGCCAAGACTCTCAGAGCACTGATCCGAGGAGGCTTGGCTGGGATGTGATGTGCAGTCCCCTGCTGCTGGGTCACTGCTCTGCCACGTGTGCAACGAGCTGGCGGGTCTCAGCCTACTCCAGCCCAGAAAAGAGGGGCAGCTGACCCTTATAGGGATGGCCAAGGAGAATTCCTTAGAAACTGGGCTCAGTCTCACTCAC
Organism: Gavia stellata; assembly: GCF_030936135.1. Lineage (NCBI taxonomy): Eukaryota > Metazoa > Chordata > Aves > Gaviiformes > Gaviidae > Gavia > Gavia stellata. The sequence continues at coordinate 7,445,710 of NC_082622.1, read as the reverse complement.
AAAGGTGCTTGGCCCCCAGTATGAAGGTCTGCTCGGCATAGGAGATGGGATGCACATTTTCCCACTTTTATTATCCATTAAAGCATATGGGGGGGGGCATCTGCTCCCTCTTTTGTGGATGCCCCAAAGACAGCCATTTTTCTTCCCTCTTTTAAAATGGCCAGATGAGAGAAACTATTATTTCCTTCATTAAATAAGCAGCTCCAAGTCCATGGCCTTGACTGTCTTCCCACCCAGAAAGGGCAAACTGGAGGGAGACAGACGTGAGTCAGAGGCAGCAGGCAGGCAGGGAAAGTGCCTGCGTTCCTTCTCGGGTAGTCAACCACGCAGAGGCAGGAGCCCTGCCTGCAGCTTGGCTCGTCAAAGCCGCTCTCCTAAGCAGAAGGGGCAGCTCAGTGTGTAAGTTACACACTGCCCCGAGCAGGGCACACATCTGCAAACTAGCAGTGCTCCACGGGCATGGCCCTGCCGCCGCACCAGCCGTGGCCACGTGTCCCTGGCTGCCCGGGCACGCGTGAGAGCAGGGCACTGCAGGCAGCAGGGCAGTGGCTGGAGATTGTGCTACACCCCAAGAGAAATTTGCAGAGCTTGATTAGGAAGCGGGAGGGCCTTGTCTCAAGGCAAGGGGTCTCCAAAGCTTGTCAAGATCTGGGAGCAGCAAGCCAGTCTTGGTGATGAACCCGTGGGAGATGCAGCAGGGAACATTAATGCAGAGTGCTAGCATAGCTTGGCAGCTGGACCTCAGCTGAGCGCAGATGCTTCAGCAGACAGTGATGGTCTTTCCTGGCCCAAAGGCATGCCATCTCATCTGTTCCCATCACAGCACCTTCTCTGGAGGCTGTGGGGAGTCCTGTGGGCACTGGTGGGTCGGAAGGGCAGGGACGTGCAGTCCAAACCCTGCCAGGCTTCACTTTGATCTGTCCAGAGCCAAGTCTGTGGCTGCTTCGGGACAAGCCCTTTGCTTCCAGGGAAGAAGTTACCAGCCCCACTGAGGACGGTGCAGCTGATGGCTGCTTGGTGCCTTCTGTGAAGGTGGTCCACAGCGCAAAATTCCTCCTCCACGTCCCATCAAAGGCAGGCCAGGGAAGGAGCTCATCCATGCGGCTAAGCCTGGTGCTTGCAGAGCACAGACAGGCTCTGTCCTGCCTCAGCTGTGCTCGCTGTGTCTGCTCGGGGGATGACCTGGAAAGGCGGATCTGGAGGGAGACCCAGCTGTGTGCCGTGGGGTGACTGTGGGTGAACCTCTGAGGCTGCTCGAGCTTCAGCTCCCAGCTGGAGTTGCGGGGGTCACGGTTGTAAGCCGTGTCGGCGCACGCGAGGGGTCTGCGCTTGCACGATCAGGGATGTGCACGTGCCTGTGCGGAGGAAGAGGAGAGGATTTTGTTTTCCATCTCAATCAGCCTGGTCTCTTTAGCGAGCTCTAACAAAGGGACGGTGGCTTTTCATGCTGCTTTTCATCTTGGGGCCAGTAGCAAAATCCTGCCGGCGGGTCCCTGGGCACCATTCCCTCCTCTCTCATCCTGTAGCTGTGCCGGAAACACTGCAGGCGGTACAAATAGAGGGCAGCATTAGTGATGCAGAGTGATGCAGAGCCAAGAGGGGAATTGTGCTCCAGGAGCATGCAGCCCTCCCTGCCAGCTGCCTCCCTGCCGCCTCCTGGTCCCGGCAGCCAGCACAGTGGGTGCTGGGGGGCAAGGGCGAGTCCAGTGCAGGCAGCTGGCTCGGGTGGGCTTTTGTATCAGTTTTCCTCTCAGTTGAACAATTCCCGTGGTTAGAAGGGGTGTCCCATGCCAGTAGCACTGCAACAGTGGGTTTCTGGGGTTGGCAAGGCAAATTAGTGTGCAGGGGACACTGGCTGTGTCCTGACTGTCACCGAAGTCCTTGGTGACCTTGGGGGAGACTCCTCCTGACTCCACAGCTCTGCTGTCTCTCCTCTTCGTCAGTCCTGCCTGGGCGAGGCTGGGGTCTGTGTCCAGCTATCCTAAGGAGTAATTCTGTCTCCCCAACCAGTTCCCACCTCCTCGTCCCCTGAGAGGCTCCAGTTGATTTCGGTGAGGAGCCATTTCCCCTCCATACTGCAGAATAGAAAAGGATTTTACTTATTTTTTGCGGGTTTTTTTCCCTTCTATTAAGTCTGTGACTAGAACATTGTGGCTTTTAAGTTTATTCCAACAGTTTGATATTTTACATAATCGTATTATTTATGTGACAAGATTAGAAGTATTCTGCATGCTGACAGGCAACTAGCACACGCGCAATTTCTTGCCAATCCTTCACGAATTTGCATTGTATTCCTGACTTCTTAGAGTCTGTGCAGATTGTAGCGTTAGGTGGAGAGAGAGGTATGTAGAGAAACAGAGGGGGAAGGTGAAGAAGACAGGAGGCAAGCTGCTCATCTGAGAGCTGTTGGCTCCCTCCTGTCCTTCAAGATCTTTCAGCCTTTGCAGAGCTGGTACCCAGTGCTCGGTGCCTGTCACACTGGGACTAATGGAAATACCTGGCCAGGCTTCAAACCCTTGGCCTCTAACAGCAAGTGCTAAGCACACAAAGGTGTTTGGTTTAATATCCCGCTGCTCGCCCGTGGGAAACTTGATTTATTCTATGCCTGTAAACATTCATTTCACACCTAAACAGGGGCAGGTTCATCACTTCTGCAATCATCATTTATTCATGTCGTGAGGGTTGCAGGAAGCAGAGATAAATGGATTTCCGTGAAATTGGTGCTCCAGGCTGCTCAGGAGCCTCCATCCTTCTCACCGGGCTCCAGAGCAGGGTGGGAAAGCTTCCCTCTTCAGCTCCTCCACCCTGGTGCTTTGGCACAGCATCCTCCGCAAAGCTGTGCTGTGCCTCGGGCCAGGATGTGGTGCAGTCGAAGGGTTTTGACCCCAACACCAGCCAGGGGACAGTGGGGTCCCTCATTCCCACATGTCACGAGGTCTCAGACGTGCTCAAGGGACAGCACATGCAGAGGTATCCTGCTGTGGGTCCTTGCTTTGCTGGCTTTCCATTGCTTTGGGGGAGCTTACTTTCACAGAATCACAGAATCATGAAGGTTGGAAAGACCTTTAAGATAATTTCCTCTGTGTTAAGGCAAGCATTTGCTAAATATCCTTTTTGGGGGAGCGGGTAATACCTACCTTTTTCTGGAGGAAAAATCCCTGCCTTTTGTGCCCCAGGCAGAGGGTGACTGGCTGAGAGGGGCTAGTGCTGCACTACACACAGCCATCCTGGAGGCCACAGACTTGGCACAGAGGCTGGGACCTAGCTGTACCTTCCCATGTCCATCAGGGCTGGGATAAAACCTCCTCGGTACCTACAGGACATCACACCCCTGATGGGGAAATCCTACATCTAGCTGGCCCTCAGCCCTCAGCTGCTCCCCCAGCACACCTCAGGATGGCAGAGCAAACCCCAAACCACCAGAGAAGGATGTGCCCTCCCTAAATAATTCATGGCTCGAGCTTGCGCTTGGCTTCCTTTCCTATCTCGTTACGAATGAAAAAATGAACCAAGATTAAAGAGCTCTGGCTCTGTTTCCAAATTTATGGGCATTTAAAATGTGATGTTTGAGTCTGTTACTCCTCTGACTGTTGTCAGGCTGATTCACTGCAGAACAGCGTGGGCACCGTGCTCCCAGCCGGCCCGGGGCATCACCGTGTTCAGATGTGTCAGACGACGGTCAGCATCCTGAACACCCCCAGGAATGACTGTATCCAGAGGGCTCACAGCCAGGTGGCCACAGGACTTCATGTAGTCCTCATGGTACCCAGCTTCACCACCGCATCCTCCTCCTCACCATCATCACCCCCTCTGTCCCACTGCACCTCCACCCTGCCGCCCTTTGCCACTCTGCACCCCTCCTGGACGACACTCTCCACCTCTGAGCATCCCACCTCCAGCCCCTGGCACTAAGCTCATAAACCTGGCAGTGCTAATTGGCTCTGACTTCGCTCTGCTCTGCAGAGGCTCACCTTCTGGAAGTGACCATCTCTCTCTGTTCAGCTTAGAGGGAGCTGAGTGGGCTAACTTAGATTTAGACCTTGAATTTCTAAATGTCTGAAATTAGGTGAGATGAATCCACAGCTTCTCTGGCACCCTGTCCCTGTGATTAATCACTGCCTGAGAGAAAAGCTGGGTTCTCCCTGCCTCCTCATTCAGCAATATTTTTTATGGAAATAAAAGCTTCTGCTGCGTCCAGCTCTGCTGATGCCTGGGGCACCAGCGGGAGCCCAGCCGGCTCTGCGGCATCGCACCTGCACCAAGAAGATCTTCTTCTGCAGAGCTCACCAGGCAGTCGGGACAGTCAGGGAGAACAAGGAGCTTCACCTTGCTTGCACGGGCTCTGTCCTGGGCCACCGGAGAGCCCGTGTGCCTCCCGCCTCCCTGTGTAAGGAGCATGCATCCTTCATCAGGCTGTGTGCCAAGGGGTGCTCTCCCAGGGCTGGGTCATATGGAGGAGCTTTGGGGGAGGGCTGGGCTCCCTGTGTCCCACTGCCCCCCCAGCACTAGAAGTGTGTGACCTCTCAGAGCCACAGCTTCAGAGGGGGATGTGGAGAAAGTCCTATGGGACATTGAAAACGCAGGACAAAGAAATGACCTGGAGATTTTATGCCAAGACAGTTCAGTTTCTTGAAGCATCAACATCTAATTGCCCTGCACAGCCCTCAGATATCTTACTTTTTCAGTGAAGTTAAGCTGTCCACTTAAGGCCCATTTCCAGACGAGAACAGTGCAGCTTTTAAAATACAAGAAGAGTTAAAGATATGGCATCACCTGGAACTGACAACCATGCACAGCTAGAGCTGCTCCTCCGGGAAGGGGATAATTCTGTGATGCCCTTTGAAATGACATGGCTGTGGCCATTTTCAGTCATATTTTCTGTGTCTTGTCATCCAAAAGTGACCCAGCATCTTCTGGAGAAAGAAAGTACACCATGGGGTGGTGACAACATGGAATGACTGCTGGCACTGGGCTTTCTCTGCTGACCTGATGGACATTTCAGAACAATAGCAGGGCCATTTTTCTTAAATACAGTGATCTATATCCATAATGGGGGCAAGTGACTCACAATGTCCCTGGTTGTTAGTGAATGCACTGAGACATGCACCCCATGTGCCTGGCTGGGGGCAGCTTTCCCCCAGCCGCTGGAGCAGAAGGAGGGAGAGAAGAGATGGTGTAGATATTGCTCATTGCAGCACATGCTTTGCTGGGGGTCTGCCAGAGACTCGTTCCTGCTGGGGGACTGAAGCATTGCGGTGTCCCTTTGCAGGGACAAGCAGGACTGAGCCGAAGCTGTGGAGGCAGCTCTGCAGAAAGGCTGCTTGGGGTGATGCTTCTGAGCACACCATCTTCCTTGGAGACTTTTGTGAGAGTCATGCAGAAAGCCAGCCCATGGCAGGAGGGGGACAGGGCTTGTGAGTATTGCTGCATCACCCTGATAGTGGGATTTACCTTTCTGCTGTGTTTTCCTTTCCCTTCCACTAATGCAGATTCTGGTAGTTCACACGGTTGGTCTCATTGCTTGTAGGTGGGACACAGCACTGCCAGTGACCACCAGATTGCTGCAGTTTGCTTCCCCATATCTCTGACCAACCACAGCGGCAATATTAATCGTATTTTTCCAAGGGTCCAGGAAAGAGAGCCAACACAAGGCAAAAAGGGTTATGTTCTTAAGAATAGTCAGTGATGTGAGGATCAGGAAGACTCACGTTACCAGCTCAATGTTCGGACCACTTGTGAGGAGGTTGTTTGCAGACATCCCTGTTCCTATCAAACCTGTGACTGATGCTATGTGTTCTCAAGCACAGCTTTGGCTTGTTACATCCTACACGCCCATCTGCAGATGCACAGGTACCTTGCGCTCTGATAACCTTCTCCCTGCCCAGGAAACCAGACCCAGATGTTAATCTCCCAAACTCACAGGCAGTTCCAGGCATATTTTTTTTTTTTTGGGGGGGGGAGGGGGACAGAATATTTGTGAAAATCTGGTTTATGGCCAGGAGCTAGTGAGTTTCTGCCCCATGTTGCAAGCTTACCTCTCTGCTTGCCACAGCGTTGGTGAGGACCAGTCAAAGGCAGGTAGTGCCATTCATGAAGGACAGCTATGCCATCGATGCTAACGGATGCTTGGCCGAGACCCTTCCCCCCACTACCCCATCAGTTTTTATCCTAAAATTAGCCTTTTCTGGGAAGGTTTGTGCTCTCATCCTGCATCGATGTCCATCTGACAGGGGCTGAACTGACTCAGAAATAAAGAGCACAGAGCAGAGAGGGTGAGAGGAAAATAGCTCTAATGTAAAAATAAACGGTGTCCAGCCACCCACTGGGTCCAGCTGAGCACCCAGTAGGGTCTCACACGCCTGACACAGAGCAGCAGCTGCCCTTTCATTAGCAGCCTGCTGATTTTCTCCCCCTACAGCTGAATTCCCCTTGAAAAAAAAAGACACAAAGTGACAGGAAGGAGAAAGAGCCCCTGACTCCGGCACTTTGAGCCCAAAGCAGCCTGGTGTGCTCTTGGCTGCGGGGACACGCTGCCTGGGTCCTGCTGAAAGCGCGGGGAGGTGAGAAGAGCCGTTTGATCCTGCCCTGTCCCACAGCCCCTGTGGGAAAGGGATGGAGGGATCACTGCTCTCCTCTTCACCCTGTCCACTGCTTCTTCAGGAGCCCTCTCTGCTTCCAGGGCTCTGCTGTGGGTTTCCTCATCTTTCCACAGCCAGGACTGTCCCGTGCTTCTTCTGGGTTTGAACTGCTGTATTTATTCCTTACTCGGTGGATGTCTCCTGAGTCCAGGAGACACCACAGACCCCAACCCTTCAGATCCAGAGTAAACGGGATCACGCCCATCCTTCTTCAGAGGCACTGTGAATGGACTCCTACCTCCTGTGTGCGTGCTGCTAGGATCCAGGAGGACAAGCAGCTGGGAGGAGCAAGGGGAGGCTGGAGGAACAAGGCTCTGGGTCTCGCAGAAGCTTCTTTGTCCTGGGTTTCTGAAGAATTCAATTCAGCAGTGTGGCATGGGTTCACATCAGACTGAGTTGGGTGCATGAAGGGTGCTAAGCTCCCCCAACAGCATCATACTGTGCTAAGTGCCCTGGAAAAATCTGCTCTCTGGGGTCTGTTCTGCCTGTGGACACAGACTTTCCTTCTTCTTCTGGGTGCTGAAGCTCCTGCTCAGTTGCCCACAGTGTGAACGAGGCCAGGAAGACGTTGCTGGAGAAGCCCCAGGTGTTGGAGTATCTTGGCTTTGAACTTCAAACTCAGAGAACATGTCTCACTGCACTGCCCAGACATTAACCAACTCTAAGCAAAACCTTCTGCACCTTTCGCATTCAGGCTTTAGGGCTGCTCCCCTGGAGTGGGCCTGTGTCCATGTGCTTAAAAATGTCACCACGTCTCTGGAATCCCCGGACCCAGAGCCCCATCTGTGTTCCCTTCGAAGCCCCAGAGTAATGGCCCTCCTGGCCTGCAACACCCCAGCTGCACAAGGAGCAGCTTGTGCAAACCTTCCTTGCACTCTTGGCGCGCATTTATTCACGTGAACCGTCCGCAGACATGGACAGGACTGCTTGCGCTAGCAAGTGCTCACACATCTGAGCAAAGGCTGAACAATACAGCCTCTGGAAATGCAACGAGCAGATGGAAGAAGACCTTTAAGTCTTTCCAAGGGACTTTGCGGAGACGTAAGAGCTCAAATTTCCTGGTTCTCTCTCTCTTCCTGAAAAACCCACAGCAAATCCTGCAACACAGAGGAGCTAGGCACAATAATCTCACTTCAGCTCCCCAAAACTAGCCAAGCAGAGGAGAAAAATGATTTAGATGATTTACAGCACTTCGGAAGAGTTGAAAAAAGTGAAGTAAATAATAAATCAAAACCAGCAAAAAGAACAAGAATACATCCATCTTTTATGAGCTCTATTCACTGCTGTATGTACAGTTCAGACATAAAACAAACGCGCCGTGCAAAGTTGCTGCTGCTTCAGAAGTGTCTGTGCCCAGCAGTTTCAGAGCACTTCCAAACTACATAAAAGCGGAGGCGGAGGGAGGCGCAGGCGTTGTCTGCTGAGTGCAGCAAACCAGCTCCTATTCTCTGCCTCCTTATCAGCCTTCTGCATAGCCCAGCATGGGGATGATTTCAGCTGGGAGACTGGGAGCACAATGAATCCATGATAAAAATGATTTTTTTCAAAAAACCACGTTTTATCTTCAGGGTCCTTGCCCCATTGAAATTGCACCTGATGTGTTCGTCAGCTGCAAAGTATCCTCTCTTATCACAAAGTCCTGCAAACACTGTTGTCTGAAGGCTGCCCAGAGTCCTCCAAAAGGTCCCTTCATCCACCTACAAGATCCCCTTGCCATACTTCCCTAGGAAAGGTGCTCCTGCAGGCCTATTTCTCTGATGCTCCATTTGACAGGCACAGTTACTGACTGGGAGGTTGCTGAAGGGTGCATCCAAACCCTGATCTGAGCGTGGGTCACTCCACAGCAGAGCAATAAAAGCAAAAATATGGGAGGTTAGTTAGCATAAAGAAACCTTATGATTTTGAAAGACAGAAACTTTTCCTGAAAACATAGCTCAGCTTCACGAGAACTGCAGGTGATACAACCACCTATGGCCTCATGTTTGAGGAGCTCCAGATATCCTCTGTACCAAATCTATACCGAATCTTCTCCAATAGCTCTCCTTGCAGACTGAGTCCAAACACGGAAAGTATCAGCTTCAAGGTCCTGGACAGAGGCAAAATTCTCCAAAGACACTGACCCAAGAGTCTCCTCCTCTTTAGGGCTGAAGTCTTGCAAGGATGTGGATGTGGTTTTGGTGCACCTTTTACAGCCAACAGAAATTCCATTTGAATCTCAAAGAACCAGCCTTCCACCTCCTTCACCCCAAGGGACAACAGATCGATGTGATGCGGCCAAGACCATGCCCTGGTCAGAGCTGTCTCAGTGGAGGCGCAAGGACCAGCCTTAATGTGCAGGATGACTCTATTCACACCCAGGCAGCCCTGAGCATCTTCTGGAGGGCCTGAAAGTCTGTGCCTGAGCCTCCCCTGTGGCCCCTTGACCCTGAGGGCTGCAGCAACTGGACATCTTTGGGTCAGGAAACACTCCCAACCTCTGTGTTTCCTGTTCTGCCAGTAGCCCTCAAGGGAAAAAATAGACAGGTTTGAGACACATCAGCTTTGAGGGACTCTCCCCTGGTCTGTCTAGCTCGGTGATGCACAGGCCCTGGTCTGTTCACATCCAAATGGGTTCAGTGCAACAGGACGCTCCCAATCTGCGTGGGAGTGACGGGGACCACATGGGTGAACTTTGCTGACATCCTCATCAGCTTTGATAAATCGTAGCAGACGTGTCAGGATGAGGCTGATCACATCTGGGCTTGGTAGCTGCTCACCCACATCAGGGACTGGATGACATGACCTGTTTTATCTTGCTTTAGGCAGGAAATTTGAAAGACGAAGGAGGAAGGAGCCTGAGGTTCTGCCTTCATCCAGGATGCCCTGGGCCCCAACAGCTGTTTGTGGCGAGGTTGGGTCCAGACTGGCTGAGTCATGAGGCCAGTTTCTGGCTCATCCTAACATAGAGTTCCTATCTCTCACATTTCACAGGCATCTGTGGCTTCTCTTGAGCTGGCAGGCTCCTCGCAGGGTGACATCCCACCGGCTGTTGGCTATAAATCTGTCTCCTGGCTGGTGGTGGCTTTTCTTGCAGGATACTGCAGCAGCCTGTCCCTTCAGTCCCAACGGTAGTTGGCTGCTTTTGTTCACTGGGCAGATCCCCTGTCCCTTTGCTATCAGCCAGCAGTCAGAGCTGGCTGCCTTTGAGACAGGCTCTGATCCAGGACACAGGTAGGCTCCTCAGATAGCAGCTTCCAGCATCACCTTTCTGCTTCTCCAAGCTCCAAGTGGAAAAAGCTCTGGAGAATCAGTCTCACCACTGACCTTCTGGACTCTAAACCCAGCTCCACCTCTTCAGGCTCCAGCAGGAGCAGGGATTATTTCTGGAAAGCCCCGATACACTGCACTTTCATCACCACTAACCTCTAACAGACTTTCTGTGGAGGGGTTTTCCTTTCTCAAAAGCAGCAGCTCATGTCAAGAGTACTTTAACTTCCAGCCCTATGAAATCAGTGCTCTCCTGGCTCACTGTAACCCACCTCAGCTCCAGAAATCCTGTGCTGAAGAAGGAATGGCTCAAGGATCTTCTCCACTCCACTAGGAGCAGCGCTGGGAGCAAGGATGCTCTGAGCACCAGGAGAAAGTTTAAGGGCTGGCTGAACTGTTCAGCCCAGGGATCTGGCTGAGGCGGTGCTGAGGCTGCCTACCACACAGCACTGGGAGCCAGTGGGAGCTGAGATACATGTGGGATGGGGCTAGTTTGTCCCTATCGCCATGATGGCAATGTCTCTGGTCATATTGGATCCTGACATCCGCTAGAAAGAGCACATCCCCTAACACCAGTGCCCTCTGTGAGGAATTGAGCTACTTCCCACTGCTGGGGCAGCCAGGTTTCCACTGGAAGCCATTTGGGACACACAGCATTGCCCAGGGAGCCAGGATCTCTCATCAGATGATGGAGACTTGCTCAACTTTTTCTGCCTCTGCCCTCCTCCAACTCCAGCACCTTTTGGGGCTTTCATAGGAAGCACAGTTCTCAGATACACATATGGGTCTGAGCAAGCTCAGGGTCTTGGTGCAGCAGCCAGCAGGGTCTAGCAGAGGGATCCTGCCCTCTTGCACGCCCTGGGCCGATGGGCTGCAGCACACTCTTCCTGAACAGCCTTGCAGAGCAGCAGGGAACAGAACGGCAGCCACCTGCGAAACACCATCACGCTGCAGTGCAGAGCAGTGACTGCCAGTGCCCAGGGGGCTGGAGGAGGTGGAGCACCAACCACGAGGTCTCACTGTGCAGAAGGACAGGCTTTCCCCAGAAAGATCCCAGTCCCAGGTAGTGAGGGTACCCCCACAGCAGCACTTCTCTGGGTAGGCATGCAAGACATCCAGGCTTGACACATGTCACCTCCCTCTGACGGAGCTCCCCCAGTTAACAAGACACTTTCTCCCTGCCTTTCTAAAGCGCTCTGATTTTCCAGCTCTGCTCAGGACATTTCTCCTAATTCAGATATGGAGAAACTGAGGCACAGGTGAGCACAGTCTGTGCAAAGGCTCAGAGTGCCTTGACAGCAGAGCTGGAAAGTGCCTGGATCATCACCTTGGGACCTACCCTGCCCCAGCTCCTGGTGACAGATCCCTTGGAGCATCCTCATGCCAGGCTCTGGCACACTGGGTCCCTGAATGGTCCCTTGGGGGCACCAGCCAGCTCTCAAGTTGCTTCCTGTGATGTCCCAGCACATGAACCCCAGCTTGCCGGATCGCCCCCAGTCAGATCCAGCAGTTCTGCCTTTTGCACATGGCATGGCGTGTGCAATGGAGAAATGGGGTGGGCCAAGGGGGACACTGCTGGGCATGTGGGGCTGTTCATCCAAGGCCCAGCACCCAGTGTGGGCAACATAATCAGCAGCAGAAGAGATAAAAGAAAGGAGAAAACTGAAGCTTTCTGTCCTTCCCCCACTCCTCCAAAGCAAGCGGTGCTGTGTGCCCTTGGGGTGCCTGGTACCTCCCTTGCAAGCTCAATGCCAGAAGCTGTCTGTGCCCTTGCAGTGCTGGGTAGCTGGAAATGGCCCGTCTGAAGCAATCTGCAATGCGTGCTGCTTTTAATTAGAAAGGGCTGCACGCCCACCTGCAAGCCGCTGTAAATCTGGTCTGCGCTGTAAAGAATGTCCTGGATTTAAGTTGTAATTAGAACTTCTATTGACGGCGCAAAGCCTCATTTTTCATGTGAAGCTGCTCATTGCTCCCAGTCAAGAAATCAATCTGGGCCCGTTGAAGAGATGGGGCCGTCAGATTTGCAGGATGGATTGATGGTGGAGAATACAGACTCTCTTAACCCCTCTGCTGCCCTGGCTCTCACTGGGGGTGGGAAGGGGCAGCGGGCGGGGGGCAGGAGGACTGGTGTCTTCACGGATCCCTGTGCCCTGCTGCAGGCACGCTCCGTGCAGAAAGGCAGCAAGAGCTCTGCTTTACGGGTGCAACTTGCAGCCTGCCTGCACTCCCTGTTGGAGCAGCGCAGGACAGGGGCAGGGCCCAGCATCCTACATCTAGCTGGAAGAACAAGAGCACTTAAAAACTATTTCAGCTGTAACACACAGTTACAGATGCTCGCAGCATCCTACCAGCTGAAGTTGCTACCAGTATTTCACCAGCTTAGGACTCGCTGGGAAAAGCAGAGCTGCTGCTCCCGGAGGACTGCACGTTTGCTTCTTGGGGATGATGTTGCCTTACTCTTCTGAGGATGTTCCTTGCCACAGATCCTTGAGCCAAGGCCAGAACTGGATCCTCTCGTCCCTATGCTGGGCTCTGGAGGAGGTGCTGGCTGCTCCTCCTGTCCAGCATGACATGCTTGGGGGCTGCCTTCTGCACACACTGCTGAGACCATTGTTTTCAGCTGGAGCAGTTCTCTTTGCAACAGTCACCAGGTGACAACCTGTGCTGTGACAACCTGTGCTTTTCTGGTGCTTTGCCATAATTTAACACATTGCTTGTCCCTGGTGGAGGGGGGATACCAGGGATTAGCAATGCACTTGTCCAAGTCTCTATGCCACTGCAGACTGATTAGACTTGTGCCCACTTAATTACAGCATATTACCAAACCCTACTAGAGCAGGGATGGCCCAGCACAGTCAGTTGGGGACATCACAGTGGAGAGAGAAGAAAGAATAATTTAGGGCAGCAATGTCAGCTTTTTTCTCAGCCAACATCTGTGAATCTACACTTTCTATTCAAGCTGCTGACACAATCTCTGCTTTTTGGCCCCATGCTGGCCCTACTGGCACCTGGTGCAAACCTTCAGACTTCCCTCAGCACCACTGCTCAGCTGAGGCCAGTGTAAAGGCCTTCTGGTTGTCCACAGCAGCCTGAACTCTGTCAGTGCTCTGTTGTGCTCTCCGATGAAGCCTCTTGAGCATCACTCCTCTCTTCTTCTTCTTCTTGTTCTTTGCCAAGCAAAGCAGTGTCCTGTGGAGGCATCCCTTCCCCATGGACCCCCAAGGGTCTTGCAGAGGAACCCAGAGTGGGGAACCTCTGTGCTGACCACTTCACCTTGGCTTGAATGCCCCACCTGGGACTACACCTAAGGGTCTTCAGCAAATGCCCTCCTTGCCAAGTTTCCCTGCTCCACAAACAGCAGCAGCAGAGCTGGGTCTTGCCCCTCACTCTCTTGCTGGGGCATAGGAGATCACAGCACCTATTGGGTCCATCAGGGCTCCAGTGGGTGACTGAGGAGTGGGACAGGGACTGCAGGAAGGTGGCAGATGTGTGTGCACACTCCTCCCTGGCAGTGGGATGCTTCTGGTTGTCATAGTTTTTCGGTCACTGCTCCGCCTTCCCTCATGCTTTAATAGCCCTCTTGAAAGTATGGGCATTTGTGTGCCCACAGGTGTGCCCATGCCCCGGTGCCTGCATGAGTGATACTGTTCTGTGCGGGGATACCATCCTCTGGACTTTATGGCCATCTGTGTTTCAGCACCAGTGAGCGTCCTGGTGTGTCTCTATGGATGGGGGGGGTGTGTCAGCCCACATCTGGCTGTGTCTGTCTTCACTCCAGTTGTACACAAGGGCAGTGTCTTGCATGTGGGCTGGCAGGTTGATCCTCTTTTGTGTCCCCAACCCTGCCCACCTCCCCAGTAACAATCCAGGTCCCTGGCATTTGATACTGGAATAAAAAATGGACCCATCAAAGGCTAGGGCAGAGACTGGAGGAGAAGATGATCTCTGCCACCATCTACTGAGAAATTGGAGGCACACGTTTGGATGTTCAGATGGCACAGAAGGACTGATCTTACCATCTGTCTGACAGATAGCAGCGATAATTCATATGTCTGAGCAAAGAGTTCACCATATTCCTGTCCCAGCTGGCTTCCTTGGGACCTGCAGCTGTAAGGTTAACATGCAAATGGTAAAAAGAGGAGAGCTTTTATCTTAAAGGAAGGTCCCTGACTCTTTGCAAGGGCTCTGTTCACACATGCCCCTGTTTCTGCACGCGTCTGTAACATGAGCGCAGATTGCAGGAGACTCTGATAGCATATTTCTGTCCTTGCCAGCCTTGGTGCCAAGAGGCTGTAGCCAGGGAGAGGTCAGAAGAGAGGTGAGAAGGGGAGAGTTAGTGTGGCAGGTACGGGACAAGGGTGTCTGCTCACACGAGGAAACTCTTGCCTGGTTCAGTACTGCCATCTCTGACCACACACTCTGCCATTGTGTTGCAGTCTCCACCCCTATTCTGTCTGCTTTTGCAAATATCCCAAGGGAAGCACAGCTGGGGACTGGGGACCTGCTCCAGAAAGGAACTGGTCAAACCCACTCCACTGCTTAACAGTGGTTAACAGCTCTCTGCTGCGGTGCTCTGCTCTGTACAGCACCGGACACAGGGGACAGATTACTGCTCTACCTCCCATCTGGCTGCTCCCTTCTCTCACCTCTGATCACCAGAGAGAGCATCTCCTGAATGCAGAAACGCTCTACAGAGACCACAGGATGCCAGCTCAGGGGCCTCAGTAGCCAAGGACAGCAGCCGTGTAGCCTCTTCTTCTTTGGAGACTGTTCTGTGGAGTGCCTAAACTCTTGTCTATTTAGGGAAAGGAGTGGTTTTCCTTCTTTTGTCCTCTAGGTTTCTGCCCTGTCTGCTTAACTGGAGAGCTCCCTGGGCTTCCCTGGTCCAGCTCCATTCAGCATCATGTTTACATGCATGGAAACAGAGAATTCCAGTTCGGTGTCCCATGGGCCAGTGGAAATGAGACAGGACAGAGGAGAAGGATGAGAAAGGGCTCTGGAGAGCTGAAAAACAGGAATCACCACCCAAAATTCCCGTTTGTCAGGGGAATTTGCTGCCCTCGACTTTCTGCTTATTAATAATGGCGACAGCATTAGGTCTTTCCACCCTCTGCACCCTCACCGCTTGCAGCTGTACGCCCTGTGAGCTCAGCACCCCAGACCTGTAGGGAAGCCCCAGCCTGGCTCCCAGCTCATGGCGGGCTCTGCCCACTGAGAGAGTCCCCTGGGGCATCCACACCTGTCTGTGCTCCTGCTTATCCCATCTTTCTAGTTGTATTTTGGGGTTGATTATCCCCTGGGATCTGCAGTGGTGGGTCACAACCACAACCCTCATTTTCTCTGGCGTCCTGGTCAGAGGGCAGCGTCCCAAAATGCCTTCCCATTATTGTACTTCCCTTGTCAGGGTACATCCACATTCCTGGCACTGCTGGCTCCCACAGTGGCTAGTTTGGCTGCCAGATCTCAACAAGGGGCACCACCCATCAGACAGCAGCACGGCTGGTGCCAGCTCCACATGGCTGGGTCAGATTTAGGCACGGATTCAGGGGTGCAGGATGCTCTCCCACCCCCTGTGACATGCTGGTTGTTAGAGGATGCTGGACAACATCTTCCAGATAGTGGTCCACAGGGAGGCAGGAGGCCAGGTGGTATTTTCAAGAGCTGCCCTTCGTGGGGACTCCTGAGAACAGTTTCACTGTTGTGTAAATATAAAATATTGAAAATCTGGAGACAGCCTTCCGAACAGAGGGTCAGGAAGCTGTAAAGAAGGTGATGTGAACTAATCAGAGCCGACGTAAAGCTGCCAAGACCTGAGTTAAGTCCGTGGTGGATTTGGATTCACACTGGAGATAAAGAAGCAGCTCTCGGAGAGATGGCCTCTGGATCCGGTTCAGATTAACCCAGATTTTCAGCATCATTTCATGCTATTCCAGTCCACAAGTCCCAGCGGCTCTGCCCGTGCATGCCAGGAAGGACCACAGAGCCCCGGAGACACATGCAGCTCTGCCATCCCTCTGCCAGCCCAGCCCGGCTTTGCCTTCCCAGCACCGAGTGCTTGTGCTGCGAGCTGGTGCTGCTCTACCAAGCCACAGTGCCTTTTTCCTTCTGCCCTCTTGGCAGAAGCAGGGTGGATAAGGCAGGCGAGGCTAAGGAGACCCCTAAGCTATCAGCCTCAAGGAAGGGGCAACACCCAAGCCCCAGATACAGCCTCCGCGGGTGCGTGCAAAGGGCCAACAGCCTGCGGCAGTGCTTTACAGTGTGGCTCACCTCCCTGCATCCCTCCGCAGCGCAGTGTCTGCTGTCACCTCTGCTGTGTAGCAGCCTCTCTGCCGGGCTGGCCTTGCCCCTGCTGATCTATCCCCCATGGAGAGGAAAAGCCTGGGGCAGCTTTCCGGCCGGTGCCCTCCTGGCATGGTCAGAGAGATGAGGTCCCTTGTGGGTAGGTGCCTGTGCGTGCGGCGAGGCTGGCATTAACCCCAGCTCCCTCCTGGCTGCCTGACTACGGCACCCCGTGGCCACGGCACTTCTGGGGCTGCTGGAGGTGTTACACCGGTGCTGGGACAGGGGTGAGACTGTCCCTAATGGGGATGCTGGCACGCGGTGCCTGCCTTATCAATTCCCACTCTGGCTCCCAGCTGAGCAGAAGGAGCAGATTAGTCATCCTTTCCCGCGGTGCCGAGCTGGCTCCGGGCTCCCGCACGCTGCTGCTAATGCATTGGCTCCACTTGGGCAGGCTGGGAAATCCTGATTCTGCAGCCTTTAGGGAGCTGAGAGCTGTGTGAGCTGTGGGGTGTGTGTGATATACCACCTGTACCTCGGAGATGTCCCCTGGCTTTGGCTTTTCTCTCCAGGTTTGTTCATTGATACCAAAATATGATGTGAACCTGAAGAGCAAGGAGGAGAGGTACGTGGAGTTGTGAAAGGGGGAACAGCAGCAGAAACAGGCTGGAGAATGTCATGGGGGGCAGGAGGGTCTCCACATCCCCATTATTTCTGGATGCCAGTGAGAGCGGGCTCGCTTTTCCCTGCATCCCTGTGCGGGTACCACCCTGGAAGGGGGGGTTACTGTGTCCCCAGCTGTCTAGAGAGGGAGCCTCCCCTTCCAAAATAGCCTCCACTACTGCCAAGCTACTCAAGAAACTCCTGGCCAGAAGCATAGGGCTTCTTGGCCCACGACAGCTCACAGGGCTGGAGCAGGCCATCCCTGCCAGAGTGAACCCCTGCAGCCAAAAACACTGGGCAAACACAGAATCACAGAATCACTAAGGTTGGAAAAGACCTGTAAGATCATCAAGTCCAACCATCAACTAACACCACCATGCCCGCTAAACCATGTCCCACAGTGCCACATCCACACGTTCCTCGAACACCTTCCAGTGATGGTGACTCCACCACCTCCCTGGGCAGCCTCTTCCAGTGCTTCACCACTCTCTCAGTAAAGAAATTTTTCCTAATATCCAGCCTGAACCTCCCCTGGTGCAACTTGAGGCCATTTCCTCTTGTCCTGTCCTTGCTCCAGCCCTGCTCCAGGGCTGGGAGATGCCCTTCCCACCACCACCCCCTTGCTGAGGAGACCCAGAAGAAGGAGACACCCTTAAAGCTTTTGGAAAGGGGAAGACAGAGGCCCAACAAGACTGGGCAGCTGTAGGGCATGGGGATGGGTATGGCAGCCATAGGTTTCACCCTGTTTCAGCGTGCATGTCCTGGAGCAAAGGCACACCCCAGGACATGAGAAGAGCTTGTCCGGCAGGGAGCAATGGTGAGAGTGACCATGCCATGGCAGACTGTCCCAGCAGGACAGGATGGCTCTTGCTGTGATGGGCGACGTGCTACAAAACCACCTTAAAATAGACTCCAGCAGGGTTCATCTCAAAGCCTATTATCTGCACTGAATGCCAGATTAGTGAGCAAAGCCCTCCTTAGGCTTTGAAAATGCTCTGCTAAGGAGGGATAATCATGTCATTGAGGCCCTCCAGGAGCCACCATGGAGGAGCTGGGGACAGCAGTGACCTCAGCAGATGCTTTATGTAAGGGGGATCAAGGGAGAGAGGGCACGGCGCCTCAGTTCTAAGGTTGCTTTCCAAGGCCACCTTCAGCAAGGATCATCTATTTCTCCACGTCCTGAGCAGCCACCATTTGTCAGAACTGTGTGCAGACTGGCAACACATCCCGGCATCTCCCACCCTCCCTCCCAGCTCCACAAGGCACTGCTGATTTGGCAGCGGTAAGGCAGGACAGGCATCAGTGAGGCAAGACATGCCCCCAGCAAGCAGAATTGCAGCAATCCCCCATGGCACATCTTCCCTGTGGGCAGAAGAGACAGAAGGTGACGTGCCCCCCCTTCAGCAATCCCACACAGATCCCCAGGTCTCCCACTGCACCCCTGAGCCACTCAGGGCTGCTCTCTCCTTCAGCCCCTGGGCTGCCTCCAACCCTTATCACAGAGCGCTGGCAGGAGACCAGCCCACTCCATGCGCTGCCTGGCCAGAGCACTTTCACTCCCACTGCCACTCGATTATCAAGTCCATTAGGGGAAGGAGAACGCAGCGTGGCTCCCAGTGCACTCTCCTTCCCCATCTCCCCCTTGGTTTCTTGTGCCAGCCTCAGGCTGACATGTGCAGCCCAATAGTACCATCAGCACATTCCCTTAATGCTGTGGAATAAGCAGAGCAATGACTTATGGACAGGTGGCTTTGTTTCAAGTACGGGAGATCCCCTCAGTCAGATCAGATAAGCTGTGAGCAAGTTAGAGACGAGCTTCCACTGGGCCTCGCTAAAACCATTACTCATAACGTGCACCTAATCATGGGATATTCCTGGGCTTTTTGGATTAGGTCTCCGTGCTGCATCAGGAGCGCATGCTGGGATTTACTAGATGTTTTACAGGTTACAAGGAGGAAAAGAAGAAGCCTTTACTCTTTATGGGGCAGCTTTTATGCTCTGCAGTTTCCGCACCACGTTTTTACGGCTTGCTATCCTAAGCCCCATCAATCCAGAGTGAGCACCAAGGGAAAGGCTCGGGGGCCTGACGGTAACAGGCGGAGAGCAGCAGGCACCAGGCTGCTGTGCAGGGTATGGGGCTCTGCATCAGGGTCTGGGAGGCTGGGAAGGGGGGTCACTGGGACCAGGGTGTGCTCGAGGGGGCGAGAGATTCCCAGCCAGAGGGTCCCCCCCACAGCACACCTACATTGCTGTTCTGCTGCTGCCTTGCAGCAGGGCATGGTGTGCAGCCAGGGCTGGTTCATGGCTCCTCAGCAGCACCAGCAACACTGCGTGTTGCTGTCTTGAAGAGGGAACGGGGTGTCCCAGCCCGGAGAAAGGTGAGAGAGAGTTTCGAGGGAGGATGTGGAGACCTGGACTGGCTCCTCCTGAAACCCCCAATCCCACCATACATAGTGGGGCACCTCTTTAGCAGCCAGCCTGGCTTTTCAGGGCTCTGGCATAGGCAAAGCTGTCAGCCAGGCAGTGGGATTTGCCTGTCCTGCCTGACTGCTGCCACAGGTGATTGCATGCTCGTGCCTGGAGCCTGCTCTGTGAATGACGGGAGGAACACAAAGTCCAACTGCTGACACTCAGGGATGTCCCCAGAGAAGTGCTTTGGACAGTAAGTGACTCCACATCAGGGCATTTGGAAAGGAGGAGTATTGTTCTTCGTCACCAGTCATCAATGATTAATTGCATGTATTACAGTGAAGTCTGGGGACATGGCCAGAGCAAGGACTCCTGGGGGAGGTACTGTGCAAACACTGTGCTGTGGTCATTCCCCATCCCAAGGGAATTGCCCCCAGCTAAAATCCCTGTTTCACCAGCCTAGTGTATCCCCCATGTCTTTCTATAGCCTTAGCTGTGGGCAGCAGATGGTTTCATGCACATCATAACATGTTGCTTCTCAGATCAGATAATTTGCTCCACAACCTCAATGCACATATCTTATACTATTTTGTCACCCTTTATCACTGCAATTTCATTGCTATCATGGCCTAGTGAATCATTATTGATAGACTCTTAATATCAGTGCTATTCCTTCACAGGAATGTATTTCAATGAATTTGCTTCTCACCCAGCAGTACAGCTGCACTCCGATACGGTTCAAGGGATAGGGCTGTAGCTGTAAAGCTGAGTACATCCCACATGGTGTAGAGGTGACCGTGCCGAGCTGCCCTGTGCTTTATTATCCGGCACAGTGTGTGATTCCCACAGTCAGTGGCTGTGATGTAGCACACACTCGTGATGCTCAGGAACTCTCACATCTGGGGATGCCTGAGTTTCCACTGCACCTCCACACCAGCTCAGCTTTGACTGTTGGAGGGTTTTCTTTGAAGTGTTTTCATGTTCTGTTTTCCTTTTCAGAGGATGAACAACTCCAGGATGTTCAAAACAGGAGTTTTGCTCTGCAATGCTTTCCTTTCACAGCCTTATTTTCTAGTGTTGCCCCTGAAATATCTCTGCAGGTGCAAAGCGCATCATCGCCCGATCGACTGAGCCACCTTGACCTGTTACAGGGTAAGCCATGCTCACCCATGAAGGCAAAGGGAGAGGCAGAACAAGCTACAGCCACGTTTCTGACCTGAAGCTGTGGAAGTGATGGATGGCTCAGCCAAGAAAAGGAGAGTTTTGCCTCCCTGGGCAGGCTGCAGCCCTGGGTCTACCGTGTGTGCTGCCAGTGAGCGAAGAGGGCAGCTGGTCTGCATGTATAATTCCTGGCCTGGTTTCAACTCCAGTATAAGCTGAGCTCATCCTCCTGACTGCTATGCCCCGAGCCCCCGGTTCAGAAGGCAGGGTGCTGAGCCTTGTCTGTCTCGCAGCTTGTAAAGTGGCTGTCACTCTGAGATGGTGACAGCTCGACGGGCTGGATGCACACAGCCTCTGTCTGCTCAGGAGAGCAGGGCTGGGGGCTGGATTGCAGTGACAGCTATGGAAATACAGAGGGTTAGGAGGCAGGCAGTTCCCGTCAGAGCCAGGTGTCAGGTTTGCAGCTTTCCCTATTGTAGGACCTCCCGAGCCCAGGTCAGTATTTCTTCTCTTGCAATGCAAACTTGTCTTAGGGCAGAGCAAAGCAGTTGCTTCCTTTCATCATATTTGCTCATAAAGAAGTCACTGAAGTGCCTGGCTCCATTCACCTGCTTTGTGGAAATGGCTGAGGGACATGGGAGGGGATGAAGCAAAGAGTCCATTCGCTCAGCCTGAGTGGGGACCTCTGCATCTGTGCAGCACTGGAATGAGCCATTGTCTTGCTTAAAGGGTTGTGCTATAGGACACGAATGAATGTGAGCAGGAACATGACCTCCTTGGAGCTTGGCCATGGTGCCAGGAATAAAGCAATCCAAGAAAGCATGCTGAATGAGTGAGTCAAGTCAACAGCCCCTCGGAGCCGAAGCTCTCCAGAAAGGCGGAGGGCAGCTGGACAAGGTTAAACAGTGCTTTGCTCTGTCTGCCAGCCAAAAGGGAGGCACTCGGGAGGTAACCCCATTTTCTGACAATAGCTTGCTCTGAAACACTTGATGGTTTTAATAGTGTTCAGCGAACACCGCAGCACCGGCTCCTGCAGAGAGCTGCACTTCACGTGATAATGAACCTCTGAAAGAGATGTTTGTCACAAAGAACACAAAAAGGAGGTGAATGCAGAGAGGAGCCTCAGACTAATCTAGCCTGAGTTCTGCAATTTTGGGGATGGTAAATGCGTCCTCAATGGGATGCCAGGCTGTGATGGGGAGTTGGGACACAGCATTGGGACAGACCACTCCAGACCCAGAATAAGCTCTTGAGAAATGAATTTGAGTTCATCAAAAGAGCAAGCCAGCCAGCTCAGGCCAGCGCTGCCAGAGGATGCGTGGTGGTCATGTGGGGAGGTCGTGGTGAGAGTCCACGGCACACGAGGGACCTGGAGCTCACGTGTCTGGGTGTGAGACAGGGTGTGAGATATTGTCCACACAAGCATGCAGTCCAGGGCTATCCCCAAATTCCCCTCACCCACAACCCACCCTCAACCACAGCATATACAGGTAGACCGACAGTGTGAAGATACTTGCTGAACACCGTGGGGAAAAAAAAAAGACTCAATTATTCTCTATGTATATAGACACAAATTAATTAACTGAGTATGTCACAGGGGGACATTTCCCATGACCTACAGAGAAGAGTTTCGGGGAGAAATGGCTGATGATTAATGCTCTTCTGTTAGTGCTGCATCAACAGGATCATGGGAAGGGCTGTTTGAAAAAGACAAGGCTTTATGCACTTTCAGCATGCCTTTGGAAGGCACGGTGTATTTAGACAATTTTTTTGCTGCTAGTTTTTGCCAGAATTTCGCAACAATTTCTGATGGCACCAAGGTTGGCATAACTGATGTTTTCATCTGTGGAGAAACAGCAGAAAGTGTGACCAGAGTGTGGAGAAGCTTTCGAAAGAGTTAGAGCAAATCCAGCTACTGCATTAGAGCTAAGCAAGCCAAAATGCCAGCTCCTATTCTGCAAATAACCTGTCTGGAAATAAATTAACACCACAGAGGATGCAGAAAGGTGATAGCTGGGTTAAGCCCCTCACCACTGTGCTTACGTGGTGGTTTAAAGAGTTGAAAAAATCAACACAGCTAATTGATACTTCACAGACCCGCAGTACTATAATGATAAATGTAAAAAAGGGTTGTCTCCACTCGCTGTTAAAGGGAATATCAGGGCAGTTCACTTACCACCAGGCAGCCAGTCAGGAGTCCAGCAGCTCGTGTGTTGCAGAATGAACAAAAGAAGAGATATGAATACACTGCAATAGAAATGAAGTTCATGGACATAGTAACTGGTATTAAAAATTTCATATTCAACCACGATGAGCAGTGTCAGCTGAAAGTAAAGATTGCTAGAAGATGGTGTCAAACACTCCCCACACACAGAATGCACAGATTATTTTTTAATTTCTGCTACAAAATGCAAGATTTATAAATTGAATGCTCACCTGGAGACAACCATCAGCTGTGGGGATCTTCCAGAGCATTAGTCAGAGCTCAGGGGACCAAAGGCCAGGCACAGGTTTTGTACGTGTCGCTTTGATAGGAAAAAATCTGTCTACTCTCCCCAAAACATGGACTCTGATTGACAGCGCTGCTGCTTCGGATGACACCCTGCAAACAGGTCTTCAGCTGTTGCTGAGTGGCTCGTACAGCACGTTCCCAACTCCTGGTCCTAATATGGGAAAAGTTCTTAGTCAATAGTTCAGGTTCTGTGTAACGGTTACATGAAAATAATTTTTAAATTAAAACGTCTAAGAAAAAGACCAGGTTGTATTACACTGGTCTCAAATGAACAGTGTCACTGAGAAGGGTGTGATGGCTTATGCCAAAATTACATCTGGGTTTGGTGAAAAGGAACAACAAGCCTTTGGAGAAGATGATTGGAAATACCTCCAGCACTTGTTCATTCTTGCTTTCCTGGGGTCAGATTTACCAGGTGACACTACTGCTGGAGAAGTAACCATGCCCAACCAACCTGTCTTTGCTAGGCAGGGTATACCTGAATAAATGCTGTCCTACAACAGGTGAGATTTTATCATATATGGATTTAACCAATGCAAAATGAAGCCTGAGTAAGGACATGTTGTCACTGCACACTGCACAATGCAGTGCAGTGGGTCTGTACCAAATAGTGCCAAAATTGAAACTAGTTCCTAAATCTAAATGTGGTGTCAGGCTCTGATCCATTCTTAACTATGTTAAATTACAGAACAGCACCAATGAAGCATGTGTTGTCACCTGCTGACATTTTATTTAACAGATATGTGAAAACAAGGATGCCTTCAGTGTTGGAAGCTGCTGTCAGAGTCACTGGGGACTTGGGGATGCATAAAGAGACAGACAAGGCAAAACAAATAGCTCAATCTGCCTTGCAGCCCCCAGAGCTGGCGGTGCTCCGGGAGAGTGCCGTGGTGCTTGGTGCAGCGAGGAGCCGGGATCCCAATGGCAGAGACTGCCCCGGGTGCAGCACCGGGGCTGCCAAGCCAGAGGTGGGCTGGCATGCATTTCCCTGACTGGAAAAGATGGCCTTGAAATCTCACGTGGGTCCAAGCTCTCTCCTCTCCCGTTCCCTCTCCTCTTCCTCTTCTCTTCTCTTCAGCAGAGAAGAGCTGGTGCCTCCAGAGCATCTCTCAGTGCCTCTTCCAGCAGGCGCTGGAGGGGCAGGTCACTTTTTGGAGGTCCTGATGTCTCTCCACTGGCTGTAGAGAAGACAGTCAGCTTCATTTCTGACTTTGAAATCTAACATAGACATCCACGTAAGGGACGTGAAACCACCTCCATGGAGGATGTGCAGCAGCACAAAGGACTAACTACACTAGAAATTACATGCGGGAAGCTAACATGCATCAGGTGAGAGTGCAAGTTGGTCCTCGCTGCAGCCTCAGGGACTAAGGAGGTGCATCCACACCTCTCAGAGAGATGTGGTGACAACTCATGTCTCTGCATGACTTGCCTCTGCCTGACTTCACCTGCCTTGCAACTCGTCTCTGGGGCTTTCTCTTCAGAAGCAAGTTTCTATTCTGCATGGGATGCATGTTCACAGCGTGAGAGCCCCTTCCTCCACCCAGGAACCTCCTGGGTTCCTCAGTCCCATCCAACAAGGTCCCTGGAAAACGCAGTGTCCTCCTCTGTGTCCTTCTGGACACATTTCCCTCCACTTAACCTCAAATCCTGGTGCCAGGAGCCTCCTCCAGGCTCAGGGCTGGATGTGGCCAAGGCGATGCCCCACTGGCCTGACCCTGGAGGATTTGCTGGGTTAACCACCAGTGCTTTGGAGCACAGAACAAAAACAAAAGTAAATGTTTTCAAAGGTCCTATGTGAATTAGGGGCCTCTCGGCTTTATCAACAGCTAGCTGTGGGCAGCCGTGCAGCTTCTTTTGTCTGGCTAGTGTATTCACCAGAAAAAAAAAAAAAAAAAAATTTGCTCTGACTGAATCTGAATGAAAATTCTATAAAGTAAGGGAAAAGTTGAATCATTTTAGCAACAGGAAATTCTAAAAAATAATGAGGTTTTGATTTCCCATTTTAAATCCTAGTGTTTTCTTTTCAAAATCATTCACATTTGATAAAAAGAAAAGGTAAATAAGCTTACCTGTTCACAGCAAAAGAAGCGTTTGGTCAACCAGTTTGTCATACCCTCAATAATTCTTAATTCCTTTTTCAGTTTAACTAATGAAGTGAAGAACCAATTACTCTCACAGCTTCCAACCTGCAAAGATATTAAGGTAATCTGGGGCCAGATTCACAGAAATATTAATGTGCCTGACACTGTGGAGAGGCACTTGACAGAAACCACCAAATGCATTTTGCAGATGTATTGTTTTGCACTTTTCCAAAGACACTCATTAAAAGTCTGTGGGACTCATGCTCAGACAAGGCCAGGTCCTTCCAGAAAATGGGATGTATGCCCTTAGAGAGACTGAAGACCTCTGGAAATCTTATGATGGGCCATATTGTCAACTGTCCCTAATCACATGCAGAAAAAACTCTTTTGCAGGTGCTGTTTGCTGTAACCAGAAGGCAACCAGCCTGAATCCAGACTAAGTGAGAGATTGGGGTTTTTTTCCCCTTGGTGCTGAGTTCTCTGCTGCTCTCTTCACACACGGTGCTGCTGTGAATTGGGATACAGGATGGGGGTACAGACTTCATACCGGGCTGTGAGAAACCACAGCTTACTGGAGTACAGCACTGGGGGAGCTCATTGGTGTTCTGGAGCATTTCATGGACTTTACTGGTGTAAGAATGCAGCATTGCATGGACTTTGCTGGTATAAATACGGAGCATTGCATGGACTTTACTGGCAGTTTTGTAGTTTAGCACCTGGTTAGATCTAGAAGTGAAGAAAGGTGCATTTCTTCCTAACACGAAGCCATCCGTTCATTATCGTCAGGGCAAGCTCTTTGCTGAAAGTCAAAATCAAAAAATGTTTATTGGCATGGTGGATTTTGCACTTGGGTTTGGATTTAGCATGATTTCCCTGCTTGTGTATTCAGAGCAGCTCTGCTGGAGCCATCTCCATAAATCAGTGCAGGTACATGGAGCAAAAGTGCAGGCAGCCAAATGGGAACTGCTTGACTGGTGTGCATCTGGGCAGGTAAAGCAGGCAGGTAACACGTGTTTAGCAGCAATGTACAGAAATGCAATCCTGAGCAGGAATTAGTGACAATCACAGAATCACAGAATCACTAAGGTTGGAAAAGACCTGTAAGATCATCAAGTCCAACCGTCACCCCAACACCACCATGCCCATTAAACCATGTCCCACAGTGCCACGTCCACACGTTCCTTGAACACCTCCAGTGACGGTGACTCCACCACCTCCCTGGGCAGCCTGTTCCAGTGCTTCACCACTCTCTCAGGAAAGAAATTTTTCCTAATATCCAGCCTGAACCTCCCCTGGCGCAACTTGAGGCCATTTCCTCTCGTCCTGTCACTGGTCACTTGGGAGAAGAGACCAACACCCACCTCACCACAACCCCCTTTTAGGCAGTTGTAGAGAGCAATGAGGTCTCCCTTCAGCCTCCTCTTCTCCAGACTGAACAACCCCAGCTCCCTCAGCCGCTCCTCATCAGACTTGTGCTCCAGACCCCCCACCAGCTCCGTTGCCCTTCTCTGGAGGCGCTCCAGCAGGACAATGCTATGGATCGGCAAAAAAACAGATGGAGGTTTGAACTCAGACCCTGGTTCTCTAGGCCACCCTCCGACAAGCTCTTCCAGAAGGAGGTTGAGATGTTCTGCAGGGAGCATCACACAGTTACTCCCACCCACCCACGCTCATGTCCGTACCTGAGCCCTTTGAACAATTTTCACACTAGTTGGGAGCCTTGTTTCCCAGGGGCTCACATACCTGAGCCCTGCTGACCTGCTCTCCTGAGCCCAGCCTGAGTCTGAGATCTCCTGCACCATAGACTCAATGGAGCGTAGTTGCCCTTAGGGAATATGGGGTCCCTGCAGAAGCTGGACTTCCTGGAGGGTAAAACATAAAACCTGCCTACATGATGCTGAAGTTAGTTCACAGAGGTTTGGCGAAGCAAATACATGTTGTGGTGTTTACCCCATGGGCAGAAAGAGCCCTGCTCAGATTCTGGCTATCCTAGAAACCACTGAGAAGAGCTCAACGCTTTTCTAGTCCTCACTAGCTTTAAGGGAGACTCTGCAGGTTATCCAAATGCTGTTGGTACACTACCTGGAGCCACTGAGAGGGAAAAACCCACCTGTCCCCTCTGTCCCCATGTCCCTATCCACCTTGTCCTTGTCCCAGCCCTTGGGGCCCCCAGGGCAGGAGGCTTGGCTGGGGCAATGGCTCTCCCCATGGAGCCTGTCAGGGCTTGTTACGGCTGCCGAAAGATCATCGCTGACTGTGCCCCCAGTGACATTTTTCCCTGTGCGTCGTTTCAGTCTCCTAAATGAAGCTGTAAAGGGGAATGGATGAGGGATGAGAAGGAGATTGCCTCCAGCCTCTGCTCCCTGCCTCTTTCCCAGCGGGCGTGATGGATGGCAGGAGCGGGGAGCGGAGGCTGAGTCAGCTCCCAGGTGACCTTCGCAGAATCCCTCCCGGTCCCCATCTCCCTTGCTGTTGCGCAGGGCCGCTGAGCCTGGGCAGATTGATGGCAGCTCACGCTCAATTTCTCTGATGCACTTTTGCTGAGAGACACTCGTACATCTTCCCCACGTCGTCTCTCCATATCTGAGGTCAGGCTTTCAACAGGCAAGAAATGTTCTGAAATAAATCACTGCTATCCCTCACCCAGGGCTCTGCCAGCTCCAGGGGAATGGGGCAAGGAGGAGTGAGTTGGAGAGCTGGCGTGGAGGGACCGGCATGAGTAGACCCGCACATGGGTCCAAATGCACTCACTACATGGGCTTTATGCCTTGGGGGTAAGCCCACAGCAGGCAGCAAAGGTGCCATTCCCCAAGGATTTCTCCAGGCTCCCTGTGCTTCTCTCCCTGCATTTCTTGCACTGGGGCTCAGCGTCTCTCAGCTAGGGACCCACTTGTTCTGCACACCTTTGCATGCACTGAGCATATCGGACGCAAGATGGGGTGCACCGAGAAGCACATCCTTCCCTGTGGCAGCAGGAAAAGGTATCCCAAAACTCATCCACTGGAGTAGCCTGGAGCAATCCTCACAGAGGCAGGGGCTCAGCTAGGATTTGTCCCATGCCTCCTTCCCTTTCCCATGCCAGGTCTGAATCTGCCCTGGGGTACCGCCCGTGCCCCCAGAGCTCCAGTTTGGGGAACTCTTTGATGCTTTTGGGGTTTTGTTCCTAACACGTGGAGCTGTGCAGGTGCTGGAGAGTTGAGGGGAGCACTCCCCCTGCCAGTCCCCTGCTGCCTGGGGTTCTGCTGACAGAGATCAGCTCCTCCAGGAGCTGAGGGAGAGTGGGAGACCCTCACAGCAGTGGATCAGGGCACTTCACTGCTGTTCTGAGCCACAGATGTGCTGGACAGCTTGCACACAGACAGACACATCTGGCCCTGCAGCTCCATCCCTGCACCTTGCTGCCTCAGCCCTAGCCTTGCTCATGCACCAAGGCCAGGCAAGGAGACAAGGAGCTTTAAAGAAACCCAAGAAACGTGTCTGTGTTTTCTCTGCACTGCAGTTCTGCTCCTTTCCAGCTTGATCGTTATTTAGAAATGGGGGAAAAAAATGGCCTTTGCTTTGCTTCACTTCAGGACCTGTGAGAAAGCCTTGAGACTGTGCAAATACAGGCAGCTGTGCACACCCTCCTCTTGCTCCAGTGCTGCTGGGACAAGTTGTCCTTAACTGACCTGGTCCTAATATTTGGTCTCTACCTCATCACATGGGGAAGTGAGGTGGTAAAGAGGGAAAGGTGCAATTACTCTGCGCTTAAACCCCATGTTTAGATCTCAAATGGTGCAGGAGGATACATCAATGACCTCATTTAATAGATGGGGAAACCAAGGCATGCAGAGGACAGGGAATTTCCTAGGCATTGAGGTCAGCTCCAAAACCCTTGCCCTTTCCTTCCCCCATGAGCCATAGTAGCTCAGCCTGTTGCTGAGCCTCACTCCTGACACCTTGACATCAACATGATGGAGGCAGCTCTGAAGGCTCTTCCAGAGAAGTTTGAAGCCATTTTTGGCCAACCACAGGTGCTGCTGATGGTGGTGTCTCTGCTCCTACAGCATGACTGAGGGAGGGCATCCCCTGCTGCTCCCCTAGCCAGTCTTTTCCAGCTTGTCCTCTGCTGAAGGGTGCTGAGAGCGGTTGGGTTGCTGGGGTCCTGGTCGTTGGTTGGCCATGGTCCTAAGGCAAATTGCCTACTTAAGGGCATAGCAGGAAGCCCAGGCACACTCACCCATGCATGCTGCGTGCTGGGAACTCACACCAACTTTACCAGAGCATGCAAAGCTGGTGGCTACAGCACACCATCCCCATCCCTGGTGCCCTGGGTATTTTGGCATGGCTGAAGCCTTCTGCTCCCCTGCAAAGCTGCCTTCGGTAAAATCCCAATTTCCCTGGCAGGCATGGCACCAAGCAGCTCTGGGGGAAGCAGGACCCCTTGCTGGTGGTATGGCTCCTGTCCATTCTGCAGGTTGCCCTCAAGTATGGTGCCCAGGACAGCTCTTCCCCCTTGTCCTCAGCCACGGAGATCAGCTGCCAGCAGTTACCTTTTACCTACTCAGCATCCCAGGCAGTGTGGCCATCCGTTGCCTCAATATCTGTACCCCTTTCTCTGGAGATTGCACTTCTGTGCCCCAAAAATGCCTCTCAGAGCTCAGCAGATACGTAGTGAGCCTGGAAGTCCCCACGAGACTCTGCAGTCCCTCCCTGGACACCTTTGTGCTCAAGGTCCTGCACAGGCTCCAGCAACCTCCCCTTCCACATCCCTGCTCCCAAAGCCCAGGTACTCAGTGGCCTCATCCTGCTTTTCCAAATGATATCTCTTCCAAATGATAGACTCTTCTACTGGGAGCAGCAAGCTGCAGTGGGGCGGGGGGGGGGGATGCCATGGGCTGGTTGCACAGCCCAGCCTTAGAGGATGCTGTGTCTCATTGTGAACTGGATCTGGCTTTTCCCAGGGGATGCCACCTTCCTGGGAATTTGATGTTGCCAGTCTACTGTTTTGAAAGCCAGCTACTGAGCCTAGGGAGAATTGGACTTTTCTTTAATGAGAAGCCACATTCTGGCCTTTCTGATGGTGCGCAGCCAAGTTGGAAATAGAGACTGAGACTGTGCCAAAGACTCTGAACCGGAAAACAAAAGTAAGCCTTGAGCTGTGTGAGCTCTGTCATTTTTTCCAGTTGTCTCAAAGTTGGGGCTGGATGAGTTTCCTCAGTCTGTCCCCAGCATGACTGTGGGTCCCAGTCCATGTGGGACTTCTAAAAATGTAGTTAAGAAGTGCTAAGATTTTTCACTGCCTCTTGAACATTTCCCAATTCGTAGTGCAACTGATTCACAGAAGCAATCACAGAGGGAGTAAGACTGCCTCTGGGTCTGTGCTGCACCGGAGATATGTCCCAGCTGCATTTTTGCCTCCTCTGCAAAGCACATGAGACCACTGCAGGTTGTGCAGGCTTGAGTTCTGATGGAGGCTCAGACCAGAATAATGGTGCTTTCATCGTACTTTCCCTCTGCTTGGATCGTCAGATACCATCAAAACAATGCCATACCTGCTCCAGTGCATTTATTCTTATTTGTGTTAAACCAAGAGAGATCTGAGCCTCACAGTACTGTGTGCTGTATGACACAGTAGGAAATAGGTCCTGAACCATACTCTAAGGTCCAGTGGTTGAACTGAGCAGGTCTCCACTGACCATGATGGGACCCATCTCATGTTCTTGGCATCTGACCCAGCTCAGCTCTTGGCATCTGCCAGGAAGGTCACTTACAGCCATGTGTGCAGAAGTCAGTGGCAAGGATGGTATTGGGGGAAATTGTCTCCAGAACAATAAGTGAATGCACAAGATCCCCCTTGTAATATTTTGGAATTCAAATTCAATTCTGGGATCCAAAAGAGCAAGTGGAAGAAGGGGAGCAAGCAGCTGTCTAGGAAGCAGAAAGCTGCAGGGCAAACCTTCACCAGCCTGCACTTGTATTGCACACAAACCCCAGCAAGCCAAGGACATGCTGAGGAGACACTGGTACACAATACACTTCTGTGCCTGGAGCTCTTCAGAGAAGGACGAAAGGTCACTTGGGAGGAGGGAACATCCCTTGCTGTTCTTGAAAATCATCTCTGAACCTCTATCAGGACAATGACTATGTCCTGAGCTGGAGTTGCAAATTTTCCCTGCTTGCTGGCCATCACAGGGCTTCAGTGTAGCCCTCAGAGCCCCCCCCAGACCCACCAAGCAAGTCCTCCCTTTTCCCAGGGGGGAGGAGCACCAGGCAGTGGAGCTCATCATCGTCATCGTCCCCCCAAGAGGGGACCCCGGGTGCCACAGGGTCATATGACTCCTCAGGCAAGATGATGCATTACCCTGAGCTATTCCTCTGTGAGGAGTCAAAGGGGAGAGGCTTGATGAGCTTTTCCCAGGGGAAAGCAGGGGTAAAGCAGTGAAGAACTCCTTCAGGAGTTGGGACAGTGCTACGCAGGAGCAGAAACACCCAGCTGGCTGCGTGGCCCTACGGATGCTGAGGCATTATCGCAATGGGAAGGCAAGGCTGGAAGAAAGCTGCTCCAAGTTCTTATCTTTGCTTTGCCAGTGACTACGTATTGTATTTTCCCATCTGTAAAACAGAAAAAAACCCTATCCTCTCTTTCCTCATAGAGTGTCCATGATGATTCATTCATTTATGTCGGTGTAAAACCATGCAAAGTGCTGTGTAGATGCAAAGTCAAGCCTGACCTCCTGGCTCCTGCCACAGTGACCATGCTGCAGCACGACCTGGGCTGGCTTTCCAGGGTGCTGCTGTGCGCAGTCCCCTGCCTGTGGCACCATGAGGACACACCAGGCATGGCACAACACAGAACTGGTCCATGGTCAGGGTGAGGAGGAGAGATCGTATGAGTGGTGAGAAGGAGGGATGATGCCTTTTCAAATCATGGGGCATTCCTGCTTCTTCTAAAAGTGAGAACAAGTAGGAGTGGGATGGGATTGGGGAAGGGTCTCCCCCACACTCCAAATGGTTTGGATCTGGGTATTTCAAAGGGTGTGACTGGCCTCAAGCTCATTTCCAGTATCCGCTTTCAAGGGGGTTGTTCCAAAAAGCCCAGATGCCTTGTTGTTATTTTTCTGCTCCCACCCAGATCTGCAGTGCCAGAGTGCCCACTGTGCCATGCCTGGGCACCACACCAACCTCATAGCATGTTGCACCATAGGCAAGCAAGGCAGGGCTGTCCCTGGGGACAGCTTCGCAGGAGCTGCCAGCTGCTGCCCCACTGTGCAGAACACCACCAGTCCTGGGGAGCCCCATGCACAGCCCAGCATGTCCTTGCCCATCTCCAACACCAGCCAGCCCTGAGCTGCACAACCAGTGTGTCCATGGGCAGCCACCTCCCTCTGCTGGGTGGACGCGGACCGGTGCAGGACAGGCCCCGTGCCATGGCAATCTCATGTCCAGAGCTTGGCTCAGGCAGGTCGGATCCTGGCAGTCCCTGAGTGAGCAGAGCTGGACACTGGCACATCCCCAGGGAAAGCTCCCTATCTCCGTCTGCCCTCCTGCACGCTCCCGTCTTCGACAGCATCTCCGTGGAAGCAGCCAACAGATGTGACAAACACGCCGACTGCACGATCTCTCCCACATCCCCCGGAGCCTGGGCTCTGCCTGCTGAGACCCCTTCACAGCCCATTAGGCAATTCAGGTTCGGGAACACGCTTCGCTCTCCCAGCGGCTGCAGGAGACAGCAGCCGCCTCCGGACCCCTCCTGTGCCTGCTGAAAGGACCGTGGCTCCGGATCACTCCCAGCTGCTTATCTCTGTGCTGGCTGGCAGAGCCTGTGGGGAGCAGCTGATCGATCTCCTGTGGGTCACCTGGTGACAACAGGGGGGAGAGGAAGGGGACCAGACATTGTGCGGAGGCTGCCTGCACCGTGCGGAGGAGGCCAGGCTTCCCCCAAGTCTGGGAGCAAGGTGGGAAGGAAAATTAATTAATTGCATGGAGGAACCCCTCCACGCTGCCCCAGTTTCGCAGTCCAAGGTGGTGGTGGCTGACCTGGGGTGGGCAGCGGCCGTGCTCTCCGGAGGGTCCGCCCTGGGTGGATGCGAGGCACCAGGCACCCTGGAGCCAGATCCCGTCCTCCAGAATTTCAACCAGTTGGAGGAGGGTTTTGAAGTTGGTTCAGTGAGACGCTGTGTCTCAGACCTTCTCTCAGGGCCTTATTAAAATGCAGACTGCAAATTCAGATACTGTAAACAAGGTCACTGGAGAATGAAGATCAACAGAGTGCAAGCACAAGGAATGCAGAGCATTAATATTCTGATGTGTGAGCCCGTCCTAAATATTTTATCAGGCTAAGCTTTTTTGTATTGAGGCATCCTTCCCCTGCTCTTCCTCCTCCTCTTCTGCCTGCTTCACGTCCTTTTCTCTTGCGTTCACAAAAAGCACTTTGTATTTCGGCTGAGGCTTGAAATGTATGCAAACCTTCCGCTTCCCCCCCTCCACCCCTCCGAACAAAACCCTCACCCTCTTCCAGGCAGAGGGGGAGAGATTTCCTAACGGGGTTTCTTTTGTTTCTGTCAACGTCTCACTTAGGCAGCGGGCTCTGAGACTTATTGAACACTGTCAGTGTCTTATCACCCACGTCTCCCCCCTCCCCGCCGCAGAAATGCAGGGATTCCCTCCCACCTCCAGTGGCTCTGCAAAGCGGAGAGTAGCGTGGCAGCCGGTGCGCTGTGCACGCCTGTGCACGGTGTGCAATCGTATTGTCGATTGCTCGTGAGCTGTCTCCTACAGTGGACGGTTTTGGCTTGGGGAGATGATCCAGAGGTGTCAGCAGCTGTCGCAGAATCATTGGCTTTTGCCCTGTACCGAAAGCAGCTGCAAACCTTGTAGTTAGTGAAAAATAAACTGAAATCCAGCCCATCCTCAGCTGGTGGTGAAAAGGTGCTTCCTGACCCCAAGAAACATGTCCCCCATGCCCTGAGGAATAAGATTTGATTTTCCTTATCAAGATGCTCTCTAGCACAACTACAAATGCATCACGGAGTGCTGAAAGGATCTCTGCGTTTATAAATCCATAACAGTATTTTTTTTTACATTGGGGCCACACAATTCTGAAAAGATCCATACCATTACACATCCCCAAATGGTATTTTTTTCGTTTTACTTCAGGTCAAGCTGGGAAATTTGGATCTTGCTATCAAGTCCCTCCTCCTGGAGTCATTGCATGACATGGGAAAACCATGCTTCAGAGAGGACTCATGCTGTGGCTCTCCTGGCCCAGGTGTGAGCAGTTGTGTTTGCTGAATGTGATCATTCAAATGAAATCCAGAGATTCAGGGAAAAATTTGCTGAACCTGAAATTTCCCAGATCTGAGTATTTAACCACATTGCCAACTGGCGGTTGCATGCTTTCCTCTGTGCTACCCACTAACCCTAAATTTATCTTATTTGAAAAGCTTCAGTCATCCAATTAGCAATAATACCCAGCAAGTGGAGTGGCCAGCCACACATCTCAAGTAATAAATAGCGGAGGATTGAAGTGAACAGTTTGGGAATAGTCAATTGAATGGGAATTATTCATGCAAACTGTATTGCAGACTCCTACAAATACCAAATGCACTCCAGAAAATGAAGGCATTTATGTAATGACATCTCATTAAAAAAATAATCATAAGAAATTGATTATTAATAAAATATTGAGAGATAATTAACATTTTTTCTCAGTGGAAGATTCCAGAAAAGGGGCCACTTCTCCTTTTCAACTTCAACTCTGGCTTCCAAAGGACTTGAAAGAGAATCATGTGCATTAACCAGAGAAATCTGGCCTAAAATGAACATTCAAATGCGACATGAATTAATGGGTGAGCTTTTTAGTAGGTGAACTGTTGGAGTCTATACAAATTGACATTTTTTGATCATAAATAATAGTCTAGATCTGAAACTGCTGTATAATTAGCAGTTCTTGGATCCGCAACCATTTTGCAGTTGTGCAGAGTAGATTTTTTTTTTTATTTAACTATAATGTTAATAACACCAGCAATATTGCCCAGCTCTAAGTGGGATAACAGACAGCGAGGAGTGAATGTGTTCATGCACCAGCAGTGGTGGCTGTAGGCATCATGCGGCACCTTCCCCGCACTGTCGAGAGATTTTGCTTTAACCGTGCTGACCCCTGAGAGCTCGTCCCGTGGCTGCCGAGCGCTGGCGGTGGCAGATGAGAGCCCCTGCATGGGTACGGACAGACAGGCGTGACAGCGGTAGGAAATGAAAGAGGAAAATCTGACTGTACTACATGCGTTGTCTGAGCCAGAACAAGTTTCTGCCAGGAAGAGCTGACGTCCCTGCTCTGCCTGGGCTCGGGGGCTGGTTCCCAGCCCTGTCCCCAGGGCCAGGGTGATGCTCAGCTCTCCCGGCTGAGCCCATGGCTCCTGCACACTTGGCTGCCAGGAGGGACATGGGGTGGTTGGGGTCTGCCCTGGGGTGTGGGGTCTGCCCTGGGGTGTAGGGTCTTGTTATGTAGGTGCAGCCACAGTCCGTGCCCAGGAGGCTTTCCAGGCTAAGCCGTAGGAGGGGGATACGGACTCTGGAGAAAGGATGGCCCAGATCCACAGATGCACATGTACCCCAAGGTCCCTAACAACTAGAGACCTTGTGAAAAGGGTGGATGCTCCAACAGCTCAGACATAAATGCAGGTGAGGCCCTCACTCCTCTTCAAGAGCATGAGGCTGCTATAACTGAGCATCACACCTTGGGTCATGCACTACATGCACATGCACAGAGCCCCACATCCACTGGACCAAGGCAAGGGAAAAGTGAAATGTGGGATTCGAGCTGCTGCAAATGATCCAGCCTGCACAGCAGAAAGGGGAACTGAACTGTTTGGCCCCACGCCTTGGGCAAATTTGGTTACCAAGAGCGCAGGTTCCTCCCTGCAGGTCAGTCATCAGGCTGGTTCAGTGTGTGGCTGCTGCTGAGGATCTTGGCAGCATCAGGACACGGGGAAAACCCTGACATGTTTTCACTCGCTTCTTGGCACCGTTCGCTGGAAAGGCCTGAGCACGTCTCCTCTCCCTCGGTGACTGTGTGCTACAGCCCTCCAGTCCAGCCGGGGGACCCCGGGGAATGAAGACATTTATACTGCACATTGACGGCCCTGTGCTCTCTTCTCCTTTGAAATATAGCAGCTTATTGATTTATATTTAAAAGGGATGAATGCAGCATATATCAGTATATTAGACACACTCCACACAAACAGAAAGGGCACCACTGCCTTCCCACTTGAGCAATTCATCACCTAACAGAGCTCTCCCAGGATAACAACCGAGCAGGCCAAAGGGGAGAGGGGATTTCTCCCTTGTGCAGGCTTCCCGAGCAAATTCCCCAGCATGGAAGAGAGCCGGTGCAGAAGCCCCATCTCCAAAACACATGCACTTCTGTATTGTTACCCTCTGCAAATGGCTTTCCCTCCTGGCCTCTGGAACATGGTGCAGACTGCCATCCATGTCACGCTTGGGGAAACTGAGGCACACAAAAGCAACTTGCTTTTGTAAGAAGTTGCACATTGCAAGCCTCAAAAGAAGCAAACATTTGAACTCTGGTCTCCTAAGCATTAAAACAGTGGCTGGGCTAACAAACACCTTCCCTCCAAGGGGTCCTCAGGTGGGATTCAAGCTATTGCTGCAAATCATCCAGCACAACAGAAATGGGCACTGAGCTTGTCCAGCCCTCAGACCTTGGGCAGATGTGGTTACAAATAGCACAAACCTCCTGCCGGTGCTGATGGGCTGATTTGGAGCATACACAGCACCTTGGGCACTTGGCTCAGGTGCTGTCATGGACAGGACAGCAAATGTCTGCCCAAAGGGTTACATTCGCGCTCCTTGGTTGTTAGGGGCTTTGCAAAGCCTCCTTGTGCTTCGGCATTACAGTGTCTGTGAAGAGAAAGGAAAGAAAGAGGTTCTTCCGCCCCATCCGGTGGCACTGGGAGGGACAGGTGCCCTGCTAGAAGGCAATTCTTCATCTCCCAGGGATGGCAGGGGATGAAAGCAAGCAAAGCCCCAGACCTCCTCAAGCGCCAGAGTCAAAGGAAACTTCATCAGCTCCCCTAACAGAGCAAGAACTCATCCTGGTAACACCACACACAAAAATCCTCCTCCCTTTGCTGCAGGAGCCAAAGCACTACAAGCACCTTTCCCTCTCTCTGCCAGCCAGCCTGGGGCTCAGGGAAAGGGGCTGTTTCTTGGCTCCAGGCTGGGTCCCAGCAGAGCATGCTCCCCACCATGCTCACACACATGCACCAGGCTCCAACAGCCACAGACAAAGCCCCTCTCCTTCTTGATCAGAGAGAGGGAGGCAGGGATTTCAGGTACCAAAGTGAAAATTACAGCATCTCTTTTGACTTACGAGTATTTCTGTTGGCTCTTGCTTGTGCTGGGTTTCCATTAGCAGCACGAGCGGGGTAGTTCATCTATCACATTTACCAGCCACAGAAATGACATCGGGGCAATACGAATATATTCTGGTGCATTAGCATTCGGGATAGATAAGGGCAGCAGCAATCCACCAAGAGGGCAGCTAAGTGCACCAGATAGAAGGAAAGAGGCGTAGACATGCCATGCTCACTGAGAACTTGATATCTGAGTCAAATCCAAGCTGCTGTCTTCATACAGGGGAGCATGCCTTTGATATAATATCCCCCTGAGATATGATATACACCTGTGATTATCCTGACTCGCAATTCCATGTCCCTGTGCTGCCCTGAGCTGGCTCTGCAAGCTGCAGCGTTATTTATCTGGCAATAAATGGCCTTCTGTCTGCAAAATGAGGGCTTCAGCTGGGAAAGTAATGGGCAGTTTCAGCTCAGCTGGAGATGTGCCCGGAGGTGAAACCTGATTGGGAAGGAGCGTTGTCCTCCCGGCTGAACGAGAAATCCCCGTGACCTGCTTTCCAAGGTGGCCAGGCAAGGGCAGCCCGGGAAGAGGAACTGCTGCAGCCTGCCAGCGAGCCGTGCGGCCACCACAGCAAGGACGATCACATGGAGCTGAACACGCTGCCTTTCCTTCAGCGACTGTCCCTCAGGAGGCTGCTTCTCCCCATGGCTGATTAACGGGGAAGAAGAGCATATCCATGCCCAGTAAGGGTGAAAAGGACTTAGCCCCCTCTGCACGTTGCTGCTCCTGATGCCCACTCTCCTACCCCAAGTCATGCATCCTGACAACTCCTTCCTGGTCAGCTCCTCTCTTGCGCTAGAGGGACAGATCCTGCCCATCTTGTTTCATCCTGCAGTGAGAACTTTGCACTAAGGCTGGAGAGGTGACTCCACTGATGAGTTGCCAGTGTCCTGGCCATGGGGTGCTTCCTCCTCGTTCATGGGCTTGGGCCTTACCTCTGGGAAAGGAAGGGTTAATAAACCACCTGCGATGGGGCAAAGAGCAAAGGGAGGGTAAGACTTGTCTCCACCAACATGACCCCTCTGGAAGTGGAGCAGCACATAGAAGGAAGGAGTGCAAGGTCCCTCACCATCAGGGAAAGAAGATGGAGGGTGCCAGCGCCGCTAGCAATTGTCTTGGGGACTCGGTCCCTCAGGGGACGACAGAGGCAGTCAGCAGCTGCCTAATGCAAAGACAGCTCAAGTCTGGCTCTCAGCCGCGTGGCATTTGTGATAGCCCAGCCTGTGCAAGAGGAGTGACAACAGCAACTCCATTTATAACGTGCTTGGGGATCCATCTGTGCAGGATGCTGCAGGGAAACCAGGCACAGAAATATTATTGTTAGCATCATTATTACTATTATCAGTATTCCCTGCAGCTGGTGGTAGCTGCACAGCAAAACCATCCAGAGCTGCTCTGGTGGCATTTCCCTCCACCCACCCCAACTCCCATTGCTTTGACTAGACAGAAATTGCCCCCAAGAACATCTCTTTTTTCTGAATGTTGATTTCTGTTTAGTTTATTAAACGTCTTTAGTTCTAGTTTTCAGGTTTCTGCACTTTCAGTGCAAAAAGTCAGTCAGTTGTAAGGGAAAAAAATTATATTCTTCCATAATTCTCGGGGAAGAGGAAGTTTAAGTTTTAAAGTAGGTCTATAGCCCTAGAGATAATGACCTGTTTCCACTGCACCCACTGCCACACTGTGGGAAAAGAGGGAGCATTGGCCCCAAATCCCCTCTCACTGCCACTTCTAGTGCCACCTTCCCCCTCCAGGCAGCAAGGTTGATAATTGCCTCCCACGGCATGGGGAGGGTTAATTAGCCAGTGTTTGTTCAGTGCTGTGAATAGGTAAAATGCCATCTAAGTGCAGAGCATTATGATTAATAATATCCAGCCTGCTAAAGCAAAGTGCTTAGAAGGATTCAGAAAGGATTATTCATTTATATGAATACAGAGGATATCTACAGTTACATTAAATGGGATAAAAATCTGCAGGGGACCTAAACCCTTACGCTTCAGGACATAAACCAGCCATTAGCTGCCTGGGTTGGGAAGGAAGATCTCTCTGAACACTTTAGCATAGTGTCATGGTGCTCAGCGGGAGATGCTCATCTTCCTTGCGAGCATCCAGGACCAGCTCCTCAGCCCAGTCTTGCAGAGATGAGACCAAGCCTGTGTCTGTCTGGCAGTTCACAACTTCTAGTATTGGTCCAGTGCTATTCTTTCTGGCTACCCTGCCTGTGCTAGCCCTGTGCTAATCTTGTGCCACCACTCACTGATGCCTCGCTTATGTCCTGGACCCATCTTGGAGAGCACCCAGCCCCTGCTTTGCTCCACAACCACTCCAGCCAGAGCAGTGGGACCAATGTGGCACAAAGAAAAAAGATTATACTGGTTTTTCCACTTCATGCTTCTCTATTAAAATTGATTCAGAGGAAGAGAGGGAACCTGGGTGCTGGTATGTGATGCTGAGAGCAGGAGAGGTGATGGGGTTGAGCTGTCTCCAGAGAAGACCTAGGTGCCCAGACATCAACGGCTCTCTTGACTGGTTGCATCGGCCTTTGCAGGTACCTGCCTGCACCTGGTGCTCATGCTCTGAGCTGCTGCAAGCGCTCGGGCTCAGGGTTGCACGGAGACAGCTACACACCTTCCAGGTTGGTGCTAGCTGGGGCATGGGCTAAGCGGAGCTCTCTCTCACAGACCACAGGTCAAGCCTTACCTCTGCTGGGCACATCTTCCATCTATACGGTGGATCAAGACTTCATCTCACAGGACGACTGTGAGGATAACGGTCAGAAACTGAGGTAGAAAGAGTTGCAGATTGAGGAGACCTCTTAGAGCTCAAGCAGCTCTGTTGGTGCCAATTCCCCCCCAGCACCTCTGACTCCCTTCAGCAAAGAAACACAGGTCCTCACAGTGTGCATCTGCTCAAAACACTCCTCCGCTACCAATTTATTTATTTTTTTGCTCAAGTAGGAACATTTTGAGCAGAAACTCCAATTTTGCACCCACCTTCAGAAGCTGATCTGCTGTGCTTCGCTTAGGAGCTTGAAACATTTCTTCACTGTTTTTTTCTTTTTGTTGGGGCAAAAGAACCCGCTGAACGTGCAAATGGGAAAATATTGCAAGAATTTCTGGTTATGTGGTATTTTTGGTCTCAGTGGCAAGAAGAAAATACCCCAGATTTGATCTTGGAGCATGATGAAAAGATAAGGATTGCAAGAAATTAAACTCAGGAAATGCAGAAAAACATAATGCAGGAAATTAAAAGGCAGTAAATTCAAAACCGATACAAGTTTTTATACAGCGTGTGGTTAATCTGTGGAGCTTATTGCCACAAGATATTAAAAGAGGTTGGATGTGCATACGAACACCATCATCTGCAGTTACTATAAACACAGTAAACATTAAGCACTTTAACCCTCTTTCTGCACAACATAGACTTGACCACTCTTGTGCATGTGGTTAGCAAAGAGCTTCTTCAAGAGGAATTAGAGGGCAATGCTGACTGACCATGTTAAGAATTAATGAAACCCTCTACCCAATATCTGCACCTCCAGACATGGTACCCCCATGTCTCTGCTGGGGATCCAGGCAGGAGTGCTAGAGGAGAGATGCTCTGTGCATGCCCTCCGCCCATTTGCCCAGAGGAGCTAAGTGGACCTGCAGGATCCTGGACAAAGGGCCAAGGCAGCAGCAGGATGGGTGACGAGTAGCAGCCTTGGGCTGAACAATTTGAAAACAGAGTCCTCTGGAGCTCTTCTGGTTCAGACGCTGCTGAGGCTTGGCTTCACTGTCTTTGATCTTCAACAACAATCCTCTGCAACCCTGCAAGGTCTTTCACTTCACGAAGAACTGACCTCATGCATAAGCCCACAGTGCCAAAGCCAATTATATTCTGGGATGCTTTGTGCTCCTCAGGCAGCCAGGCCCCTGTAAATGACTCAATGCATCCTTCATCACCAGAGTTAGGTCAAGGCATCTGAGATGGCCCTCAAGACCTGGGTGAACTATGAGCCCTTCTGCTGTAGCCAGCTGCGAGGGGTTGCCCAAGCAGCACTTCCATCCCATTTTGCAGGTTAAAGGGGTCAGCAACAGCATGCGACTTGTTCTGGGCTGGGTGCCTCAGCCCAGAGGGCTCCCTTAGACAGGAGATGACATGGACGCCCATGCATTTCCTTCTCGCTGTGCTCGTTACAATAACTGAGGCCCCTTCATTTGCTGAGAAAGAGCCAAACCCAATTTGTGTCATCTCATAATGTGTACTCTAATATGTTACATTGGATCCAATTAGGTAATGGCAGCCCCAGCAGCAGAAAGGGGGGGTGTCAGACTTCATCCTAGTTTGGGCTGGGCTGTCGACATTGATCCTAATGAACACCAGGCAGAGGGGTGTCCCCCTGAGCCTCTGTTTGTGATGCTGGAGCAGTTCAGGACTGGTTAATGTGCACTTAACACAAAGTGTTACCTGAAAAAGATGCTCAGCGAGAGGGAGCTGACATGGTGCAGTCTAAATTATGCCTTTAGAATAGGATCGTCCATGAGCATTACAACAGCACACTCGGAAAGGACTCAGCTGCATGCCGGAGAAGAAAGGAAGGCTTTAAGTGAAGATTTAAAGAAGGGGATGGAGCATCTACAAAGAAGGGGAACACACGCCCTCCAGCTGTGGAAGAAGGCAGAAGGGAGACTGAGATAAAAGGGGAGCTTTGATCTTCCTCGATCCATCGGGCTTCGATCAGCCGTGTCCTGCTGTGCCGGGGCTGGCCGAGGGCTGGTGTGTGCCTGCCTCGGTGCTGAGCTGGCTCTCATGAAAGGCACGTTTGTCGCTCCCCTGGCCTGTCCCTAGGCTGGGCTCCCTCTGCTCAGCCGGGTGCTGCTCTCCCCTGAGACCCCGCCGCGGGGTTCTGCCGCTGCTCACCAGCCGCTCCCACCGGCTGTGTCGGAGCTTTGCTACGGAAGGGTAAAAGCACCAGTTTTCCCGTGCCAGAAGCTCACACTGGGCTAGCTGGGTTTCCTCATTGCTGGTTTGCAAGTATTTAAATGCACTCACTTTTTCATCTATATGCTGCTGCCAGATCCACAGGAGTTCAAGGCCACAGGAGAGGCAAAACCTACCCTGAATCCCAGGGCTTCTGCTGCTAGGGTTTTAGGAAAGACAGCAGAGTGCACAAGAAGTGATGAAATGGTGGGTTTGCGCATTACTCAAACAATACAGAAAACCTCACGCACATATTCAGATGCCCAGTGTAATACAAACGAGCCTCAGGCTCGTGTTCCTACTTTGGCAGCTTGTGATGAGCTCAGGGCAAAAATTAATCACTGACATGTAAGGGAGAGAGCCAGACCTCCCATTATCACAGCCTCCTAACCCAAGATGCTCGTAGCACTGGCACCCCCCTCTTGGACTGCAAAATCTCCTTGGTGGTAAAGAAATGGTCTGAGCAGTGGGGGTGTCCCACTGCTCCAAGGAAGCCATCGGGAAGCTTCAAGGCCAATGGATAACCCACAATTCGGGCCTCAGAAGCACATGCAGGAAAGCAAGTGACCAAAGGTGTTTTGAAATTGCTTCACAATGTTTTAATTGACCTATAGGGACGCTGGGCCTGTCCACCCAAGTGACACAATGTGCAGATGACACCAAACCTGCAGATGCTGTTCAGTGCCCGTGGGTGGCATGTTCCCAGCAGGGAACTGATGCACGAAAACCTGCCTCGAGAAGTGAGGCTCTTGCACCTGCTGAGACACCTTGCCTTAATCAAGGCAAGGCCATGGTGCTCCCACAACACCCTCTTATCTGTATTGGGCATTTACTGCACACCAGGAAAAGAGGATTGAAACTCTGCTTGTCCAGCCCGCTTGCCCCAGGCACGGCAGCGCTGGCAGTTTGCTGGGTCCCAGCGCTCTCTGCAGTCCCGCTGCTCCTCTGTCCTCCCCACCTGGCACAAAGTGCCTGCCTGGTGTCGTTGCCAGAGCAGCTCAGTTACACTTATAAATCCTCTTTGCAATTTCATTAATTTCAAAGCTCCCTGTTACCAGCTCCAGCCTTTAATCTCACACTCCATAAATCAGTCAGCAAGGGAGCTGGGGAGCAGAGGAAATCAGCTCCTTTTGCCCTGGCTGGGCAGAGCTGGGCAGCTCGTGACAAGGGATGTGGGCTGGTGGGGGGTCTCTGTTCCCTGCCACAGCGTGCCCCTTGTGCAAGCCAAGAGGCGCTGGCAGGAGCCCAGGGAGAGAGAGCAGGAACACGTTACTGGGGAGCTGGCGTGGGTCGCTCCCATGCCCAGAGCTAGCCTTGCGTTGATTTGTGGAGACTAATTAACCTCAGACTTGCAGCATTACTATTTGGAGGGTGCGTAGTTGCATCTCGTGCAAACCCCCTCTCACCCAGGAGCGCAGCAGCGGGTGTTGTTGCAGCCGGCGAGCGGAGCTGAGTGTGCCAGAG
Organism: Gavia stellata; assembly: GCF_030936135.1. Classification (NCBI taxonomy): domain Eukaryota; kingdom Metazoa; phylum Chordata; class Aves; order Gaviiformes; family Gaviidae; genus Gavia; species Gavia stellata. Next base: position 7,401,875 of record NC_082622.1, on the reverse strand, counting down.
CCTTTTCAGCCTAAAGAGCCAACCCTTGGAGTTTGACACTCGCCGCGGTGATGGATTTGCTCTGAAGGAAAATGCCCCTTCGGCGACCATTAAGCAGACACATTGTTTAGATTTGTGCCGAGGTGTTTTTACGTCTCATCTGAGGCTTTCAGTGAAATGAGGCTGGTGGACTCCACGCAGCTGCCAGCCAGGAAGGGAAGGGCAATTATCTGTGGTGATAAACGGAGGGGATGCTGCCCAGTTCAAACCACTGCAGACCAGTGGAGACCTAAGCGGTCTCCTTCCAGCAGGCAGGTGAGGAGGGCAGAAATCACACGCTGCCTGCTGGCTCTGCGTGTGGTGTGCCATGCATGCTGATAGGGTGAGCTGCAATTTATCAACAAAAATTAGGAGTGGGAACACTGTTTATCTGGAGAGTGAATGAATTCATTTTTGCCTGGGAATTCCAGTGTCTGCATTTTTGGAGGTCTTTTTCCCCTGAATGCCACGCTGAGAGTGGAGATTAATGAATTTTGTTTCATGCAACTTTTCTATGGTAGAAACACGAGTTTGTCAACTCTGAAGTATTTTGCAAAATTATGGTGATTTTTCCCAATTTTGTTTATTGAAGAAAAAACATGTGAAAACATTTAAAATGGCCAGTTTTGACATGTTCAGAATGAAATGTTTTGATTTTTTGGTTCTGAAACATTCTTCAGTTTAAAAACTCCCTTTCATTTAATTTTGAAAAATTCAAAAGCTTGATTGAAACAAAATATTCCGATACTGTCAAATGAAATGTTGACTCCAAACCCTTTAAAAATCAATTTGACAATAATTTGGAAAACCTTTATCCTTGTTCCAAGCTTGAATAACATTAAAAACAAACAAACAAATGCACAGTTTGCAAATGAACTAAAAGGAATCTCATTTCCATGCAGCTCTTGTAAAACACATTTCATTTTCTAGGGTTTCAAAAAAGGCCCAAATCCCCTTCTAAACCTGAGGAACAATCTGACCCTTACAAAGCGAGGTGACTGCATCCTACAAAGTAAAAGCCTTGAAAAGGATGTTGTGGATAATGAACAAACCAGAAGCTGCTGTGATGGAGCAGCCAGACCTGAAACAGCTCTTGGCTCCATAAGCAGGGAAATACCAGTTTGCAGCAGGGACATGGCATTACCTTTGGACAAGGCCTACCAAGGCAACCACTCAACTCCCTGCCTATTCCAGAAGTCCACATTTTTAAAAGTATGGTGGCAAATTTGGAAATCATCAGAAAATAACTCAAGGGATGGTCTGAGGTGTTGGAAACCTGTTGTGCAATGCAAGAGGAAAGAAGTGCAAGGTATTAACATCACTGTTAAATCCAAGGCAACATTAATATCTGACTCATCTAAGCTTAGAAGTGCCTTTGAGAGGAGGAGATACCAAAAAGTCAGCTGGCTAGCAGACAAAGGCAGAATATCTGCTAGCAGCTGGAGGGTACAGCCAGACAAACTGGGAGAGGGAGCTGAGTGCCAGCGCTAACAGTCAGAGAGATAAACCCCTTGAACAGCTTGCTCTGGCATGTGGTGGAGTATCCATCACTCAAAGCTGTTCATTCACTTGGATATCTTGCTGCAGAATCTGCTGTGATCAAGCAGAAACCCTGGGCTCGACAGGGGTGAAGTTCTCCCTCCTGGCCAGAAAATCAAACCACATTGTCTTTGCAGCTTTTCTTGGCCTAATCTTTGGAAAGAAGAGGCTAGGAAGGCTCTTTTCCCAGAGCACAGGCACACCACGTAACCTGTGGCAGAGAAGGTCCCTTCCTTGTCCAGCTTCCCAGCAGCCTCAAATGGAAACCGCAAAGAAAAGCAAGCACACATGCCATTTCTGGTCCTTTCCCAATCCCCACACAACTACGCCAGCCAAATCCTGCTTCCCAGGGGTATCAGTGCCCCTGGCATGACCCCATCCATCATGCAGGCATGACCCACAGCTCTGACCAGCCAGTCTCCGGCACAGCCCCACACATAGATTGTGATGATGAGTTCAAGGCTGCACCAGGCATCCTCCTCTGCGCACCAGCCCTGCCTTTCACCAGCACATGACTGAGCTGATGGTTCACAGACCCCCATCAGTCGGGTCACTACAGTTTCTCCAGTCAGGCTGTCTGCATGCACAGTTAGGGCAATGAAAGAGGGAGAAAAAGTGGAAAAGAATGAGAGAGAAGGGGGATTGCTCTGGGGAGATAAGGCAGGTCACCGGGAAGAGGGATGGGGAGACCCAGGGTGGTCTTCCTTCCACATCCTCACCAGGCAGCTCTGGGGGGCCCCATGCCTGGCCCTGCTCACTCCTCTCATGGTGATGCCACCATTGGTACCCCCAAAAGAAACTGTTCCCTTGAACAGCAAATGCATCAGTCTGCTGCCTGGTGTCTTAGGGTCGGACACAGGGCACGAACGCCTGTTCCTCACTGCACTGCCCGTGCCATTGGACAACCTCTGCAGAAAATCAGGTTCTCACATGCTGCACAGTGGGTCAGGGTTTTGCACCCTGCAGGTATGAATTGCTGCTGATGACCCAGGAAGTCACTTCAATCTCCCAAGCTGAGTGCAAGCAATAGTAATAGTCACTATTTCACCTTCCCCCTCCCTCCACCTCAGCTCCATGCTCTTCCCTCTGCTTGGCTCCAGCCCCCCAGGGTTTATCAGGAGGCTTTCCTGGGACAATGTGTTCACTCAGCAGCACCTTGGGAAGTCTCAGGGGCCCAAATTCAGGAAGAAAACTGGGGGTAAGGGGGAGGTCCATGGCGAGCCAGGCTAGTCAGAGCCTTGGGGGCTCTGCATAGAGCCAGACACTGCCCCTCTGCCACTGCCAGAGCCCTGATCCCTGCCCAGATGGGTCTAAGGTAGAGAGAGGTGGTTCAACCTGGATGCTGAGAGCTCTGTGTCCCATCAAGGATAACGTAGAGGTTTGTTCCCACCTCCCTTCTAAAGCTGACCTAGTTTAGCTGTGTCGAATGCCACCACACATGGCTTATTAACATTAATTTTCTTTCTTGTAATAATACCTGCAGCTGAGAACTGGAGATACTGAATTATTTTGGTAGTAAAGACAAGAGCCAGCTGTGAAGGGCTGCAGAAAGACTTCATGATATCAAGTGCCTGGTGACAACACGGCAGATAAAATTCAATGTAGATAAATGGAAACTAACGTACATGGGAAAGCGCAGTCCTAACTTTATGAATTAAATAAAGCACCGTGAGCTGCCTGTCATTGCTAAAGAACAAGATCTTGGTGTTATAATACATGCATCTTTGAAAATGTCATCTTTGTGCTTGGCAGTGTTTAGAAAAAGCAAATCAAATGTTAGAAATTATTAGGAAAGGAATAAAGACCAGAAGTATAAAGACCAGAAGCTGTCAGTCTGTGCCTGTGTAAATCCCGGGTGGGCTCTGCCTTCAAGCTTGGGCAGTTCTGGCCTTATCTCTGGAGGGACATGAGGGGGAGTGTGACAAGAGTCGGTAAAATCATGTGTGGCCCCAAGAGGGTGGGCTGTTGTTGGGTCTTCTCTCTTCCCATCACAAGGACTGGGGAACTTCCCACAGAGCTGATGGATACCACGTTCATGTTAAACAGAAGGAGGTGGCACTTCACATAGTACGTAGTGAAAATCTGCAACTCCACAGACACATTCACAAGAAGAAAATTCATCAAGGGATGTTAGATTCAAAGGCACTTTCAGGTTAGGAGCCTTTTGGCTGGGCATCAGGAGAGGATTGCTATGTGCTCACCCTGTTCTTACATACTACCCTAAGCACGTCTTGTTGCTCTAGGAGTAAAGAAACTGGTGGTCCTGGCCACAGGGAGTTGACAGTCTGAATCAACAGGACAGATGCTGGCAGACTACAAGGTTTAATAAAACAGGAAGGGAAATTCAAGTCAGTTCCCTCACAAAGCGAAAAATAACAACGGGATCTTAACCAGAGTATTAGGCCACAGAGAATCCCCATGCAGAAGTCCAATTAAGGCTGTCCAACCTTCAGGATGCTTCAATGATATCTCACTCTCCAAGACATGAAGCCAGAGAAAAGTAGGTGCCATGGCTCCACTGCTCACAGAAAAACTCATTTTAGCTTGGCTAATTTAGGAAGCAATCAGCAAAATGGGGAAAAACTGGTGAGGCTGGGGAGGCAGGGAGGAGTGGGGAAGGGCGGCAGGAGAGGCTGGAGGCTGTTAAGGAGCAGAAAGGATGGAGCAAACAGCCGTTTGGTGAAGGGTGGGAGGAGGACACCCTGGTCCTGCGTCTGTGGGTGGCCAAGCAGCCAGCGGACCATGCATGGTCTCTAGGGAGGTGCTCCAGTGCCCCTCTCTCACAACTAGGTCCCACTTTGATCCTTTATCGCTAACACCTCTCCTCCCCATCTCTGTCCAGTCAAATGGTTGTGTATTGCATAGAGATGGAGGAGTTGATTAAAACAAAAAATTAGGGAGATGGGTTTTGAGGTGTTTTAGGGTGTATTAGCTCAGCAGCATCCCTGGCTCCTGGCTGGTGAGCTCCAGGTACCCACAACTCCGGTGCCGTGGGGACTCCCTTGGGGATGGGTGGACTCCAGTAGTGCTTTGTGAACCTGTGCTTTTTTCCTCCTTCCCTTTCTAGGAAGATTTGTGGTGGGTTTAGCTGCAGGGCTGGAAGTACCACAGTGCTTCCCCACCCTCCGCACACAGGGTGGGCTGTGGCCAGGCTCTGCGCATCAGCAGTGCTGCCAACAGGAGATTCCCTGCAAAGGCCCGGGGCTGCCTTTGCTGCCCGAGGGCAGCTGCAGAGCCCGGCTCATCCCTCAAGAAAGTCTGTGGTCCTCAGGGCTCCGGTGCCTCCGGGGCACTCAGCAAACTCTCTTGCTTGTAATAACCAGCCGTGCATCAGCTCCACGCTTTCTCTTTGCCCATGGCTCACCTCGCAGCCACATGGCTCCGGTCTGCACACAGGAGGGATTTCAAGTGCAAAAAACCTCTTTGGGTGGTTTTTTCTAAAGGTTTTCTTCCCAGTCACCTTTCTTTATTACAAAGTACTTAAACACCCCTCTTTTGAAATCCTTATTACCCTGACTCAGAGACTCAGCTTTAAGTAGTGCTTTGAATTAAGGTTCTCAAATATGCATTCAATTTCAGTTTAAAAGGGGTAGTTAATGTATGTTACATAAATAGCTATTATTAAATACGTTCACTGAAGATTAACAACTGCTGTGCGTAATGGATACGTGTCTAACTACTATGATATATACTGAATTTCCCTATTATATAGCTGCTGGATGTGTATCTGCTAGAACAGAGCAAAAATTCACAGTGAATAATTTAGTAGATGAATTTAGCCTCTCTTTCTGTCTGTGAAACCGCGTGGCATCCTCCAATGTATTCATCACTCTGGTCTGATTCTGCCCATTTCTCCCGCACGGGCTCAGCTGAGCTTGCTGGGACGCAGGTGGCTCTCGTGGCTATTCCCAGGGGGGCGGCTGAGAATTGCAGCCGCCTGCATGCACTCCCCATGTCCCAGCCCTGGGGATGCTGTGGCTGGCACCACTTTACAAGACCAAAGCTGGCTGGGCAGCAGAAGCCCTGCTCTGAACTCTGCATCTCTGAACACCCTCGTGACTGTGCCAGTGGCCACTCCTGGGCAGCAGCAAGCAGCCACTGCACTTGCTTTTTGATCTGGTCATGCTCCCAGAAAAGGAGAGCCAGAGGACACTTGTCCTGTCAGGGTCTTTTCTGGTTCTTAAAGAAAATTTCCTCTTGGTACCCGAGTCCCTTTTTCTGCGTCTGTGTCTAGACCAGCTGGTTGACAGGACATTTGGTTGGGCAAAAACGAACTTTGCGGGGGAAGACAAAGACCATGCTGGTAAGCACAGGGCTATGTACAGGGAATTGCCCTGTCTGTGTGGAGAAGATGAAGGATGTGATCTTCCCTGAAGATTTACTGCAATATATCCCTGAGTGGGTGGGTGCTCTTGAGCTGAGGTGTGGACAGCAGAAGGTGCAGAGGTACCTGTAAGTGGGTTCCAATGTTATCGCACATCCTGCGTGTCTTGCTGCTGATGCCAGCAGAGCGCCTCTTCTGCAGGTAAGGAAGTGGTACCTGCCACAAGACCTCTCAGCACATCCAAGGTGATCCAGCTCCTTTCTCCAGCATCTCATACCATGTGCAACGCTGTCTGGATGGGTGAGACCATAGGCACAGCTGGAAAGCAGACAGGCCACAGGCAGATGTTCTGCAGAGAGACAAGTACCTGCTGCTGCTGCAACTAGCCCACGTCTTGCTAATTTTGCACGATGTCCCCAGCACACAAGACAGGGTCAATCCATTGAATCACCTCTACCCTAGAGAGATCCAGATGCATCAGATCTGCAGCAGACAGATGGGGGCAACAACTATCATCGATTCAGAGGAAAAGCACCCTTCCCTCCACTTATGGCAACTGCAGACAGCCAGGTCTGCCTGCTAAGCTAATCGTCAACAGCAGCAGGTGCTGCAGGGCCCTCGTGGGCTGATTTAGCAGAGAAATCAGCTTCTTTCCTTGCTCAGCGCATCCCCACATTATTGCTCCCTCTTGATGCTGTCTAGTTTTCCCCTTTCCTGCACTTCCCGGCTAGCGTAGTCTCATCTAAAGCTCGTCAAAGTGTGGCAGGGGGGTAGGCAGGTTGGGAGGTTGTCTGACACTTTCTAAAAGCATCTCATAGAGATGCCACAGCTCCTTACTGGGAACATAATGTGCCCACCGGGTCTGTGTTGTTTCTTCCGTGCGGTGTAGGGGAAATAAAGTACCCTTCCCCAGCCCAGTTCCCAAAATAAAACGAAAACAGAAAAAAAGGATTTAGGATGAAAATAACTATCTGAGGCATGTCCTCTGTGCTAAGAAGATCAAGTGCTAATGATGGTTCTGGCACGTTGGTGACAGTTTTGTCTGTTGTATGTATATATATTTTAACTGTGAGACCACATGGGAGGCTCTTTATGCAGTCGAAGTGCCTTTGACAGCCGCTGAGAACACATTGGCTCCTTTCTGCTGGCAAAAGACTCATCCCATTAAAGGCTGTCGATAAAGGGAAGGAAAATGACAAGGGTGCTTGGGAGGGAGCGAGGCAGCAGGAGGAGACAGGAGCTGCCACCACCAATGTCATTACCAAGAATGAGAAGAAGCTTTTGCATAAATGCACCATGTGTTTTCATTAGCAGTGGCGGGGAATGTGCTGTTCTGAAGAGAGCATTTATACCATTGAAGGGAAAACAGATACCCTGCGACTGTCACATGAGCACGCATGGTGCTGACGGCTTCGGCATGTGAGCATTCTTCATCCCCTGCCTTTGCTGGCTACCAGCACGGTGCTACCCCGAGCCAGCGAGCCCTGCATCCCCGCGTGCACTGGAGGGCCGGGAGTGTGGCCGTGTGTCCCTCTGGAGCAAGCGTGTCTGCCCAGCCGGGGATGGGTCCTTGTAAGTGCACATGTATGCAAGAGTGCTGGTGTGCACGCGGATGCAGCACCTGTGGGTGTGTGTTGTGAGGACCACTCTACACGGGGCTGTGTGGGGCTTCTGTGTGTTTCCCAGGGTGTGAGGGGACAGTCAAGTGACAGTGTTTCTGTGCGATGCCACCCACACAGGTGCTGTTTCCTAACTCTGCTGTGGGACCTCTCCTCTCACAGGCCCATTTCCATCAGCCTTGTGTTGTCATTACTATGATGGCAATAAAATCTTATTTAAACTTTAAAACATTATTGTACCTGTTGGTTAGAAAAAAGTCAATATGCTCTGGTGAAGCTCCAGTTATCCTGGCCAGCCACTCCCTGGCATGGCTGGGTGCCCATAAGATGGTGAGGAGATTTTCCTCCTGGATATGAAGTGCAGGACAAGCCACTGGGCCCTTTCTGCTCCATGGCAGGAGATGGTGTGAAAGGCTAGGGCTTCCTGAGTCATAGCAAGGTCTGCTACTCAGCAACCTTGTAACCTGAAGGAAAATGTCATAGAGCCTAGGGCATGACAAGCAACATCCAGATAGAACCCGACTGATGAGGAGAACCATCTATTTAGGAGAGCTTCATCTTCTTGGAGGGTCACCTGGGAGAAGATACCTGTGCCTCCGTAGGAGGAGACAAGAACCTCACTATACCTGCATATACTTGCAGTGTTCATGCACACACTTGGGTTGTTGACTGATCTTTGTCTTTCCTCAGTGCACACTGTAGCCCTTTGCTTATGTCTTCAAAGAACTTTGCTTATACTCTACACCTGTCCATGCTCTGTCTGTGCTAGTGACCCAGGGGTAAACGTGCATTTTGGGACAGTGCTCGTAGTCATTTATATTGCGTTTATTGTGGGCTTAAACCCTTTTGCTGATTTCACCATACAGCAAAAAAGTTGCATTATTCTTAATAGAAACATCTGGTGATCCCATTCAACACCTGATCATCCCAGACTTGATCCCTCTCCAGAGCTGATACAGAGTTGCTGGGTCTCACCCATTCACAGAATCACAGAATCACTAAGGTTGGAAAAGACCTGTAGGATCATCAAGTCCAACCATCAACTAACCCCACCATGCCCACTAAACCATGTCCCGCAATGCCTCGTCCACACGTTCCTTGAACACCTCCAGGGAGGGTGACTCCACCACCTCCCTGAGCAGCTTATTCCAGTGTTTCACCACTCTGTCAGGGAAGAAATTTTTCCTAATATCCAGCCTGAACCTCCCCTCGCACAACTTGAGGCCATTTCCTCTTGTCCTGTTGCTTGTCATTTGGGAGAAGAGACCAACACCCACCTCACCACAACCCCCTTTCAGGTAGTTGTAGAGAGCGATGAGGTCTCCCCTCAGCCTCCTCTTCTCCAGACTGAACAACCCCAGCTCCCTCAGCCGCTCCTCATCAGACTTGTGCTCCAGACCCCTCACCAGCTCCGTCGCCCTTCTCTGGACACGCTCCAGCACCTCAGTGTCCTTCTTGGAGTGAGGGGCCCAAAACTGAACACAGGATTCGAGGTGCGGCCTCACCAGCGCCGAGTACAGGGGCACGATCACCTCCCTGCTCCTGCTGGCCACACCATTTCTGATAGAGGCCAGGATGCCGTTGGCCTTCTTGGCCACCTGGGCACACTGCTGGCTCATATTCAGCCGGCTGTCGGTCAACACCCCCAGGTCCTTTTCCGCTGGGCAGCTTTCCAGCCACTCATCCCCCAGCCTGTAGCGTTGCATGGGGTTGTTGTGACCCAAGTGCAGGACCCGGCACTTGGCCTTGTTGAACCTCATACCATTGGCCTCGGCCCATCCATCCAGCCTGTCCAGATCCCTCTGCGGAGCCTTCCTACCCTCAAGCAGATCAACACTCCCGCCCAACTTGGTGTTGTCTGCAAACCTGGTGCTGGGGGAATTGCTGAAGAGTCAGATAGCAGGTTGGGTTACAACATCCTATCCTGTCCGGCCATGGCCAAACTTAAGGTGCTTTTTGATTTATAAATCATGGACTGTGCATACTGCCAGGAGGGTACCTGGCACCTGCAAGGGTAGGGTCTTTCTTCATAGAGGTAGTGACCTCACTGCAGCTAAAGCAACACTTTGCTTTGCGTCTTTGAGATCCCTTGGTACCCTCAGACCCTGCTGGTGCCTCCATGGCCCTGTTAGAGACATTCAGACTCACAAGTAGGAGCAGATCTCTATCTGTGCACTGACTCCATCCTAGAGTAGTCCAGGCTGCAAAGTGGAAAGGAAAAATTTGCAGTGACTGGGATATTAAAAAACCCCATCTCCTCATGTCCCAAGGCTCAAGGTGGCCCACGTTTGCTGAAATCGATACCCTGCTGGGCAGGTTCTCCATACAAAACTACATGAGTCTGGCACTTTCTGTCATGCTGCTTGGTAGCATGAGGTTGGTAGATGCAGCCCACATCCCTCCCAACACAAAGCCAAAGTCAGCCTCACGGTCAGGAGCATTTGGACCACCAGTCAGCAAATTATCTGCTCTCCCAAGGCTTTGTAAGAGCAGGGCTTAAATTCCAGTTGCTTCTATGACTACCCAGTTATCCATACCCTGGAACTGGTCCCACACTGCCTGATGCTTTTTCCTGTTGAGTAAGTCTTTGTACATGAGTATGAGACTCTAACCACAGCTTGTTTGGTGGAAATTCTGAGTTTCCGACAGTGTGGGCGGTGGCTCCACGCTGCTTTGCTGTGACTGCACCTACAAGACCAGAAACCTGAGGTGCGTTCGTCCATGTGAGATATCCTAATGCCTCATACTGCACTGAACATCATCATCACAGGGCAGCAGAAGAACGCAGAGCATGAGTGACTTGCTTGGCAGCAGAAAGTGGGTCCAAGCCAAGGCTGTGCAAAGAACTGCATCACCCAGACCTCTGGGTCCCTGAGACAACCTTCATAATGTTGTGAGGGCTTTTGTCACTAGTCACTGAAGGAATGAGTTAATCATGGATATATTGCTAACGCCCAGTGACCATTTTAAGCCTTCAGGCATGGTGATACATGTTCAGCTTCTGTTCAGGCAGATTAGCACCCAGAGGTCCTGAGAAATCTTAAAGGTCATTGTTATACCTATTCCCCCCCGGTTTGTAGCTCCCGTGCCCTCATAAATCACCTGGATGGAGCTTGGCATAAGGACTGTTTGGGCATGTGGGGATTGTGCTGGGGTGTGGGGGTTCCTATAGCAGGAGAGGGAGAGCTGGGGGCTGTCCCAGGCCCCCTCCCAGCAGCTTGTGCTGAGACCCCTGCTCCAAGGTGCAGTCTGCGAAGTACAAGACCCAGAGTGCCACTGTGACAGGACTGATGGAGAAAGGGTTAAGCGAGGGGGGACAGACCGCTACCCCACACATAGCCCCCTAAAGCCCCATTGCTCCTTGTCCAAAAGCAGCACGAGAGCGAGAAACTCAGTCCCTAAGTTGCAGATGTACCAGCACGCAGCCTGCAGTCCTGCCGTGCTGCAGCAAGGAGCCAGCGCGTGGCTTGTGTAGCCCTGCGCGCCAAGCAGAAATACCCCAAAGCCCACCAAGGAGCCAGTGCGGAGGTCATGCAGCCCTGCGCAGCGAGCAGAAATACCCCAAATCCCCTGGGCTTCCCAGAGCCTGCACTTCTGCTGCCTGTGGCCTTCTGGGGACTGGGAGTAGCTACCTTTTTGGCTCAGCATCTCTATTTTCCCCCATGAAAAAAAGAAACAAGAACAGACTAATGTGCTTTGAAACCACTTTTCTTTAGCAGCGTTTTTTCCTCTCCACCCATGGATACAGCTCACGATTCCCCCTCCTGGAAGCAGAGTGGGGCTGCACAGGGGCAGGAAGGTCTCCAGGACTTCGGAGCCAGATTCCCCAGAGAGGCACAGAGCAGCATTGCCATGTGGTTCTCAGCAGCATCACCAATTTACACCTCCTGTGGATGTAGCTTCCTAATTTCTGAGGTACCTTGGAAACTGTGAGTTGCCTCCTCCAAACCTTTATTGTAGCCCCTCCTCCACACTGATCAGCTGCAATTTCCGAAGCCAGCCAGCTGATTAGAGAAGGCAAATGAATTCTTTCATTAGGAGAAGCATTGTTATAATTAGGGTAGAAATTTGGTACTGATGCCTTTTAGAAAAGGAGAAGAGAGAAAAGCCACTCCTGTTTGATACTGTTTTAAGACCTTGTTATTTAAAAAAAAAAAAAAGTAATGTATGTATATTTGGTTGGGGTTTTTTTGTGTATTTGCTGGCCATGCTGAGCTACTGCAGTTTGTTAATATAAATAAAAATCATCATTATCATAATTGATTGCAAAAAAATTCAAGAGGTCACGGAGATATTTTGGGAGACGTTGGTGAATCAAAACAAATTGCATTTTCAGCAGCTGGCATTTCCAGCTCCTGCACGGTACTGAGCGATAGGCTGGAGGAAGAAATAAATAGAGAGGCAGAAAGATAAATCGAGAGCACCAGATAGACGGGTTTATGTAGCATTTTCATGTATCATTGTTGGGTGACATGGTGTGAGTTATCTCTGTAATTACAGCCCTCCCGCTCCCCGGCAGCTTGCTCCCAGGACCCGCCTGCCAGGAGCTGCCTGTCCCTGCCACGGAGGAGTGCAGAGGGCTCACATCTCACGTCTCACATCGGGCCGGAGGCTCCCGCACGCTCCCGCACAGCTATTAGGGCGGCTGGCCGGGGTTGCCTCTGTCCTCTGGCCTTCAGTGGCAGAGGAAGATCACAGCAGCATCCAGCCATCGCATCTGGTTCTCCTCTTGCCTCCCACTGGAGGCACATCAGGAATAAACAGATTTGTCGTGGCTCATGGGACTCTCTGGCAGGGGATTAGTCTGCATGGCCAGGGGCGCGTGTTCACCTACATGGCGGATGAAGCGTGCGGAGAAGGTCTTTGGATGGTGGTATTCCTTGAAGCTGTTTTTTTCCCAATGGTGTTACAGGAGCTGCAGGGTGGTGCGGACTTCTCCCAGACTGGTGCAAACCCTAAGATGGGATCAGAACAGCAAGAACTAAGTCCCTAAAGCAGTTATGCAGAAATACCTGTGAATTTATGGCAGGAACTACTCAGACAGAGATGTGGGTTTTAGGACTGAGTATCTTGCTTCATCAGTACATATTGATGCAGGCAGCACATGCTGTGAAGATGACTTCTCCCATGGCCAAGGGCAAACTGGATAATGAAGCAATATGGATGGGAATTTGCAAGGAAACAACTGTATCTTGCCCCAACTTTGTCTAGATGAGAGGAGAAATCATGGCTTTGAAAACCATAAGGACAGTTGCAATCGTTAAGGCTTCTGTCCCTCTGCTCTTTGGAGAGGTCTGAGGCCAGGACTTCATCTGAAGACTGTTTCTCTCTTCAAAACCTATACATTGATTTCTGGCAAGGCATTTGAAAATGAGTTTTCTACCCTCCTTCAAGACAGCACCAGAGCCAGGCTATTGGTGAAAGCTTTACTCTGCTCTAGGGTACCTCATACATCTGTACAAGCTGGTGTTGCTGCTGTTAAATTGGTTTGTTTCAATGTTCTGGTGGATGAGATGTACCAAGGACACCTGATAATTTTTGGTTATTCATGGTACTAGGCAGCATATTATTACTTATGGGGACATCAGCACTGGGACCCTGGGGATGTTTTGACAGATAAGATTTACTGAATCTGGATGAATCTGTCTCACCCATATATGAAAGAGACAACTATGAACTTTCTGCACTTTGTATGGTTTTAGATTTATGGTTTATCACATGTTTTCTCTGTCCAGGAAACATGGGCAGAGTGATTGTCCACAAACTGTGTCTTTCACAAAAGTGTTACAGTGCTTTCCATGCCCCAGTTTTAATTTGGCCTATCTGGGAGGCAAGAAGAGACATTTTCCTTTCCTCTCCTCTTCATTCTTGGCACTCTGATATGGTCGGGTCCATCATGGACACTACCTGAAGGGAAGGGCGCTTTGAGGGATGCAGACCCTGCGTTGTGCTCCATCTCCCTCCATGGGACAGGGCAGTGTGGTCAGGAAGAAGCAATGTGGGCTGCTGCCAGCAGCTTGGACCATCCATAACTTTTGTTATGCTCTCATAAATAGGCGCAGAGAAATACCCAGATATCAGGGGGGAATAATAGAAGTGACACGGCAACAGGCTTCTGAGCTAAAAGTAACCTTCATTGCTAATCAGACCTATGTCCTAAGACCCAAAATAACAACATCTGTCTGGTCTCCAGCCATGCACCTCACAGCTGCGTACATCACTGCCGCTAGTGCCCTGGGGAACTCCTCCCTCGGAGCTACCCAGGGACCTAGATCCACGAAACAAAGAGAATAGGTGAGCTTCTCTCCTGCTCCTGGGCTCTGCAAAGTTAATGGGATGTTTTTGCCGTCTGAACTGCTGAGACATTCCCGGGATTTCTGTGGGGCTGGAGAAGGACAAGATTCACTCCCTGAGAAGGTGCTGGTTACAGCTCTTTTGCCAGGCCATCAAGCCAAACAGTGAGTCTGCTTGGCATGAAGCACTGGAGATCTCTCCATAGCTCAGCACCCACCCACTTCCCAGGCAAGTCCAGAGAAGCCTTCCTGGCTCTGAGAAAGCCTGCAAACCCCTGAACCTTGGCTGGTCCCGCAGCACTAATGTTGCATAAATGTCTAATGCGATACGGTGTCGCATTCTCCATCCTTTCTGTTTTTTGTCTCAGGCTGGCGAGGCAGGCAGTGCACCACTCTTCCTCCTTACGTCTGCTCTCTTCCCCTGCATGCTTTCTCTTGCGGGTGAAACTCCTTCTCCTCTGCACCGGAGTACCGCTCTGCCCATCTCACCCTCTTGCAAGCCAGGACCCTCCACAGCTGCTTCCAAAGACGGGAAGGCAGAGAGCTCCCAGCTCCTGCTGGCTGTCGCTCCGCTGAGCCTCCAGCCAGCAGCCGTTCGGAGAAGGAGCGCTGCCATCACAGTCAGCAGCCAGAGGGTCAAATCCTTCCAGGAAAATGTAATCACTTCCAATGAGCACAAATGCAATTTAGAGTGTGGCTTGATGGGCATGGTGCTGTGTGGTGTTGGGTGGGTTGGTTTTGGGGTTTTTTTTTTGTTGGTTTTTTTTTGTTTGTTTGTTTGTTTCTTTGTTGTTTTTTTTTAGGTTGGACTTGATGATCTTACAGGTCTTTTCCAACCTTAGTGATTCTGTGATTCTGTGATTCTGAGGAGAGCTTTGTGGCTGGAGATTATAGAGCCCAGAGGCCATGTGTGCTCAGCGGCTCTTCCTGGTCTGGAACGGAGCAGGGAAGCTGGAAGCTCCCACCTGTCCTGCTGCTCACCTGGAGCCGCTTCATGCCAGGAGTGGACCATCCTCTGCTGACACAGCCAAGCCAGGCTGTGCACAGATCTGCTGCCCATCGAATCTCCCAGTTCTCAGCCTGTGAGGGCTGCCTGGCTTCTGGCCATCAGCTGGGGACCGAGGGGAGAAGCCTGGATCTGTGCAGCCCCGAAAAGAGCAGCTGAAGTTTCCAGATGAAGTGTTCGGCTAGAGACACCCTCACACCACCTTTGCACTGCAGGTTCACAGTCTGCCTTTTGCCCAAGAGACAAGATGCAATGAGTGGGGCTGCTGTTGTCCTGCTGTGCACCAGCCACTCACAGGTGGAAACCGAAGATCCAACAGCACAGGGGAGCATCTCACACCTGACAGGTGCCAGTGGGACCTCGGTACCCAATATTTTGGTATTTTGAGCTTCAGACAACTTTTTTATGATCTTATGTGTTGAAGCTGGGAGCTAACTTCAGCTCTCCAAATCCCTGGACCATCAACTGCAGTTGGCTCTTTGGGTGCAGCTGCACCTTGAGTGCGATGGAGGGGGGTGGTCTCCTTCCCTTCTGCAAAGCAAGGTCTGCTCAGGATGGGGTCAGCAGCCAACAGGATGAGCTGAAAAGTCATCTTTTTGGGAGCTGTGTGTCCCACGAGTGCCATCAGAGCAGTTTGCCCATCACCGTCAGCTGCAGTCGTCCCGATTCAATTGCTCTGGTCCATCTGCTGTGAACCTGGAAAGAGGAAAAGCTTTTGCACTGTTGGCTGAGAGACGACTCCAGCTCGCAGGACGAGGCTATGTTTTCTCATGTGTCATCCTGAGTAGAGGTGAGGGAAGTGCTGAAGTCTCAGATTTCACAAAGGATTCCACCGCAGCTTGTCCTGAAAAGTCAAAATCTTAAAGACATTCATAAGCTGAGTCTCCCTTCCAAGTCTGATTTCAAAGTATTCATCTTTTTGAAATGTTTAATTGTAATTAGCTTAAATTTCAAAACAAGAGGTCATCTGAACTGGAAAATAGATTATTTTTTCTCCTTTGAGAATGTCAAAACACTTCGTTTTGACAAATTCAGAACTCCTTCCAAATTTTTTTCTGACTCAATAAATTAATCAAAACCGACCTTCTCTTAAAATAAGTGTCAGTTTTGAAAAAATCAGCATTTTCCAGTGGAAAAAAACACAATTCATCGAAAAATTCCTACCGTGCTTCTATCCTGACTATGTGCCTCTCTTATGTTGCGTTCCCAGTAACTATGATCCTAGCTGGATTAATTAAAATGGGCAAGGAGACAAAGTCAGGAACAGCTCCAGCCTGAGCAGGAAACTTTTTTTCAGATTCAGAGATATGTTGAGAACATTTCTCTTTTTCCTTATTTCTGCAAGTCTGAGGTTGAGCAGCCTTCAAGGTGCAGTGTCCACAGGGAGAGTTTTCTTTGCTGCAATCTGCGACCCTTGAAATCCCCACCTTTCCACCCAGCGTGCGTTCTCTATTCATTCAGATTTCCCCTAAAACAGGCTTCAGCTACCAAGCCTATAAACACAAATTTATTGCTGATGCAATCCAGGAGGTGCTTAAAAAAATCCTTACACCTCACTGAGACTTAACTTGAGAAATTCAGCTGGGACCAGACACTGATCCAAGATACACACATGTGAGTCTGGAATAACTTCCACCCCCCTATTCTCAGTGGGCATGTAATGGTGTATTAAAAGTGGAGTCTATAGAAAAGCTCTGGTTTCTGTAGGTTTTGTTTACACCAAAGAAACTGAGAGGGAAATTAGGACACTGATACAAACTCTGTGGCAAGCTCTGTGCAATGCCATTGATGGGACTAGCTGGTGCGGCGTTTGTTGAACTTTGATCTGGGATGATCTATCTTTTATGGCATGTTGCACCATAGAGCGGCACGGTGCAGACCCACACTACCCAAAGGGAGGAGTTTAAAGCCACTTTGAGCTAGTGCCAGGGGTTTCCCTGGGAAGCGCTACCCAGGCCAGCGCAGCAGCAGACGGACGAGATCTCAGCAATCTAGGTACTGAGGGGATGTAGTGCCTTTCCCCAAGCACACTGTGCATCCAAGCAGCTCTGTCCGCCAAAACAAGGTGGCCTTACCCGTGCTTCCCATGGGGAAAGAGCCTCCTGCAAGTTGCGCTGTGGGAAGATACCACCTGCATCCAGGCAAAACCATGCAGAGGTTGGACCCACAATTTAACCTGCTGGGCAGTGATGCAGCCCATGCCCGTGACCTGTTTATTTTACCTGCATAAACTATGTGACCGCAGAGGTTTGTGGCAGCTGGACAGAAGTTTTATGGTTGCCAGTGGCACTGAAACATAAGAATTATTTCCTCTGTGAATCCAGTACCCTGTGTAAGTCAGCCCAGAGTGGGATGGCAGTGATTTACTGGGAAAATATGCCTGCTCTGGCTCTCCATCATGCTAATATAAAGCAAACACAAACCCCGTAATTTCTGTGAGTGCCTTAGGACTGCCCTAGCTATAAGCGAGACGAGCAGCATGGCTGGGGTGGCTAAGAGCGAGCAGCACAGTGCAGGGTTTGGCTGTGTTGCCTCAGGTGGGACTGTGGGCCTCATCCTGCTCACAGACTGGCAATGCTGTACCACCAGCCTGGAGTGACAACAAGAAAGCAAGGGCCAGGTTCTTTGCTGGATTCAAGACCAATTTGCTAATGCCTGTAAAATGCTGGCTGGGACAGTGATGGAGAGGACAGCCCACCATCACCGCAGCATGCTCTGCCGTGGCGTAGGTGCCCTGGGTCCCTGGACCAAAGGGGACTTGTCTATCTTGGACCTCTGCCCCAAGAGTGCCACTGCTTTCAGTGAAACCTCTGGTGCAAACAAGCCCAAATTCCCAAAGGGCTCCCACCTTCACCCGTCTCCTCCAATCAGCTCCTTGAAACACAATTCCTGACACAGTCACCACGCAGCCACCTTTGAATGAAGTTGCCATAGTTACTGGTGCCTCACAGCAGCAGGCTGAGCTCATTAAAGTGATTTGAATGGCTACCCTATAATCAAGCCACTTGGGGAGGGGAGGTCTGGCAGGGAGGAGAGCCCCGGGACGTGATGGGCTCCAGCCCCTGCGGTGGAAGGGCTGTCGGAGAGCGGCTCCAGGGCCCGCAGGGCTCTGTGCACAAGCTCTGGAGAGAGGCGTGGGAACACTGCAGAGCTGGGGCAACCTGGAGGGGTGGCAGTGCATCTTCCCCACACTGCGCTGGTCCCTCTTGGAGGCAGAGGTGGGCATTGGGCTCCTCTGCCAGCGTCTCCTTCCCTGCAGTGAACACCAGCATTTCCCCCGTGGCATGGCTGAGGCTGCAGTCACAGCCTCCCCACCCACACCATGTCCCCACAACTTCAGCAATGATGGTTTCCACACTCTCGAGCAGCCCAGTAGCCGATGCTGGGGGTCTGGCTTCCCACAGAAGAGTTATTTGAAGCATGAGCTGGAACCTTTCTCCCCTTTCAATCCACATTTTACAAATTGCTGTTTAACATAAAACCCATCGTTTTTTGCATTCACCCGAAACATTAAACCAAAATAAGGTATCATCCTCTTTTTTTTTTTTTTCTTCACCAAGACAAGGCTGTGAAGAGCAAGTTTTTTTGGGGGTTTAGCTTAAACCAAAGTAGTTTTAAGGAAAAAAAAAAGGTATTAAAAATATCGTGGAATACTACAGGAAAAAAAAAGTCCCAAAGAGGTTGAAAATATCCTTCCAAAAAACGCACAGGTCTTTTTGGAGCACTTTTTCTCCAGGGAGCAGGTCACGGTGGCATCCTCAAGCAGGTGCTGTTCCTGGCTGCGAGGCAGTGTGGGTGAGGCCACCGACTGCTGCATGCAGATGAGGGTACCTGCGGGAGGAGAAGGCATGGTGCTCCCAGGTGGCTGGTTGCTTGGAGATGAGGGATTCCCGGTTCCCTGAGCCTGTCATCGAACTGAGCTCTGCAAGGAGAGCCCCTTCCCTCTGCTAAGCCTGACCTGCTGCTCCTTGCAGTTTGGCTTGGACTGTAGAGTGCCCTGTCCCCGGAGCTGGGCTGTGCGGGGATCCTATCCCATCCCGCCTGGCTGAGCAAGCACCTGCACCCAGAGCAAGCCCAGGCAAGGCGTTTCTTTATTTTCTCTGTGCATACCAGCACCTGGTTCACTCGATCAGGCCTAGCCAAGCACATGGAGGGGTGTGTAGGCATTTGAGCATCCCCATGCCATGATGCTCCCATGAAACAGGTAGAGATGCTGAGAAGACTCCTGAGCACCTCCCTGGCTCCAGGGTGGATCCTGCGGTGGCATTTGGGAACTGCCCGCCTCAGACCAGCCGCAGCAGCAGCAAAACCCTTCTCCTGCTGGCAGCGATGAGCTGGCTGGTCCACAGATGATTGCCATCCCATGGAGCTGAGCTGTGCGGGGCAGCCAGGGCTGTCCTTTCTCACCCAGAGGATGCTGCATTGTGCCGGGCCACCTCAAGGTCCCCTGGGTTACATGGGCTTTTTTAAGCAGCAATGGCAGCTCCGCAGGTCTCCCACTGGTGTTTCCCCACAGCACAGAGATCATCAGCAGCAGCTCCCGGGCGGCTGAGATGGCTCCTCTGTTCCCCACGGCCCCAGAGCTCACTGCACTGCCCTCCCCATGGCAGGCACAGGCCTGCACCCCTTGCTGTGCAGAGAGCTATCAGGGTACATGGATAATCTTTTACTCTTCAGTACAAATAATTTATTACATTAAAATAACGTTTTTAAAAAATGAGTACTTTGGGAATAATTCAGGCTCGCCTGCGGAGGCATTTTTCAAAGTGCCATAATAGGCACTTAGAAATGGGTGGTTATTTTTATTCTCCAAGCCTGTCAAGAAGCTGATGGATCGAATTGGCTGATGACAAGGCAGCTGAGTGCTCGTAGATGGAGACCACAGCGTGAACGCGGAGCCCGTTACAAATGAACAGCCAGCTCAGGTTGGAGCTCTTGCTAAAGCACCGACACCTCTGCAGCAGGGTCCTGCTCCCCCTGGGGCAACAGTGACCTGGAGCAGTGCTGTCCCAATTGGCCGTGGGCAGAGAAGAGGCAGCCCTCGCCCGGCTCCCAGCAGCGAGTACCCCTCTTCTCTACAGCTCCATCCCAGCGTCATGGAGCAACAGCACCTGCTCCCCTCTCCATCCCGGTCTAGTCGAAATGCCTCTTCCCGCACCCCCAATCCCTTCTCCAGTAAGACAAGTGTCCCAGGGATGGCACATGCTGGTTCCTCTCCCAACCCCCCACCTTGCTCAGTCCCCTCAAGGGCCTCCCCCAGTGCCTCATCTCAGAGGTTAAATCCTGCACAGGGGATAAACCTCCTCCCCCTCCAGAGCCTTTCTGGTTCGTGCTGGCCCATGTGCGTGTGGCCAACACCAGACAGACGTGGGAGAGGGGAAGGGCAGAGCCCCGCTGGCAGGACCTCCAGTCATGAGAAGCCACCAGGCTCTTGCAGCAGGGTCAGAGCACTAGCCAGCTGGGGCGGATGCCCAGACTTATCTCCCATTGACATGGCCCTCTTCATATAACAGTTTTCCTCCCTTCTCACCCTCCTCACCACAGCCAGAAATAAAACCTCTTCCTCTTTCTTGCCCCAACACTGGCAAGGCTGCTATGAACGTTGCAACCAGAGACTTTCTGCTGTGTCAAGGAGGCCGGCAGAACAAGGGATCAAGTCTGGAGATGCATGCCTGGAGACTGGCAAGCATCGCCAGTCTCCTGGAGCAAGGCTAGCGTGGCTGGGAGCATCCCAGCTTGCACATGGCTGGCTCTTGGGTGGAAGGATTTGCCACAGATCGCTTAAACGCACAGCCTTACTGCATCTGCTGGCTCCTCATGATCCCCTTTCACACATGGAAACCTGATTTCCAGGGAGCTAGGAGGCAAATGTCTAGTGCAGACTCAAGAAGGACCCTGACCATCCTGGCATCCCAGCTCCTCACCTCCCACATCCCCTGATGCCCCCAGCCCATCTGCTGGGAAACCACAGCTCCTCAGACATGCCGAACCACAGCCATCACACCACAGGAGCAGACCTTTCGGCCTCCTCCATCAATAACACAAACCCCATGTCTGAGCTAAGGAGGATCCTCCCTGTCTGCTGCTGGTGCAGGGTCACAAAACACAGCCGTGCAGAGGTGGTGATGTCCTCAGCAGCACACAATGCACGCACACGTGCAATGCAGAGGTCTGTGTATGCTACATGCAAAGAGGGAAATGAATAATACACTCCATCCTCAACAACTTGGCTCCACAGCATTTGTATGACACTTCTTCAGGACAGGAGAAATTGAAGCTCCCTGTCCCCGCATCCCAGACAGGAGACAGGTCTCATCTAGGTCAAGCAAGTAACAAGGCAAGGGGGCAGAAGGGGTTGGGTGCATCTGGAGCCACTGCCCTGCACCCCCCACAGGCGCTGATCCTGCTCCGCTGCCAGGACAGTGCTTTGCAGGGGCATTTGTGGCACAGTTCATCCTCACTGCAGCCAAGGATCTGTGAGAGCTCTCCTGCTCCAGGGAGGCCACCCCACGAGGCTGGGGGTCAGATCCTTCCCTGGCCTCAGCCTGCAATTACTCATGATGTCAAAGCAGCACAGATGTCTCCAGGAAAGAGCCTGGTCTTTCCCCAACCCTTCTGCCTCCCAGCAAGGAGCAGAGCCTTTGCTAGCAAAGATTGGCCAACAAGTTGACCGTGGCTTACAACACAGCTTATTCCAGCTCTTTCCCAGCCCGTGGGCATACTGAGTGCCTCAGGTGTCTTCCTGAGACATCTTCTGAAATCAGCTCTGGTGTGAAAAAGCCAGCTAATCATATTATGTCAGAGAGCTTGGAGAGCCAGGAGATGGGAGGGAGGGAGAGCTGCAGGTGGACCCGCTGAGCCTTTGAGCTGTGTGAATAATTGATAAGGCCATTCAAAAGGGCTCACGCTGCAGTGCCCAGGCGTCAGCCAGCCCGGCCTCATTCCCTACTGCTTGCACTTTCCCATGCTCAGAGACCAGCAGAGAGCATCCACTGGAGCCTGCCTGTGCCTGCCTGAGCAGGACCAGCCTGGACACCGAGGCAGAGACTTGCTGGGGAAGCGTCACCCGCAGCAGCTCTCCTGTGGCTGGCAGAGTAGCCCCGGTCTACCTGACTGCGTCAGAGTCCTTCCTGCACTTTGCAGAGACTTGGAAGGGGGGATACAGACCTGGTACTGAGAGTTTGAGGTGAACCTGTCCAGTGTTGTGGCAAATTTCAGTAAGAATTTAATTTGTACAGAGCCATACATTCCTGCTTGAGGTTGACAGATCCCTGACCCAGGCTGCAGCACGGGGAAAATATGGGAATGCTGAAAACCTGCTACGAGTGCTATGCGGTTCCCAGAAGTCCTGGGGAGTGCAGGAGGAGCATGATGGATATTCTGGGGGAAGCTATGGGACCCGACCTCCTCCAGTCCAGTTTTTCACCCTGCTGACCAGGGTGGCCATGCAGTCTCACCAGCAGCTAGAGATCTCTAGAAAGGGCAGTGGGAGCACATGGCGATGGCTGCCACACGCAGGACTGCTCAGACTGCACCCGTCCCGCTGGCAGCTCCAGCTCCTGTGCAGCTGGTTCAGCTCTTTCCAGCTCTTCCAGGCCAAACTCCAGTCCCTGACTGGAGAGGGGTCTCAGCTGCAGGCAGCTGCAGCTTAAGCTGTGCTCCTCCCTGGTCCTTCAGCCTTTAAAGTCTGGCATGCTATGGGAGAAATGAAAAGGAACATTACTTTGAATTTCAGAACCCAAAAGTTGCAGCATCTTCCTCTCTCACTGTCTCCTACCTGCAGTTTCATGAGCTCTCCTGACACTCATGAATTCATCCTCTATTCCTGGGAAGCAGGGAAGGTTTACAAGCTCATCTCCACTGTACTGTGGCAAAGATCTGGCAGGATACATGCCCAAGGTGGTATCAAGAGCCAGAGGCAGAGCTGACAACTGAGTAACTCTGTTACTCTTCCTCCCACGCCAGCCTTTAAAAGTCCCAGTTTCCTCAGCAGGAATGGGTCAGGCTAAGGTGGGGAAAAAATACAACAGGTGCTGTATCAGCTGGGATTTTCCTACCAGTCTTGCTTTCTTTAGGGAAGGTTTAGGGCTCTGGGAGACTTGTTCCCCTGCAGCGCAGCCTGGATGACACACTTGCCTGGCCCTGCTGCCCTACAGAGTCGGGGAGGAGATGCAGGGTGCACACTCAACCTCCTGTTCCTGACCCAAAGCCTTTATCTCACCTCCATTGCCCTGATATCAGGGCATGTCCAATTAGAAGCAACAATCACCTTTGGCTTTTTTGGTTTGAAAAGCCTCATTATGTTGGATTTTTGCTGGTTTACATTCTCTCCACATCCTGGGTTTAGCGTGTCCATGCTGTGGAGGCTGGAAGGGTCACTGTATGATGTGCAGCAGTGCTCAGTGGGGATGGGGCAGAGCTATTGCCCTGTGTGAGACTAACTGCCTTACTACAACGGGGGTAAGTAAGTAAATTGCACACCAAAGCATTCCTGCTTTGTGCAAGTATCCTACATAAGAGGTACTTCTGCAACAAGCTGTGTGTAGGCCAGCATACTACTGTCTATCCTGTCTCCCCCAAATAAAGACGCCCTCTGAGCAGAATCACACCTAGAAAAGCAGTTCTGCTGAGTGATGAATACAGTGGCTACTGCTCAGTGAAAAACCTCAACTAAAGGCAGGAAGCTGAGTATCAGTGTTTATCTGTAGTTTACTCCAGAATCCTGTTGTGGTTACTTGGATGAGCAGTCCTGATCGATGCTGGTGTGGCCTCCACTTGTGAGCCCACGAGAACAGCATATTCTTGGACAATGGATAGCGAAACATCTCTAGAGCAGGGCTGGCTCTGCGTTGGCAGACTCATAGGAGCCATGGGCAGAACTAAGCTGTGTCCCCTCCGTCACCACCCAGCTGTGGTGACAGCTCCCAGAGCACATAGCCTCACCCAAAGACAGGCAGCCCATGCTTCAGCTGTGCTGTAGTGTGGTGTTCCATACAGATACCAAATCCCAGCAGGCCCAGGGAGTGCCGGCACAGCCCAGATAGGCAGCAAGGACATCCACGATGAGTAATCCCAGATCCTCAGTTTCTTATAGCTGAGAAGTCAGAGGGACCACCCCCAAACACTTGCTGCAGGGTCCTTCATCTTATGCAGTGTGAGATGTTCCTCTGCTCTGGCTCAGTCAGTGCATAAAGGTGTCTCTGTTCACTCACAGCTGGAGCATGTTGTCATTTTCTGTGATTTAGCATGATTAAGAAACCCTAGACTGTGGTCTGCAGTGAGTGTATTAACACTCAAGGCATTCCCATAAACAGATGCAGGCGCATGGGCACAGACCCCCATTTTTTCAGCCAGCAAGTGGAGAGAGAACAGTTCATGGGCTATGGTTCAAACAGGATCTGAAATATTCTCCTAGCAAAAATTTTTCCAGAAAAATGAGACGTCTAAAGACTGGAAACAGGGGAAGATTTAACACATGGAAGAGCTGCAGCCAGGCGTACTGTGATCCCTGTGCCCAAAGAAAGAAGCACTGCTGTGACTTTGCCTATAGCAGCAGTCACCTCCTCTTATTTAAGCTCTTGCAGAGCAGAGAAGTGGAGTCTCACACCCTTTGCCACATGCTTTTGCAGTGAGGGAAGGGGAATTTCTTTCCCCAGGCACCTTGATAAGGGTATTCCCAGGAAAAGTATCACTTATGGGCTTCTCACAGCTCCAAGAAGGATTTACCATAACATAGTGATTTGTTCCTGACCAGACGCATGTTCCAGTCTTGCTTTGCTCCAGTCTAGACCTGTTCAGTTGTTCAAATTATAGACGACTGCTCTGCAGGCATCTCCAGGCAAGTGTTCAGTGGCTTCAATTCCTGGCTCTGTTCCCTGTCTATATCATTGCCAGGATGTTATTCTGGACTTCCAGGGAGACTGGAGACCCTTCAGAGGATAATCTGGCTCATAGCTGTGAGCACGGACAGAAGCAGGACTAGTCAAGAGCATGTGTTCTTGCATTTGTATAGGTTTGGGGCTGGGTCGTGTTGGGGCTGTGGAGATTCAGACCTTTTCAGTCAACTGTTTGTGAAGGGCTGATTTCTGGATGTTTGTTACCTAGGTTTTGTCAGCTGCAGACCATGGGCAAAGTTCTGGATGTTTGTTACCAAGGTTTTGTCAGCTGCAGACCGTGGGCAAAGTCTTCTTGTTCCCAAGCTGTATGGTGGAAACCAAATGGAAAGCAGCCCTCCTGGAGCCAAATGAATCCCCATGATATCCTGCTGCCCATGAGATGGAGTCCCTGGACACAGCCCAGACACTCAGTGGAGCTGAGCATCCATCACTAGCTCCAGTGTCCTGTCCCCTTCAGCCAGGGCAGATGGCTTTTTCTGTCCTCAGTGTCTGTGTAGGTTTTCTAGCAGCTCACAGGTGTGGGGTGTCCTAGAGTCCAGCCACTGGGCATCTATTCTCTATCTCAGCTAAAGTAAGGCTTTCACACACCCCCACATCTGTCTCTGCCCCACATTGGAAGAAACTGCCCCAGAGGATGCCCAGGACAGCCCTTCCAGACCAGAAAGCTCATGCCCTGGGTCGCTTCTGTTGTGGAGAAGATGGTGAAAGTGCCTTCTCCAGGAAGAACAAACCAGTGAGGAAAGAGGGAACACAGATATCAAAAATTCCAATTTCAGTTCTTTTGCAGAAGAGGTACGAAACACATTTGAACTACCGGTCACGCAAATATCCAGTGAGACCTGACCAAAACAGGCTCCTGCCATGGGCCCCATCCCCAGCCTCTCTGTTCCAGGTGGGAGGACTCACTCCACCAGAGCTCATGTGTTGCCCTACAGACTCTTTCTTTTTTTCCACTGACTTGCCCCCTGAATGCCAAAATGGCCTTTTGGGGGGCTGGGAGAGCCTTGCTCCCATCATCCAGGTGACTGGAGGCACCCCCAGCAGGCTAACAGCAGGGGGGGGACAGGCTAAGTCATTCATCCCCCTTAAACCAGGTATGGCTACGTGAGATGACCCCCTTTTAGAAATCACCCAGGATTAGGGGGCAGAAGAGGGAGGTACTTGGGGGTCTACGTATCACAGGGATGTCCAGTGTGCCTCAGTTTCCCATCTGGCAAATGCCCTTTCCTCTTGTCATAAGATAAACCTGAGAGATGGGGAGAGGGAGGTGGTGTGGGCTCTGGGTGGTTTAGGAAGAAACATGTTCAGAGGTAAATGAGATGCTACAGGTTAACTGCACAGCACCTTCAGGGCCTTGGGAAGGGGATCTTTCTTCCTGACAATGTCAAATTGGATTGGAAAAGAGATCTGCTAGCCGAGCTGCATGCTGCTGGGTTCACGGCCAGTGATTCTGGGGGGAAGCCTCCACCCTGACTGGAAGCCAGCATAGCTGAGATGAGGGTCTGAGTGGGCACTGTGAACTACACTGGATCAAAAAGAAAGGAGGGGAATAACCTCTTGTTTTAGCACCTTCGTCCTGGAGGACAGTCACATTGCTGGGGGTAGGGAGTGGAAAGCTTGGCTGGCTGTTGTGCTGTGCACCCAAATATGCACCAAAAACTGGCTGGGGACTCAGTGTACGAGAACACTCATCCCTCAAGGTCTCTGTCTCCCCTTCCCTTTCCCCCACACCCAAGGAGCTGACCTTTCTTGCCAGGACCCTTGGCTGCAGCTTGGGCAGTGCTCTGGGATGGAACAGGTGAATTGGTTCTTTGCTGTTCTCCATCCTTGGACCCCAAGCTGAACCATTCAGGCTCAGCTGAGCCTCACAGCTCACTCTCCTTTTAATGCCAGGGAGCAGCCCTCAGCTGGGAATGCCCCATGAGGTATGCCCAAATTTACCATGTGTTTAATTACATGCTAAAGCAGAGAGACACATCATTGCTCCCAGGGAGCCTCCAGGCCATACAGGGGATGGTGAGATCCCGCTGCCTCCTTCTGGGAAATGAAGAAGGACTTGGTTCGTTTGGAGATGGCTGATTGAATTTGCACTCCTGCCTGCTCAGCCGGACCTGCCCAAGATATACAGGAGGTAGCTCACAAACCGGCAGCACCCTAGAAGATAACTCTGTCTCTCCCCATACCTGCAGCTCCTTTTCTTTTGTTGCCCGTTCTCAGGGCTCTCCATCTCCATCTTCCGAAGCCATTAGTGTGAGCGGCTTCATGCTTCCCTCTAGTGGTCCCAGCTGCCCCTCCAGAATCACTGCTGTCTCCAACACCTCTCGATCCCACTGCACACTGTGATCATCTCCCTGTCCCACTGTGTCACCAGTGCTCTGGTCAGAGCAGTCACGCAAGCAGAGATACTCTGGAGTAGGCTGGCCTTGAGGATGGGTCATAGCATGGCTGCTTGGGAAGGAACAGCACAGCTCCGTGCTAGTCCTCAGCTATGAACACGGGAGCTGTGAAACACTTACCGTGACTTGCGAGTGGGTCTTTCATCACCTTGCAGGTCTCATGCCTCTGGGGTATTTGAAGGTCCTTGTCCGTCAGCAGGGTGCAACAGACTTGGCTTCAGAACAAAATCCTAAGGTTTGGTGTTTAAAATAATTCATCTCTCAGGGGAATTTTTCTCTCCTTGTTCACCTGAAAGATTTTGCAGTCTGCTCCAAAATGCTGACTCAGCTTCCTTTTTGCACTGGTTCCCTAAATGCTGTCTTCTGGCTGGGGATTGACCCAGGAAGGTCCCTGTTTTCCTATTTAAGGATTGCCCAGTTGAGCCCATTCTCTCAAGCCAAAGCCTTGACTGAGCAAGTCCAGCTTTTGTAAGTAAGTTAAGCGTGTTACTGTTATATACTGTCTGGGATGGCAAGTTGAGGGCTTTACTGGAACAGTACGTATTGACTTGAGGAAACCTCCCTATATCCTAGAGACCTGTTTGGGCTGTCAGGTTCATTGCTGGGATGCACTGAAGATATATGGAACAGACCCCGCTGGGGAGGGATGTATCCAGATTCAGAGGTAAAAAGTGATAAAATGAGAACAGGACAGACTGCTGCTCCAAAAAAACCACATTGATGGGCTTGCTGGAATAAGAAAGAGAAAGAAAATCATGTCTCTGTCAGATTGATGACTTTGTTGTCCCACACCAACAGTATGATCTCACCAGCTGCCTCCATGGAGGAAGTTAATCCCATTCCTGCAGGTGCAGTGCAAGGAAAACAGCCTGGCAGCTCCTGGGTGCACCAGGACCAGATCAGTCTCAGTGTCACAGTGTGAACTTACAAGTGCACGGGGCAAGTGCCAATGAATTTCTGACTTTCCCTTCCAATAGGCCAGTGGATCTGTTACTGGGTTTTCTGAATAAGACAAAGGAATCCAAGAAAAATGGGAAAAGTCCCAGTTTCTGGCATACAGAATTTGTTCTTCTTTAGCCCCACAGGTGCTGTTCGGTCCAGCCCAGCTACGCAGCCAGGTTGAGGCAACTGGTGGCTGCTCCTGTGCTGCTTGGCTCTTGCAGAGGTCACTTTGCGCAGGAGCAAAGATAAGGTCAAAAAAAAAGGGGCCACAACATCCCAAACTCCTATGCATGTCACAAGATAATTTTAGTATGGAAGTTGCCTTGTGCACTTACACCCCTCTGAGGAGTTGGGCCCTGCTAGATACCATTCATTTCTCCATCACCATCATGATAAAAGGCTAGCAAGAAAACGTGGCTCTAGGCCTGGGAAGTCTTTAGCAAGGCAGATCACGCCTGGTAATTAACATTGAGAGCACTGAGCTCATCCACTTCTCTTCATCTCAGCATTGTCCTTGTCTTGCTACATTACTTTTGGCAGTGGCCCAGCCAGCACATGAGAGATATTGAACTGACCTTACAGCAAGGCAATAAAGCACATGCAGAGCATCAACACCCATCCCAAACCAAAAGACCCACAGAAGTCAGCCAAAAGGCTCTTGTCAACTTTGTTGACCTCCACATCTATCCACATCCCTGAATGAGAAATCTTGCCAGAGGAGGAGCAGGGTAGACCCCTGGGCAGGACTGCAGCCACCGCTTGGTGTTGGCTCTTTGGGTGGAACAAAAACGCTTGGGTGTTTATGGAAGTTTTTGATGAAGTCTCTGATATGAACCTGCAAGATGACAAAGTACATTGCACTATCTCCAGCCTTGGCTTTCTGTCTCTGTAGGAAGAAACCTCCATATTGTAGTCATGCCCCTATATTTACATCCACTTTTCAAATCAACACAGTTTAGTGATGTGTGTTGGGTACCATCTATTTCCCCAGCATGAGAAGCAACTGTCTTCAAAAGCCTGATGAGTTTTTATTTTAGAAGAAACGAGCAAAATAAGAAGAAATAAGAACCAAAGCCCTAAAGAAAGCAACAGTAATGTTTGCACAGGACAGTATTGCATGTGCATGGCTCAGCTGTACCTGTAGCAGCTGCCAAAATAGACTCTGGGATGGCCAGGGCAGGAAGCGTGGTCATAGTAACGCTCCCGTACCACGCAGTGGGAAGAAGCAGGACATACAGAGTGATGGCCTGACCCTGTACAAACCCTAAAGCATCAGCTCTGTCACACTCTGTGTGGCTGCATGTTGGCTATCATTGTTGGTCAGACCATTACTAAGTGCTTACTCTCTCCTCCAATGCTGGACACCTTCTGCAGCAGGAGTATTCCCTTTGATCTCGTTCCAGTCTAGCAGACATTAATGGGATGGCATGCCTCAGCCAAGCCCTCTCACAGATGGATAGTCTCCTCTGATGCCTGTCATATCAATAGCTGCTGCCATGTAATCTGCTCCTCGGCATGTACGATTGTGCCTGACCCACCAGACCTAATGCCACTCTGCTTGGCTCGCTCTTTGCCGGACTTCTTTCATTCATGTCTCACCATACACTTACACTGATCTTCTCTGACCTGCCTTCAGATTTGCAACCTCTTGGCCCTCAAATTGCTTCTCTTACTCTCAGTGGGACTTAGCTATGTCCTTTCATATTTAGCTATGTGTCTGTTATCTCACTTCAGCACTTTGTTTTGCCTCACTTTCACTTCATCATGGAGGAACCGACCTTAGCCTGCTGCTGGCTCACAGATACTCGAAGAATGAGAAACAAGAACACCTGAGTCTTCATGTATTTTCGTGCATGATCCCAGCAAGTGAACCCCACCCTGCATGTTGAGAGGTGAAACTGGCCCGTGGAAGAGCTCTTCTTTCTGCCTTGACAAGCAGTTTTCATGTTACCTGACAGTGAAGCCTTCAGTCAGCTGAGTAGGCATGATCCTTCTCTACTGGTACCCAGCTCTAAGCATGTAGGTCAGCTGCTGAGCTACTTTGGAAGGATACAAATGCATCCTCTCCTTTTGTGGAGCAGCACACCATGGTGTAGGCTGTGCAGGAAGAGGGAGGTCAACACAAGCTGAGGTTGAAGGTAAATAGGGTTTCACTCAGGTAGTCTTCTCATGTCATGTGAAAAAGACGAACCACAAATACTTTGACAGCAAGTGTGCTTCCTAAAGACTGTTTCAAAGAGGAAAAAACAGAGACCGGGATACAACTGGGGATAGCTCAGCCGCATCTGGTTGAGACAGATGCTTCCAGGTCAGCCTGGGAGAGGACAGAGGTGGATCTGGCACTAGAAGACTTTGCAGGTGGCAACTTGTTGCTCAGTTCTTCAGTCCAAACTAATAGGGAGACTCTGACCTCCCATGTGACTTACGGGCCACTGATTCTTCGCTGACACTGGTGATAGTCAGAGGTCCCTATCAGGACATGTTCTGCCCTGGAAACACAGAACAGATGAAAAATTGAGTGTTCAAACCCCACCATGGTAAATGCAGTGTGTGGCCTGAAATCCACAGCCAGGAGGTGACATGCCAGCCCAGGACCTCCTCTCCCACATATCCCCTGCACCAGTGCAGCTCCTGAGATGTCAGAGACAGTGCTGTGACATCCTGGTGTCAGTGTTAAAGAGGGGTCAGTGTTACCCGGTGCTCATAGCAGCCTGAACATCCCTGTGACACCAACAAAGATTTTCAAAGTGTCTGGCTCAGCACGCGGTTTGTCTGGTGTCAAATCTGGAAGCATCTGATCTGTGTGTCTAATGAGCTGGTGATTACCGGTCCAGATGGTAGAGGTCAGAGCTGGGTCAGGACCCTGCCGGAGCCGCTTGTGTGAGCAGCACTTAATGCAATCACTTGACAGGGGCCAAGGAAATTTGCATCTGCTGGGCTTGCACCCTGCAGGTTACATCGTAAGTAACTGCAAGTGTTTGGGAATATGGGAGCAGTCAAATTCCTGCCTGTGGACGGGACATGTCTCCAGAGCTAACCCCCAGCCATGCGCTGTTCCCCTTTCAGCCTGGAGCAGACTTTAGCTCCTCGACCAGAGAAGTGTTTCCCGCTAACAGAGCTCAGCATGGCTGAGTCCCTCAGGGAGTCCATTGGCTCCTCTACCTTGTGTCAGGGACACCAGCCATAGAATTACTGCTGGTGTAACTATCCAGTGGCTCCAGCAGCAGCCTGGGCCTCCAGTTGTGTCCCCTGAAAACTTTTCATGGGACAAGCTCACAGAGGGAGGTCCCACCCCGTGTTGTGAAGATAATATCCATGCAAAGAGAAAACCAGGGCCTGACCAGGTCCTCACTATGGAAATGGAGGTGATGCTTATGGTTTATGAGGACACTTGTTGTTCCTGACATCATTTCTGAGGAGGGTCCATGGTGTGAAGAACCCCAGAGCTCCATCTCCTGCTGGTGTGCCTCCTACATCATACCTGGGAGAGAGAAGAGGACATGAGCGAAAACTGGTGCTTTTACCCTCACCTTGCTCTGGGAGAGCTCATGGCAATGTCCTTTTTGGCCAGGAAAGATGAACAGAGCCATGCCAGCCAGAAGGCACCCTCTTCCTGAAGATCTCCTCTTGGGTTTCCTGCCTTTGCTGTTCTCCCCAAGTCACAAAAAGCACCTCAGACAAAGACTAATATATCCTCTACGCCCAGACTGAGTTCTTCTGTTAGATGGGATTTCCACCTCTAACTGTGCGTGAGGCTCAAATAATTCAGTTCTTAAATGATCTAGCTCCTTCTTTATGTATTTTGATCCTTTAGAAACAATTCAATGCCCCACCAATTATTGTCATTGGCCAATATAAAGATGTTTTGGGAGCCTCAGTATTGCTTTTGTATCTGAAACAGAGAAGAGCCAAAATGTTATTGCCGGTTATAAGTACAAAAACAAATACAGGCAGTGTGAGCAAGAGCAGATACGCAGTTGCTTAACTCCACATGAAACTCTATCCTGTACCAGCCTCTGTCCCAGAAGCAGCCTGCGGGACTGCAGGACTGGGTCTTGCATCAGACCCATGTGGCGCGAGGTTGCACTCAGATGCAGGTGGGATGGAGGAACCATGAGCCTATTCATACCATTCCAGTCTGTAGCACATCACCCATCTGCTGGGCTCATTCCCAAGACAGAGGACTTAGCTGGGATTCCTAAACCTCACTGAAAATGTGGACAGACACTATCAAATCCTCTAAGTACTACATTGTTTCAAAGATTTTGAGGCCAGGAGACACCAGTGAAGGTTTTGCGTAATCCACACTCAGAATATACTCCAGGGACTCTCTTGATGAACCCAGTCATTTGCTTTTGACTTAAGAAAGTCTTCAGGAAAACAACCCTGCTTTTATCTTTTTTTTTTTTTTTAATTTATTTTATGGATCAATTCACTGCAACTTTACTGGCAAAAAATAGCTCTTGCTTATGGGTAAGATGTGTATGCTATTGTCCTATTATAAAGCCATTGTCATGTTGCTATTGTTATATTGTCATTTCATAAAATGACTGAAAACATGAAGGTTTTATGGGAAATGCCTAATCTTGGATACTTGGGATTATTAACTGAAAAGGACTTGCAGCACCTTTTTATGTTATTTTTATTTATTCAGCCACCCAGACCTTTCTTCTCTAAGCTCACAATAGCGGATGTCATTTCACAGCATTATCACAGCTGAGAGCACCAGTGGTTACACAGATGCTGCTTTTGTACCAGTTGTGTCTATTTGTTTTGCATTTATTTGGTCCAAGATGAAAAATTCTGTGTTCCCGGCCCTTCCTGGTGGAGCAGAGGGTCACACCACGAGTCCACTGCCTCCCCTCACCAGGGTTCTCGCCAGTGAGAAACCTGGAGGGATGCAGGAACAAAGCTGGTTTGTCCCTGTTGAAGAGGGACAAATGCAAAATGAGGCAGGAACTGACAAGAAAGGTCTGGGGTAAAAAACAACAGTCTGATAGCAGTTCTGCAGCAAAAGACCTGGCTTGATCGGGGTGACCAGCTCGCTGGCAATAAGGTGACCAGCATAATGAGATGGGCAAACATTGCCTGCAGCCACCTCTGATGA
Organism: Gavia stellata; assembly: GCF_030936135.1. Lineage (NCBI taxonomy): Eukaryota > Metazoa > Chordata > Aves > Gaviiformes > Gaviidae > Gavia > Gavia stellata. The sequence goes on along the minus strand of NC_082622.1, from coordinate 7,368,735 downwards.
GGCTCAGGACTTCTGCTTCAAGAAAGATGTGAAGCAGTTGGAGAGCACCCAGAGGACAACAACAAGAATGATCAGAGGCCCGGAAACACGTCCTCCAAAGAAAGATAGGAAGAGGTGGCATGTTTAGCTTGAAGAAAGAAAGGCATGGTATTGGTCTGCAAGAATGTAAAGGACTGCTACAGTAATCTATTCTCCATGTCTGGGGTGGATAAAGCAGGAAGAAATTAACTTAAGTTGCACAAGAGAGATTCGTGGTAGCACCTGGAAAGCCCACCTAGCAGGATGGATAATGAAGCACTGGTATAGATCGCCTGGGGAAGATGTGGAGTTTCCATCACTGGGAGTCTTATAAGTTAAGGAAACGCCTCTCAGGGGTATCAGAAGCATCCCTTTTGCACTGGTAACTACATTTGTCACGGCTGTCTGGCCCAGAATGAACCCACTGCCTTCCATGGAGGTGCACCAGAAGCAGGACCTGGCTGAGGTACCATCCACCAGCCAGAACAGGGACTGCTGCTGGAAGGGAAGAGCACAATGTCCCTTCTTTGCTCACTGGCCAGCAAGCCAAGAGGAATAAAATGGAATTAACACAAGAATAGAGATACTTTGTGGGCAGAAACACTGAGAAGAAAGTCCACAGAATAAAAGATGGCAAAAGGACTCCCTGCCACCAGCCTGGGGAAAACAAGAGGGTGCAAAAAGCACATCATTGAAGCTTGGCTTTGTGATGTTTGCACCTCCTCCAAATGGGCAGATATAGCATGGGCAGATCCCTCCTTGCAGTCCTGCTTCCCTCACTGGGAGTAGACACCAGCCCATCACTTGCTGTCCTAGATATCTCTTCCAGGACCATCAGACCAAAAATGACCAAGTGCCCATGGCGTGTAGTTTTTTTCACGTAGCAAAAGATGGAAGTGGATTTCCTGCAGCCCATGTCAGTCACAAAACTGCCCCAAAGGTTCAGCTATTTGCAAGAACACGCAGTGAAATGGTCCAAACTCACTGCAGCCTGGAGATGACAAAAGGGCCAGATTCCTCCCTCTTTCCCAAGCATCTGAGTGGGTTGACTGCAATGGCCGATCTGAAGGGAGCCTCAGAAACCCTCCAAAGGAGCAAGGCACTGCCGTTGCCAGCCTGGGTTTGTGGGAATCCCAGAATGCCCTCTAGTGGCCTTGCTCCCAAAACGTCCCTCCAGCTCCAGGTACGAAGCCGCAGAGTGGTTTGGTCGAAGAGGAATGATTTTCCAGAGCTGTTGAGGACACACAGCTGGGGGTGAAGTTAATGGGAGGTGCATCTGCTCAGCTCTGCTTAAAATCAGGCCCAGCACGTTTCCCCTTCTTTCACAAGGGGACTCAATACCACTTGTGTTCGCACAGTTTATTGTGTTTGGTACCCAGCTGAGCTGCTTCTTCCTCCTCCTCCTCCTCCTCCCATCTCCCGTGGTGGTTTGGCTGTGGTGGCTCTGGGAAGCTTCAATTAGCTGTGGCCAAGGAGGTGTCTTGGAAGGCTGGGAGCAGTGAGGGGAGCATCTGCAGCAGCAAGAAAAGGGAATTGTTTTGCAGCCCAGGCAACCTTTTCTCTCCCCCCCGGTATTTATTGAAGTTTGACCAAGTTAGACATCTTCCCACTGCAGGAGACTGCTGCTGTCTCAGAGGGATCCCCCCCCACTCGCTGGTGATGTAACTGTGTAATTCGAAAGCAGCTGCACTCAGACTAAAGGACAATTATCTAATAGTGCGATTACAATTAATTCTGCTAAAGGGAAACAATTACCCTTTTGGATCTAAATGGAGTATAAAAAGGCAGAACATTTACAGACGGAGGGAGAGGGCACGCGCTTCCTGAGGGCTACTCTGTGCTGCATGACCTGGCAGCATCCCTGGGCTGAATGTGTTGGGCTGAACACCCCTGCCCTGCAGACACATGGGGCAGGAAACCACCTCCTTTGCAGATGGGCTTTCCCAGCCCATTGCCTCCCAGCCTGCTGTGGCTCCATGCACTCCAGACCCAGTTGAACACCTCTGCCTTCCCAGCACCGCTGCCCAGAGCAGCCCCTCCACCAGTGCCCGCACAGCCGTAACCCCTGCACCGCCACGTGTACCCCCTCCCCGTGACGCCTGCTGCAGAGAGGCGGACGAGCATCACTGGCAAGGACGCAATGGTCCCCTGGGAGGAAAGGGTTAAATGATACAATTCGCCTTTTCGCTGCGAATAGATTTTGCTCTGCTGTGCCTGCAATACTGTTTATCAGCAATTGCAGGCTTTAAAATCTGTACTTTACAAGTGCAGCATAACCTGCCAGTTATAATTGGTTGAATTATACCTCATCCCTGATGCAACTCTTGATGACTCTCCGTCTCAGCCAGAAAACTGATAGGAGACAAGTTTATAGCTCTCTTGGAAAACACAATTATAAATTGCATCCCCGCCACAAGCCCTGGAAAAGGTTAACTGTTTCACTGCAGTTCTCAAGGCAACCAGGTTTCACAGCCATTTCTTTCCCCATGTAGGAAGGGAAAAGAGGAGAAAGAAATCAGAGTAGTTCAGAGAGAAACAGTAAAAAGTAATGGAGACGAAAAGAGGGATGTACTGGCCTAGTTCCTATTTGCACCAGGGCTACCTGTGTGTTTCCAACACACAGGAATGGGCCCAAGTGTCTATAGGCAGGAGATCTGCATGTCAAGGAAAGGTATCAGGAGGTCCACTACATTTGGCCATCTAGTAATCTTACAGCCTTGCATGGGCTAGGTTATGCCACAATCCCAGCCCTGCTGAAGCCACCGTGGTCCCAAACCCTTCACTGGGGTGGGTGGCCTGCTCAGAGCTGGTCTTTATGCTATTCCACTTCAGCTCTACACAGCTGGGATTGGGAAGCAAATATCACCAGGACTGAACTCCCAGTGCAGACAGAGCCCACAACCAGAATGACTCAGAGGGTGCAGCATCTCCCACGGCACAAAAGACCATGGGCCTTGGGGTATTGTGATGAGGACCAAATGTGATGAATTAACTGCAGCATACCAGCCCAGCCCACATAAATAATTTCTCAGAGCACCTGGGTCACAGTGCCTACAGGCACTTCTTCTCAACTTTAAGGGGTGTCTCAGCGTCTTTCACTCTGCTGCCCAGGACTTGTCTTTGAGGTGCAGCAGGACCAGGTAACAGCAAACTGCTTCTGCAGCACATAACACGAAGGCATCCTGATCTGTACTTGAAGTGTGTCCAGCCACTGTAATGGGTTAAGTCCTGCACCAAGGTCAGGCCAAGCCTATCGCTAATCCTTGCATCCCCAAGGGCTGCCTGGATTTAGTGCTGCTTCTCTTCAGCAATGTAACAGGGAACAGAGGGTGCAAACCCCACGCAGCTACAGACAGACACTGCCATGCATTCAGCCAGGGGTATTTCAAAACTGACTCTCTTGCCTTCAAGGATGGGATTAGCTCCCTTTCAAAAATAGAGAAGAAAGAAATATGTCTTGACTTCACTTAAGTAATTTGAAATGGAACTAGAAGCAGCTGCCTGTCCTGATCACCTCCTCTGCTCCAGGAAGCACAGGTCTTCTGCAGAAGACCACTAGAAAATCCCAACAAATGCACCAGCTCTCCTGGTAAATAAGCGGGATCTTTAATAAAGCACTTTAGGAATAAATCTGATTTGTGCTGTAGGGTGTATGGATCCACCTCAGTCATAAATCCTTCCTATGACACCATTTAGATTTTGCTCTGCAAATGGCCCATAATTAAGCCCAGGATGGAACTACCCTTGCATCCTGCTACATCCTTCTCCCACTAATCCCCAAACTAGTCTCACTGAGCCGCCTTTGACACTTGAAAAACCTTGATGAATCCAAGCAGCTTGAGAGCAAAGCTGTGGAAAGCCTTCTGCTGGTCCTGCCTCTGGTGGTCTCTGGTTACCTTGGCAGCATGTCAGATCCCACTTTCCGAGGTACAAGCTGATGACCCAGAGCCCAGCACACACAGAGCAGCCTGGGCTCCTGGCACACGGGGAGGGACAGCCTGATGGCACTGACAGACCAGAGGCCATGGAGACCCACCTGCTGCAGGGGTGGCTGTGCCTGTAGGGTTTCTGTATGGGTGCTGGGTCACTGGCTAAAGCAATTGGATTGGTGCTCCTGGGGATGTCCTTAGGAGAAGATATGGCCAAGTATGGCCATAACCTAAACATCAGTTCCCAGCACTGTCCACCTCCAATGTAGCCTCCTCCAGCCATAGCCACAGCTCCTTCTTTCCTTCTAACCCACAGTGAGGATCTGCACCCCAGGCAGAGGACATCAGTGCAGTGCTCTGTCTGTTGCCCACCAAGGTGTTTGCACAGGGATAGCCAATTGCTCAGTCAAGCATCTTGCTCACTCTACGGTTTTCGCCTTGGAGCTTTCATCAGGAAAGAATGCATTTAGTTTTCATCCCAGGGAGAAAAAACTTCAGGGATTTTCCTGAGCCTCTCTAACCCTGACTCCCCCAGAGCACAGTCCTGCCAGGCTGGGATGGGATGAGTCAACAGGAGTCTAGAGGTCACCCGTCTGGGCCATATAGCGTTGTGGCATGGCCCACCCTCTTTGTACCTTCTTGCCTCTCCTCTCAGCTCCTGCTGACTCAGGGCACAGAAGCAGCTTGGAGCCTATCAACCCCTGTCTCCTCTTTTCAAATTCTTTGAAATATGGACCCAGAAATATTTACAGTCTCTCTGTCTGTCCCTGACCTTCAGCTTTTATTTGCGTACGTAAATTTTGTTCTATTCCAGAGCTACAAGTTTCATATCAGGGCAGTTCAATCTTTATGAGAATAAAGTGTTTGCAGTGCTCTTAAGCTGCTTAACGTAAGCATGTGTGTGAAAGATTAACAGCTTTATAAGTCGGAGCAGTTAAGTGACAATATAAAGAGAAAGGAAAGGGGAAAACATCATCAATCTAAAGCAGCACTAGGAATATTTGAGATGAATTACTGAAGGTAACGGGTTGCCAAGCCCAGCGGTGTCTCAGTAAGACGCACCAATGACCGATGTAGGAGCCCTCTCATGGGAAAGGTAGAGACAGAGCAGCTTGAAAGGATCGTCTTCTCTATGGCTCTCAAACTTGGAAGAGAAAGGAAACTAATTATCCCCTGATATTGATGACCATCATTTGGTGTTCTGTTCAAAGCAGACATCTGAGTAGGGGAAGGAAGAGCAGACTCTTAGCACAGCTAAAGATGCACTTCTTCAAGCCACTGTCAAGCCCTCAGAGGTCAAAGCCTTCCCACAGCCTGAGGGTGCACACAGGGCTTGGTACCTGGCTCCCTCCCTCCCCATGGAAAGCATCTGCTGGGGACACTCACCCTTCTTGCTGTTGAGGCTGAAGAAAAGTTTGCAGGTGGTTATAACAGGTCTGATGGACACAGAGACCATCTCATCAAAGACCTAATGCTCTCCCCAAGGTATGAGATGGCAAAACAGTAGTAAGAAATGTCAGAAGACAAACTAGATGTCACAGGGCTGTTTTTTATTTGACTGTCAGCCGCTGCACCTGCATAATGGTCCAGAAACCTCTCTCAAGATATCAGTTGCAAAGTACAGGGTTATCCAAGGATAAAGACTTTTTATGACCTCTAGCAAACCAGCTAATGCCTGTGTCCTTGATTTTACTTACATGCAGTTAAAGGGTAATTCTGCCTGTCTTCCAAGACAGGTGGCTGGTTTATTAATGAATGGTTGCAAAATGTTCTGAGATCCTCTGATGAGGCATCTCTGGAAGAGCAAAATATGATGATGCCAATGGAAATTGGCTGTTTGGCTCCAGGTTTTAATTGCATACAAAAAGAGAGCCACACATCAGGGCTCAGCCCATGAAACAGGAAACATGAGGCATCGGGGGAAACAGAGAACGGCACTGGACGTCAGCGAACAAATGCTGGAGCCATCCTTTGCCAAAATCAGACATGATGAGTTTGTCAGTAAGAGGAGAAGGCTTCATTGAGGTTGCACTGGGAGAGCTCCTAGATCAGGACCTGAGATTAGACTCACCGTGAGGTTATTCACTGTTTGTTGGACTATGGATTGCAAGATGAAGCAATGTACCTGCTGAGTGGTTGGCATTCACCCCCCAATTTGTCAGGGAATTTTTTCCCCTTGTTAGAAGCTGATAGGAGGCCTGGCCCTCTTGGACCTTGCCCTGGTGCCTGGGGCTTTCACTAAACATCTGATCTTCTCAAAACTTGTTGTGCACAAGTCATTTGTGCCTTTCTGTGATCATCCATTCAAATTATCTAGAGGCCAGTGACAGATATCTGCTGCCAGCAAAGTTGGGCTTGAATAATAACATCCTCTGAAGCACCATTATTAGAGTTGGGGAATGTTTGTGGATGGAGTATATCTCTTTTGGAAAATGCCGATTCATCAAAGCAGAATTTTTCCTCCAGGGAAGCGCTGCTTTTGACAAACTTCAGCCTGGATAAAAAGATTGAACCAAAGTATTTCAGTGAGGTCAGAGGACTCCACTTCAGAGTTGATGGAATTTCCTTTTATGATGAAGCACAGAACTGCAGTAGGGCCCAAACATCTAGATTACATCAAAATGGAGTATTTCGTTTATCCTGATGTGGGACCTTTTCCTGTGTTTTTGTTTTCTTTTCAATTCAGACCAAAAGAAATCCATGCCAGTGGAATAGGAAATCGGACTTCAAAGCAAATCCTGGTCAGATCACTGAAGAAATGCCCCAGGTTTATAGTCATAGTTAACAGGGGTCCACAGTGATGACAGAGAGGTCACCAGGACAAAGCAGTGCACTTGGAGGTTAACAAGCTTCATAAATGTATTTCAGTGCTTGGTATGCTCCTCTGTTCCCTAAACTAAGTCCAGGATGTTTTCAAGGGAGAATAAAACTCCCACTCTTTGCATCAAGGGAAATCTCTGATATGCAAACAATAAAGATAACCAGGAAAGATAACTTTGCAGGCTGTTGTTTTTACATCTTGGCAGGAATATAAATAAGCCCAAAGAGTTGCCTTAGAGATGGGAGAAGCCCGCGGATGGTACTGGAAATCAATGTGCCATGCAGTGAGCACTTGGCCCAAGTCAGCTCCCTGCTACGCAGGCAGAAATCTATCCATCCGCCTTGGGTGTTTATTTATTTCTAAGGCAACTATCACCATGGTGCCAAGGCATATGTCTATCTCAATTTCAGGCTAGTTACTCTAGATTTGTGGCCATGTGACTGACAGCCAAATTTGGTGAAATATATTGCACGGAAAAAAAAATTATCTGGGGTGTATACTTGAGCCAATGGAAGATTTTCACTTAAAGGGTTGCTCCCCTTCTTCCCCCAGAAAAGGCAGTTTTTTGAAAATGAAGCTTTCTTTGGGAAAGGAGGAAGGCCATACAGCCATTTGCATCCAAAGGCCTCCTGGGCAGGTCACTTGTCCCCTGTCACTTTTCTGCCTGATTTGTTCCAGTTCTGAAAAAGAAGAGACTTCAAAACTTTTTGCACAGTAATGAATCCTCTGTTTCAGACAGATCTCACAGTCCTGGGAACAATGCAGTTCTCTAAGCTATACTAATATATCTTTGATGGCCAACTCCATGAGAAAGGCAACCTAAAGCTTCTAACATCTGAGTACTTGATTTTGCAATATTAATGATGCTCATTCAGTAAGGTCTCCCTTTCCCCTCCACGTACGCACTCTGCTTCCTTCTGAGCCTCTCTTTCACTGCATATAAAAAGCAGAGAGAGCATACTACCTGTACGTCAAAGCAAAGATCAAGAGTTGAAAATCTTGACTTTAACATTGCTGAATATATATTTAATTCTAAGGTTGAGTAAATATTTCAGAGTAGAGCACTCTGCAATACATCCAGCCCACATAACTCAAGCTACCCTGGCTGACATGAAACTAGACACATCCTAGCTAAAAGAAGATGCAAATTTTTAACATCTCAAGAGTAATTAACTACTGAAATAACTTCCCAGAGAATGCATTAGACATGGATTACCTGAAGGATCATGGGATTCTCCAGCAGTTTTTTCACATTTAGGCAAATTGGAGTCAGAGTTGAAATGAACCATGTATTTCGAACTTCATCATAGCGTTTAGAAGAGCGTTGGCCAACCATGTGTTTCAGCAAGCACATAGAGAAAGACTGAGATACCTTCTGCTCTGAACAGGCCACTCTACAGAAGCCTCATCAAACAGCCAGAGCCCCCACTGATCCTGGGCTCAGCAGAGCTGGCCATACAAGGTTTGAAATACTTTCAGATCAGGTCCACGGGCAGCTTTCTCCCAGGGAAAACCATCAAATCTTGGACTTGTAAGAGGATGGCTAAGAACCATTTCTTGAACTACTGTTATTTATAAATCAAGACGCAACTTCTGCGCACCTCGGATTTGTTATGTTAAGTCAAATTGCTGCTTTTGGTTGCCAGGGTTCTGCCATGACAGGTTAACACTGACTCAAATAAAACCTCAAATCTTTCTGGGACATTTTCTCCATGGTCTAGTCCCCTTTTGCTCTTTTTTGTTCCTTGCCTTTACTCTCAGCCTGCTTAGAGGTGGGAAGAGGATCCCACCATGGTAACATTGAATTTTAACCCCGAATTTTCAACATGAGCCTGACTCTAGGATGTATTTGTTCTTATGGGCGATATTCTAATAAGTGTAAAACTAAGGATAACTCTTCTATAGTACAATCAACACAATCCCTCGCAAGGAAATCCATTCAGAAGTTAATATCCACTGTAGGCCAGATTATCTGGTGTTCTGCATTGTAAGTGTCACTGAATTTTGAAGAAGAGAGAAATTCTTATTGAGTTATTTACATAGTATATGCTTCTCAAAAGATTACCTAAGCATCTGGTAATTGGCTTCACCCAGGTCCTACTCATTCTCCACCAGCAGGAATACAGGAAAGCTGTCCAGAAACTTGCATAAATTTTGTGATACCATCAAAAAGGGTGAGATTTTTTTCAAAATAAGGTACCTCTGTTCCTTGGAATGGGATATAGGCTCTGATGGGTCCCTTGCACCTGCCCCAGGATTCTCCTGTGCTCAGCACATGACAATAAAACCAGTGCACTTAGGATTACATTTGTAAAGGAGCTGCTGGCTGGCATTGATCCCAGACGGCACAGATTCCCAGGGGAGCAGCCTCTGGTCCGCTCCCTCTTGGGTGCCCCTGACCTGGCTGTCCCCAAGAGGGCTGAGGCCACAGGCAAGGTGCTGGAGGGCAGGGAGGACAGGTATAGGAGGGACCTCTCCACGGGGCAGGGGGACCAGTCCTGTGCCCTAGCACATGGCATCCTCCTGTCCTTCCTCCTCCCCAACAGATTAAAAGTGACATGAAATAAACAGCAGCCATAGCACCTAGGAGGAAGGTGCTCAAGGGATTTTCCCAACCATTCCCCTGGAATATTTCGAAAGAGCCTGCTGTAATATCCTCCCCTGTAGGACCTGACAGCCTGGGCATGATGTCCTTGGGCAGTGAGGTGCTTTGTGAGAAGGATGCTTGCACAGCTGGGGGAAGAACCAGCCTTCCCAAACTGCCCTCCCCACCATAGACACCGTCCTCCACCCATTCATGCACACCGACCCATGCATACAGAAGCAACACATTCATCTGTGTGCAAGTGGACATTCATTTGACATTAGACACCAGGGCTTTTTCAGCCATCCTGACCCACGCCCTCTTCTGTTGTCTTGCTGGGAGCGGGATTTTATCCAAGCTGACCTGGGAGCTCTGCTTTTCCTTTGGGCGATCCTCTTTATGAGGGGTTGGTAGCAAGAGCTCCTGGGCTGTGTAGCCATGGGACTGTACTACCCTTTTGGCAGGGACTAGGTCATGATTTATGAGGCTGATTGTTCCCAGAGGTGTGGAAATATCCTGACATTTCTCCCTATCTCTGTTCCTGGTGTTGCAGACAGAATTTTCATGATTTCTGTATTCTGCCTCAAGCACAGGCACTCTTGGGAGTCACAGGACTGAGCTGCCTGGGGCATGCAGCTGTGCCCAGAGTGCCTCAGCAAGTTCATTTCTCCCTGGCCCCAACATTCGCAGTGTGGCGATGGCAATATGTTTGCCACCAGTGTACACTCACATTTTAGGTTTTAGTGGAAGTTTGCCTCTCATGGGCTTTGTCTCTGTCTGGTTATTGCTGGGAGGAGCTCATCTCTCCTGGAGGTGAGATGGGCTTTGCTAAGGATATGCTTTCCAAGGAATGCATGGAAAATAGCCGGAGTTTAGCTCTTACCGAGGAATAGCAGAGGAATGTTTCCTTTGTCTGCCCGCCCAGCCCTGCTTGACCTGTGATGCTGCTGATGCACCCAGTGCCAACAGCAGCCCGCTTCTCACAAGGCCAGCAATTATTCTTGCTGCAATCTGCCTTCAGAGCAGAGATGTTCGCGAGGAGTAACTCCTTGCTGGCAGCAGCTGTTCCTCTGTGCCTCTTTCTATTCCAGAGGGGATTTCTTTCATTTTAAAAGATCTGAGACTTTCCTTGGGGTTTGCATTTGTTCACAGGTTGCCTCTGGGAGCAGCAGAAATAGGGGAAGCAGCAGAGAGGAGGGAATAGGAATGCTGTGTCCTCTGCTCACTCCAGGCCTCTCTGTGGGAGATGCTGGGGAGAATGAGCACATGGCATTTGGTCTACGGCTTGGCTGCAGCTGGCAGGACGGGGTACTGGGTACCTGCTGGCTGGCAGAGGAAGGACTGCTGTGCCCCAGGGTGTGCAGGGTGGTGACGATGCATAGCTCTGCAGTGCGGGGCAACGTGTACCCTGACATGCAGAGGTCCCTTGCAGGAGGATGAGAGAAAGGCGCTGGGGGAGGCCACGGGCTGTGGGCGATTGAGAGGAGATTGCATGGTGGGTATTTTGGCAAGTAGAGGGGTGGGTGCTCTGGAAGGGTCATGGGGACTGTCTCAGCCTGGAGACAGGACAAGGGCAATGATTTCTGCCTGTCTTTAGAGACATGGAGCTGCTGGCTGGAGATGCTGAGAGGGGAGGAGAGGGAGGAAAGGACAAAAAATCAAGAGAGCACTCAGCTGGCTGGGCAGAGGGACTCTTTTTGGCTCCAGGATTTGTTGCTCAGTTTTTCTGGCTCTGTCCCAGCCCTGCCAAGGCCAGAAAATCACCCCCATTTCCCCAGTCCCTCTTGCAGGAGCAGATGCTTCTAGGGTCCCCCAGGCTGCCCAGCACAGACCTGGACATAGGCTCCACTCCTGTAGAAGCTGCCCTGCAGCTGGCACAGTGTTTTGCTGGCTAGTGGCTGGAGCCAGGCACAGGAGGGAGCTCAGCACATCTCCAGAGAGTTCAGCATCACCTTGGGCAGGATTGCCTTGGCCCCATGGTGCCCGAAGCTGCCAGGGTGCCAGGGCCCCGTGCAGAGGGCTGCCTCTGGGGCTGCTCTGCAGCACAGTGCTTATGCAGGGTGGGGTTTCTTTTAAACCTGTCATCAGGAGACTTATGAGTCAAATGCAGTGTGTTATTGGTGCTGTGTGACTGGCTCCCCAGGAGCCTGCCTGCCCTCGAGGTGGCAAGCTGTTGCTCCTGCCCTTGGAGAGGAGCCAGCTTCGCAGCATTACAATTTAATTAAATTAGTCCAGCAGCTGCAAGGGAAAGAGCTTGAACATGAGAGAGAAAGAAAAACAAGGGTTTGGCTGTTACCCTCTGGAAGGGGGAAGCATGCAGGGGGGAGCTGTGAGGTTCTCCTGAATGCATCCCGTATCATACCATTGGGGCAGAAGGAGGGCTTAACATCTTTGAGGCTCCCTCAGCTCCCCCTGGGACTGGGGACACCATTGTGGGGCCCTCACAGTCCTGATTAGGCCCAGAGCAAGGCTGTCAGACGTTTCCCTCTGCCCATCCAGAAGACCTGTATCTCAGCCTGATCCCTTGTCTGGGTCCAGCCTTACAGCTCAGCTCTCCTTGGACATGGACAGCAGGCACCACCCTACCAACAAACACCACCGGCTGTGCAAAGGGGCTAAGGTCCAGGTGCCCTATAGCCATAGAGAGCCAAAGAAATAGAGAAAAAATGAAGAGCTACACACCCCCTCCCTCCTTGTTTGCTCCTGAGAGATCCTCTTAGGAATTCTCCTCCCTTTCTTCAGTACATCCCATCCCCATGCTCCTCAGTTGATCTAGCAATAAAACCAGACCCTTTGCCCCACACCTCACTACTCATTTCCCTTCGTCCTCTAAATCCCTCTGTGTTCTCCGTGAGCCTCCTAAATTGTTGAAGATTTATGTGTCAGTGCTATCACCTCCTGCTTGGAGATTTTTGCTCTTGCTGTCCTTTCCAAAGGAGCTCTCTCCGCATGTGCTCACCAAAATATCCAGGGAGAAAAGACACGTTACTGCTCGGGACACAAGTGTTGTTATAAGGAGAAGATCCCTGTATGGTCCTTTACCCCTAGGACAGCTGGAGCACTGCGTCCTCCAAATCAGCCTGGTGCTGGCACAGCTCTCCGGGACACCAGAGCTGTGTACTAGACTGAAATCATCATACAGGCTTTAACATCACTGGGGAAAATGGGCTTTTCTTGATAAGAAGAAAAAATAAACAAGAACAGCAAGGATTTTAGATGCACTGAGATGGGATTTCAGCACTCCAACAAAGAAAGGGAAAAGAAAGCAGAGACTGAAATGGGAAGCAGTTCTGTGGCAAGACTGAACGAAATAGTCTGGAAGTCAGAGGGTGGTGTTCATGCTTTTGTGGTAAGGCCTGGAAACAGTGAAGTGGACAGTCCCATTTCTCATGAGAAGGTGGTTGGTTGCTTTCTGTGCAGTGGCATCCTGGCAGGATGCAATATGGTCTGACTTCCCCAGCATCTCTGAGACCACTTGCATGCTCTAACCTGAGAAACACTTCACTTTTGCCCTGGCAATTTCTCTTCCCTTTCATGGTATCTGTGCAGGGATGATTTCTCAACACGTCCTGCCTCAGGGGCTACTTAGTCTTTGTGCTGAGAGCTTTTCATGGTGGCATGCCTGTACTTCTCTTCCCAGGTTATCAGTGCTCCTTGTCCTGCCAAGATCATTTCCCTCTTTCAGCTCCAGATTGGGGAGTGGAGCTGCTCTGATCTGACCACATAGACTCACTCCCTCTCAGCACAGTACCCTGGCCTGTACCTTCTCCAACTTAACTTCACTTGGACAAGTCCATTGCTTGGCCACCCTTCCTGGAGGGACAAACACAGAGTTCCTTTATTAGCTAGACACACTGTTTCCTCAGGCTAAATTCTTCTGGAAATGAGCAAGACTTTGAGGTTAGAAGCACATCAATTAATTGGTCGTGGTGATGGTATCTCCTCATTCCTGATTTGGGTGAGGGAGCTGTGGGAGTGTTTGAGACACTAAGTGTTAAAGAGAGCAGCCCTCCCCTCTGCTGCCCATCTTTGCAGGCCCAGGGATCAGCCACTACCCCATTTTCAGGGTGGGTGGACAGGAGCAGACATTTAAATCACCCATGGACTGAATCAGAGACCTCCAGATGTGGGTCAATGCTGTCTGAGCTCTACAGACAGGCTGTCTCATAGGGGCCATGAGAAAACAGCATTCCCATACAGATCGCCATTCACTCAGACCATGCACATGCAGCAGAAATGAACCTTGTGCCTCTACTAGATGCAAAGGACTGGCACTCTCCTGAGTGAGTGAGGCTGCAGGAATGGCAGGGGATGTTGTCACCTCTCCCAGACCATGACTGTGACAGACAAGAAGGCACATGAAGGTGCTAGCCATTGGCTTTCAGAGGAGGCCAAGTTAGGAAGGATGTAGGAGCTTCAAGTAAGAGGCTTCAGGATCTGCACAGGGAAGGTCCAGCAGGTCTTTTTTCAGTGGTGTCTGGTGACAGGACGAGAGGTAATGGGCACAAACTTGGTCATAGGAAGTTCCACCTAAACATGAGGAGGAACTTCTTTACTTTGAGGGTGGCAGAGCGCTGGAATAAGCTGCCCAGCGAGGCTGTGGAGTCTCCTTCTCTGGAGGTATTCAGAACTCACCTGGATGCATTCCTGTGTAATCTGCTCTAGGTGAACCTGCTCTGGCGGGGGGGTTGGACTAGGTGATCTCCAGAGGTCCCTTCCAACCCCTATCATTCTGTGATTCTGTAATGGGCAGACCCATATCTGGGCTGCCTACCAGCTTGCAGACAGAGGTTATGTGCTCCAGACACTCCTGTCACCCACAGAAACATTCATGATAAAGGCAGGCAGTAAAAGCCATGGATGGAAGAATAATTATCCAGGGGCAGGAAGCGAATAAAAAGGGAAAGGGCCTTGGTGTAACATAAACATCATAAAAGGCTATAAAAGCAAAGCAAAGGGAAGTGTGAAGGAGACTGAAGGTTGGCAGCAAATGTACATAAACAGAAGGAGCCAGTCTGGAACGGTCTAGAAATAAGGAAGGTTATGGATGGACTAAAATGGAGAATAGATGAAGCTGAGACGAAAATGAGCAAGGAAATAGATTGACAGACTAGATAACGTCACTGAGAGCTGCAATCAAGAGCTACAGAGCTCGTGAAAATGCCCTGGTGAGGGACATTTACAGAAGGTTGAGTGAGTGGGACTGAGGAGGGGCAGAGCAGGGGGAAAGGGGAAGGCCAGAGCTCCCATGGACAGCAGCAACCATGTGGTGGGGGGCAAGGCAGAGGTGGGGAGGACAGGCTCAGGGCATCCCTGCTTAAATTGTCATACATGCCTGTGCAAAGGAGGAGATGGTGCCTGCTAGGAAAGTTTCAACAAGAGCAGGGCAGTGGGCAATCCATGTTAGGACGTGGTTGGAGGCTGCCTGTTCCTGCCTGCACAGAGCAGGTGAGGCTGAGCCAGCACGAGCAAGGGCAGGAGGCTCCCTGGCTGAGGTGGACTGTCAGCTCCATGCACTGGAGCCCGTTTTGCTGTCCTCGGCATCCCTCACTCCCGGGAGTGGAAAGGCAGATGCTGAAGCGGAGACCAGGAGGAGCCTCCGGGCGCTGATGACATCAGCCTGGAGCCACTGAGAGATGCTGCTCACGGAATGAGGGTGGAAGCATCCTCCAGCTGCTCCAAGTGCCAAACATTTCTCATTCCTCATGTGCTCTTATTAACACCTCCACATGCAACAGAGCTGCAAGCAAGGTCTTCCTGAGCTCTGCTAATTATTAAACATACTTCTGTTAAGCTTAACTAGACGTGCTTGTCAGCTGCTGGCAGGAAGAGAATAGTGGGAGAGACTTGTAAACATGCTCTGATGACTAAGTGAAAACATTGCCAAGATTGCAAGGCACTGGAGCCTGCTGCCTTCAGGTGTCGTTGTCTACCTTGTGTTTCAGCCTGGTAGTCAGGTTGGCCAGCATGGACTTCCTTATTCTGAGATAAGGTTCAGGAGCTTTGCAGGGACAGTGTTGACAAGAGAGTGTGTTTCAATGTTGTTGCTCCTAATATCTGCTGTTGGTCACACAGACGGTTCACCAGGACCTTCGCTGCCCTGGGGCACGCAACGGCTCTTGGGGAGTAACCTACCCATCACAGAGGCTCCTGAGATCTCTCTGTAGTGCTGCCTTGAAGCCTTTTGCTGCTTCCCTAGAGCCTGTGTCAGTATGAAGGAGATCTGGCAGCAAGTTGCACCAGCTGCTACACCAAGGAAGTGGTTTTTAGGCTTGTACACAACAATCTTCCCACTCTTTCAAGGCCACCTCAACCACACTCCAGCATGCAGGCTGCAACATGCTCCTGTACTTACTTATCTATCGCGCTTTGTGGCAGTGACCTGCACATACAGTGCAATTTCTCTCCTTCTAGGTTGTTTTGCAGCACCTAAATTCATGATGATCTAGGAAAGGATGACTGGAGCTATTGGAAACCCTTGTAATAATCCTATTCAGAGAAAAAAAAAAAGACAAAAAAACCTCCCTGTATATATTGATCAGCCAGCTGTGAAAGTCTGTGAAAATCTGAAACACTTCAACTATTAGGTCATAACTTCTCCAATGAGAAATGCTGTAGAAAACATCCTGCCAAGTTCAATGTTTATCCATCTTTGACCAGCATCTCTGAAAATCACCAAAGAAAAATCTTCCCTTGGGCTGGCTTTGAGGTCTGGAGAAGGCTTTTGCTCCTATCAAATCCACCTGCAATGTAGGGTATCTTACTTCTTACTAACAAACAGCAGCACAATGAAGAAGGATGGAACTGAGGATGAAGATCAGCTTCCTTCAGTGTTTTCTGCTGCAGACGGCTCTTGACTCCATTCCTCCACCATCCAAAAGAAGCAACTCTCCAGTTTCTCAATTCCAGGCAAAAGTGAGGCTGATGAGACAGGTGACAGTGCAACTGAGATATTTTGCAACCATGTATTGTAATTAGCTTGTCAGTATGAGGTAAGACAGAATTGGAGTAGAAATGATCCCAGCTAAGTTGCGCCTTTATTGAATGCAAAGCCTGTTACAGTGCAGCATTAAGGTTGGGCAAATAGTGAGCCAACTCCAACAGCACTTATTCAACTGGGTTGCACTTTCTGCATATTTTTGGGACACCCAATTTATAATATAAATAGCAATCTATCAAGCTGCACACTGACCCAGAAAAACAGTAAGAGAAAATCCTGCATTCTTCTAACATGGCTGAGCAAATGCTCCTGCCGGCACATTCACACTCCCAATTCCTCTATTAAGACATTTAATTTTCCTGTGTTTTTTTTACAAATAGGAGACAGAAAGAGAAACTACTGTTGTTTAATAATGTTAGCATTTAAATAGCCTTAATTAGTCACGGGATAGATGTGCATGAGCTGTTTGTTGCCTGTGCTGCTGTTTTTTGCTTGGAGACAATTTTCTGACAGGGTGGATGACAGGACTGCATCACAGTTACTTTGTGATAGGAAAAGATAGACTTTTTTAAAATGTGAAGCTGATTTATGGATTGTACCAAAACTCAAGGGGGAAACCTGAAAACCATAAGGCCTACTCCATCCTTCCTGCATGCATATTTTTGCTAAGCTAGAAAGAGGACTCTGCAGAGACAACTGCAAATTTTCTAGAGAGAAGCCTGAAAGCATCATGCCCTGTCCTTGCCAAAGCCCCTGGTCAGAGAAAATGTTAACGAGTGTCAGAAAGGTGACATAGGGATTAGGAGACACTCTGAATGATGCACTCTCTGAAGTGATATGCAAACTGCTTATCGCTCTCCAAAGCCCTCAATTTATACCCCTTCCCCAAAGCAAGCCTGCAGCTGGATAAGGCAGCCAAATTGGCTTTAACCCCTCGTTTGCTAGAAACCAGGCTCTGAATCACGCCGTGCTGCCTTGCCACCAGAGATATGCTGAACGATGTGTCCTTTTGTGAGTGAATGGCACAGATTTAGGAAAGGAGTGGAAGTCGCAGCCGATAACCCGGGGAGCGGTGTCTCTGCTCAGAGCACTGCGGAGGCGTCTGGTAGTCAAAACAATGCCCAGAATGGCAGAGGAGGGCTTTCATTTTAAGGTTACTCTGTGCAATGTCACACAATAATATACACTCCCGCGATAAGGAATGTTAATAATATTCCACTTTCTGCCAAGAATAGAGTCCCTATCTACAAACCCCACCGCTCTAATCAAGCGAAACAAAGCTGAATGTATGAAAACAACAAAACCAGGAGCTCGGGAAATATTCGGATTCAGGAAAGACTAAATATTTAACTTGTGAGGCCCAATGCATCCTGGAATGTATGGGGCACTCCAGGAACAGATAGCCATTGTCCAGGGGCCACAGGGGAAAGCCCTCTGAAACAGGCCATGTCCCGCAGGGCCACCAAGGTGCCCCAGTCACCCACAGTGTTTGTACTGGGGCAGGAGGTAAGGAGGTCCTTGCAGAGGTGAAGGGGAGGCTGTTTTCCCATGAAGGGTGTCAGAACCGGGTACAATTCAGGGGCTGTATACACTGCAGCACAGCATGGTGTTGCTGTGTTTCTGTTTGATGTGTGCAAGAGAATAGTCACAAATTTCTGTGTGGTCTGTTCTGGAAATTGCTTCATTGCCTTTGCTGGCTCCTGCTGCAAACATTCCACATTTATCAGCACCTAGATAATGCTTTCTAGCTGATGGAGCCTCTCATGGATTCTCTCTTTCACAAGGAAAAGCAAAAGATGCTACACATGGTCCTGCTGTATGCTCAGGACCAAGCAGCTCGAGTGTGTACCACGAGAGCCCTACTAATCGGGAAAGCACTGGAGGCAGCTCCCATGGAAGTCATCCAAGCTCTGTGTTCACAGAAACCTGTCCAGCTTTTTGTGACCTCACCAAACTGGTCCTGCTTGCTCTCAGACCTCTGGTCACTCTCCAGCTCCTGGCACCTAAGTCACACCTCCAACAAAACTCAAATCAGAAGCTCAGAGGTTTTCCTGCTGAAACCAGCTTCCTAGTGTTGCATCTGTGCCCACTGGTGCTCCTTCAGAGCTTCTAGCTGTTGCTAGAAGTTTGGCCGTGATAAAGATGCCACCCTGGCCATCCAGATTCAAGTCATGGGTCTGCTAAAGGCAGATGTACCTCATGCTGCCCAGTGCTGTATGACTTCATCTTGAAGGGGGAGAAACAACATCTCCTCTTCTGTCATGTTGCATCAGCGGCTGTCTATGCACTTCTGCGCCAGACAAGGAAACCTGGGCTTCAAGAGCCCAGCAGCAATGGCTGTTCTCTGTGAAGCGGGATGGATGAGACCAGTTTGCAAAGCCAAAGGCATGCAGAGAGGTGAAAGTGCCAACCTGGGATGAGAGGATTCCCCTGGCCATGTCGTGAGAGCCACCCTTATGGAGTGGGGACTGCAGTTGCCTTCATGAGATCCCCGGAGAACCAGCCAGCAGTCTGTCCAGCGCAAGAGCTGTAACCTTGGTGTAATGACACTTGCCTCTTCTAGCCTGTTGTAGCCTGCAGCATCCACATTCCTGACCCGCAAAGCTGAATCTCTATGTGCCAATATCTTGTAATCACAACGTAACACACAAATGCAACTCTGAAGTATCCCAGACACCTTCATAATATCAAAAATTATCATAAAAACAGGGCTCAAACTCCCATAAAGTTTCATAGTTCAGGGTCAGATGGATGGGGTGCCCCAAGTGTGCCTTAGGTAAACTTGGTGGCACAGGCAGAAATCCCTGGTGTCTGGACCCCAGTTACAAGTGTTTGTGTTTGTGTCTGTGCCTGAACCTGGAGATACATGAACCCAATGAATTTGACCACACATCAAATACACAGGCATTTCCAGGGCAAGTTACCCCTGCATCTCGTCCAGTCCTACCCCTAACAGTCCAGCATGAACAGTGTGAGAGGAAGACCTGGAGCAGACAGCAAAACAGTAAGACACATTTTCATTTTTCACTGTTTTTATAAATTTATGCATACATTTTTTCAAGAAAAGAAAAAGCAACTCCTAGTAGTGAGTAGAGTGGATTTTGCCTGCTTTGCAAAAGTTCCTCTATTGTTCAAAGCAAACTCTCCTGTCCAACATAAACAGGGACTCTTAAAAACATTCTCATCCAAAACAATTGCCATGACTTTTGATGTTTTCATGGTCCTTGCTCTCCCCTACTGTTTGATCATTATGTTTTACAATATTTTTTCCCCTTCCTCACAGGCCCTGTTCCAGGTGCCCCTGCTCTGGAATTCATGGCTTCATCATCCAAGCTTCTGTATTCAGTGAGATACAATGGAAAGAATTTCACGGCATTTATTTTGACTTAAATGAGTCCCCTTCTTGCCTGTTTACACAGCCTCCTTTCCCTCAGCAGAGTTCACAGATGTGCCTGCAGCCAGGCTGAAAGAGCTCAACTCCAGCGGATCATCTCCTCCCTTTCTAGGAATCCCCTTCAGAGTTCTCCTGTAGGTCACTTCTTCCTTGGCATTCAATAAGAAGCTGCTGAACACTTCATTATTATTACTATAAATGAAACTTCAGGATCTGCCAAAGACCACGACGTGCTGGATAACGTACACAGAGGAATGATCCTTGCTCCTAAAGCTGACGCGCACAATGCACAAGGCACGTGAGGACACAGAAGGGAACATGAAGAGCAGGAGTTGAAATTATCTTTGCACAGCTGTAAAGCACTTCTCTTTCTTCAGAGGAACAGCCTCTGCCAGCCAAGCAGAGGCCAGGCTTTCTTCTGATCAGGGCAGCTCCAGAAGATATGCAGCTTTTTCCTAGACAGACTCGAGACCCTGTGGGTGAAAGGAGGAAATCCCCATAATAAAAACAAGCCCACATCAGAACAGTCAGTTCCTTTTAATCCCAAATCCCCCCTTTCCACTTTTCAAGGACGTGTAACCAGGATCAGAACCAACTCATCTTTTCAAAGTAAAATACGGGTAATTAGTCTCTGTAAACCATCTGGTTTATTGATTATTTTTTTTTTCACCTCAAACATTATACTTTTTAAGCAATGCAAGAATGGGCTAACCCTGAGTTATAGGGCTTGGATTAGTTGAAACATTACATTTTGCTCCGGCAGAAAAAACCCTCAATACACTTGAAGTGTTTCAGTGTCTGAAGGGATCCAGTACCATGCAGGAACACTCACCTGTGGCTGCTTCCTTTCTTTACTGAATAAGAGAACAAACAGGCTCGAAGACTTTAAAATACACTAATCATGGAAATACACAAAGTATAATCTATGCCATAAAATAAAAAGAACTGGTCAGCATATTCCCTTTGGGAATTTTCTCTAAGTACATCACTCTAAACAAAACACTGCCTAAAATTAACACATCAGGAGACCCAGAAGTATACAGGACATTGGGTGCACATCCACAAACTGGCTCAGGCGGGTGCTTATCCCTGATAATGGCTCAGAGCAATGGACAGTTACATCCCCAACATGTTTTTACTGCATAAAAAAACTCGTAACACCACCAGCAACAAACTCCACAGCTGATGGAGCTCCGCCAAGGGCAGCATTTCCACTCTCACGATAATTTTGGCAGCACTACCACCCTTGGTCTGGGTTGTCCCATCCTGCACCATGCTGTCCTACACAAGTGATGATACTTGCTCTCTATAATTTCCACTCCACATGGGGAGACAGCAAGGTGCTACCCATGAGAGGAGAGGGAGGGTGACCAGGAGAGGTATCAAGGGGATCCATGCTCTGAACGGGGCTCCCAGCTCCTTTTTCCCATTTGAGTGGTGCTTAGAGGGGTGGAACCACCTGCAGACTGCCATGCATGCACCCAATACACTTGTCCAGCTCTGCTCTGTGCAGAAATGAAATGACTTAGACCCAGCTTCTCTTTTCCTGTTTAACTCTTAGCCATGTAGTGATTTAAAAAAAAAAAAAAAGAAACCTAGTGTTTCTGTTAATTGGGACAAAACAGAGCAGGCCTGTGGGGTCTTTCCTTAATTCACTCCCTGAACAATGTTCACCGATCAGGACCAGAGATTCAATTAAGTACCTTGGGGTGGTAATTCACAAAGACAAAATAAGGAGTTTGCAGATAATTTGTCTTCCCTTCTATCCCAGAACACTCCTGCTGAGCAACACGGGCTCTGTCTCTAATTGGCAACATTAATACAATTAAGATGGTAATTCTGCCCCCATTTGCTTCTGTATTACAAAGTATCTCACTTCACATCCCTCAACACATTTTACTCTGTTAAATTCTATCATTATTTCTTTCCTTTGGGCTAACAGGCGAGTCAAAGCCTCGCCTTCAGACATCGCAGCCTCCCCCAGAGCAGAGGGCTCGTGCTTTTCCTGCCGGCTAAATTTTCACGGAGAAAAAGATGTAGGGGTCCAGGAAGGGGCAAATGCAGATGATTGTTTATTTGGATTCAAACACAGTGGTAATGAATGTCTCGCAAAAGCACTGGGCATGTGGCAGTAATTAGGAGGAAGATAGAAAAATGATTACAATGTCGGAATACCCCTGCATATCTTCCTGTCCCCCAGCCACCTACCAACCCTCCAGCAAGGCAATCCTCATAGATCCTACCCCCTTCTCTTCCCACAAAGCAGTTCCAGGATCTATTCCTGCCATTGACTCAGCTCTTTTCGTCGATGATGGGATGAAGTGTTGATGGTATGGTGGGGCACAAGATGGTCCAACAAGGAGGGCTGAAGGATAAGAAGGATAGTCTATCCCCGGACAATTTAGACAAAGAGAAGAGCACTGGCTGCAGGAGTCAGAGACAAGGAGAGTCCACGGTTTAAAGGAGAAACAAGGTGCAGACAAGGAACAAATCTGGACACAGAGACCATGTAGTAACAGAAAAGGACACAGGCCTGGGAGTGTCCCCTTGCAGCGAGGCCATACAGGTACCTCTCTTAGCCCCAACCAAGGCGGCTGCATCCAGGCTGCTCTTGGGAGTGGTGTCTGGTCTGGACTAACTCCCAACCATGCCCAGGAACAGTTTGGGAGAGACCTCATTGCTCTAGGGCAGAATGGCCTAATAGCTGTTATCATTTAATCACTCCAATAAATTGTGTGCCAGCATGTAGGGGTGATCCCAGGCACTCATGAATTTCCACTACAGAGGTAACGAGTGCCTGGTGCAGTACTTAGTGCAATGGCCGGTGTGGTGAGGAGAAGGTGAGGGTCTTCAAGGGGGAAGCTTTTGGTGTGACTTGTGAATCTGTTTCTGGGCTGCTCAGAGTCACTCAGAAGAACTGACAAAGAAATGATCCTTCTTCTAAAAAGTATATGCATGCATTAATTTTACACACTGGCCAGGCAGTCTTTAACGGGTCTGATTTCTCTTCCCCCTCCCACTGCAGTACAGGTAGTTTTGAACACTACCCACTCACGCGGCTTGTGGCATGAGCAAAACATGCTGCACTGCTCTGGGCTTTGCCTTCCCAAAACTCCTCCTTTGTGAGAGGAAGCCATTGAATTTGCTTTTCCTCCTGCCCAGTTAGAACAGGGATTTTCTGGAAGCCAAACAAAGGCAAAGGAGATTGTCTGGGAAGATAAAGAGGGAACAGTCTGAACAAGCAGGAAGCTAAGGAGGGAATGAGACTTAAACGTGGCAAGTAAACAAAGTCATCTCTATTTCTTGCCTTGCAGAGGAGTAGGAAGAGCTTGAGGGGCTGTGGAGGTCCCTGTTCATGGACAGTGCTTTGGGAACTGTGGAGGCTGTCCACAAGATCTGGGAGAAGTTTTGATCCAAAGCCACCAGATTTGGTTCTCCCTAGCAGCCAGCCACTGTTGAAATCCAATGGCAGGAAATTACAGTGGCCCTTTCACTGATGGAGAAGCAAGACATGCACAGGCTTTGCCCAAGGTCCCACACTCCTTGTGGAGAAAGGTCCTGAACCCTGGCCAGCTGGGGCCCTCCCCTAGGACCTACTCCCCTGCCTCCCAGCCCTACAGTTAGCAGCTGAGTTGCAGGAAGGAACATGATTTAATCTCTTCCAACCTTACAGCTCTCTGTTTGATGGACTAACACCAAGATGCTGAGAGCAACCCGTAGGCTGAAGTATCTTGGCATTAGAAGAGACAAATAACAACTCTCAGTGCAAGGAGTCCAGCAGCCGGGCAGTCCTCGTGAGCCAGAGCGCCTGTGGGCTGGGAGCCACCACCCTGACACGTGCCTGTCATTAAACTGGCTGCTAGTGGTGGAAAATTGGACTGCACTGTCCTCATACATTTGAAAATGCTTTCATCAGGGGCGTCGAGCATGCTCCTGAAGCTCGTGAGCTGCCAAATCAGAAGTCGTGAGGGAGAGGGTGGGTTGGGCAGGTAGCTGGGTCTCAGCAGGCTCTGCTGATGTTGGCTTTGGTGGTCTCTGCTGCCTCCCTGTCTCACAAAGCCAAAGATTAACCAGCAGTTCCCAAACCATTAGCAACTCAGTGTATCCCAGGATAAGTGACAGAAACTTTCCTGAGGATCTAGAGTCATAGCACGGCTAGACCTAAGCTGGAGAAAAAAACCTGCCCATTTGTGTCCTCACGCCATGGCTCTGGGTGGCCTGCTCCCAGCACATCACCACAGGACCGGCAGGGAGTTGCCCTGGGTGTGGTTTTCTCCTCCAAAATGAGATCAGGCTGAAGGTTTTGAGCATCATTTCCGACCTCCTGGGTACTCCAACTGCCCCGAGGTCCTTCCTGCTCCCTGGGCAACGGCTGAGCTTAAATCAAAGTGTTTTTCTGAAATTCTAGGTCCAAAACCCAAATTGTTAGTTAAAGACATGCAGTTCCTCTCTCTATAAAAAGGTGTGCCTTGTGCCTGCTCCAGATTGGTCCCGTTCCCAGCGCCACCCGCTCTGGTCTTTTTTCTCTCATGCCTGATGGATTGCAGAGCTTTTAATGAGCAAATGCGTAGGTCCGCAGACAGCAAAGAAGTCACACCATCCTCTCTGGTAAGCTGTCTAGACAAAGCTCCTTGAGCCTGCTTGTTCAAAGTACATTGCTCTGCTCTGAACTGAGGATTGAGCACAAGACTCCGGTGGCAGCTGTAGCACAAGGAGAGGATTTCAGTCTCTCTGTTCCCTGCTCATGCAGCCCAACTGCCTGTTCAGCATGAGGAGCTCAGACCCCAAGGATTTCTCCATCTTTGTCCCAGACTACAGTTCCCCTCCTGTAGGACAGTCCTGTGTGTAGGACCCTATCTTTGGCTTTTCTCCTCTCCAGTGGAAGATCTTACTCAGCCAACCCTGCCCCAGCTTCCAGCACAGAGAGACAGCGGAGAGGAGCTCAGGGTGGAGGGGGTGGGTGGATGCAGAGATGACAAGGGTCAGGCCTGGAAGCAGCATGGAAGAGGCATCAGTGATCATTGCTGTGACTCACCAGCCAGGACTTTGCTCACAACGCAGTGGGGGGGTTTCCAGTTCCGGCTGCAAACAAGCTATTATGTTTAATGTTCCAACAGTAAAACACACTCAGGAACCAGGAGTCTTTAAGGATGTTGTTGAGCTGGCTCATATTTTACTTTACTTGGTAGTAGGACAAAGATGCATGCACAAGTAAAACCATGTGTGCAGCTCTCCCAGGGTATCCATCTGTATCACTGGGAGGTGTGATCATGCAGCAGCTGTCAGCCTCAGCCCTGTTAACCCCTCAGTTAATAACTGTAATGTTACTAATCCCCACCCAACCCCACAGTTAACTGCCTCCAATCATGCAACCGGGCCAGAAAATTAGATCTTACAGATAACACAACCTGGATGATGAGACTTTTAACCAATGCCTAGCAGTCATATGAAGCAAGTGGTGAATACTGCCTTCTCCACAGGCAAGGAAACTGAGACTCAAAGAGACCATGGCATTTTCCAAAGAACGTGTCAACCAAATACAGATGGAGTTCAAATGGCCAGAGCATCCTGGGGAGGTCTGGTGTGACTTTGGACAAGGATGAGGTTCATTATCATTGGGTACTTGGCCCTTTCCTGTCACTGTAATTGTTGATTAAGCAATGGTTATGATCTAGGACATGTTGATATACCAACAGGCAGTGCGGAAGGGCATCACTGGATCTCATGCTGGTGGTCACCAGCGCCAGGTAGCATTGTCATTCCCTCTCCAACTCCTGTGCTGCCATAATGCACTCGAGGGAGGGAGCCCAGACAAGAGTACTTGCCAACCTTGAGAGTAGCACAGCCTTGAGAGCCCAGGGCTTTTGTTGGTAGAGGAAGCAAAGATGTTTCAAAGAAGTTTGTCCCCATCCTCCAGCAGTGAAAATCCCAGATAGGGGTTGAAGAAAAGAGTGTAATTCTTCAGCTAGAAGAGCCACCTTCTCTCCCTTTGTGCTGGCACAGATGATGACCCTGAGCAGAGGATAACCAGCCCAAAGCAAAGCTCAGTAGCTTGTACAAATTGGTGTAGGACTGGGGGAGTAAATGAAGAAACAGCACTGGTTTACCCATTCTTTCATTTTCTCCATGACATTTTGTGCCTTCCTACATCTCAGGTCAAAAATGCTGAATAAAAATGGAAGCATACACAGCAATATTCCTTCTATTTTCTGAAAAATGAATGCGCCATAACTGCTCTTTGCTCATGCTCACATCTGCTCTGCTTACAAAGAAGCCATGTGTTGTTTGAATTCACCAGGGATAAAGTATCTAGCCAAGTCAGTGAATTCTGCACTGCAATTCTGAAGTCATGGAGGCCACTGGGCACGTTCCTTGCAGACCTGGATTTCTCCTTTTCAAGCACTTTCCTCCCAGTCAGCACAGTTGTATTTTTTGGCCTTTCCCCTCTGTTTCCTGTTGGCTTCCTTCTCTCTAGCAGCAGCACCATAATCTGATGAGCTTCTGTAGCTGCTGTGCTGGATCCCTGCTCTGCCAACTCTTCTCAACCCTCCTTCTGACCCTGCTGATGTTTTTAACATGCTTTGCTTCACTCTCTGCCATGGGGCCTTTGGCCTCTGTGTGATGAGGGCTTTGAATCCTCTCCAGAAGGTGATGCTCAAGAACAAGGACAGCCATAGCTGAAGTGCAGACAGTATTTCTTGCATGTGCATGTGCATCAGCTCCAAGGGCTGTGTGATTTCTGGCACAACAGCCTTGATTCTCAATTGTTTTCTTAACAGAGATTTCATTTGGAAATGTGATTTATGATTTTAAAAAGGAAAGCAAAGAACGCACCATGAGCCTGCCAACTGGGGCAGAGGCAGATACGCCTAACCATCAATTAGCCAGCTGTTTGCTGAGTGTAAATAAGCTTTCAGTGATTGTGCACAGACACACACACTCACATGCAGACAAATTCACGGGGCTTAGCTTACCTTTTCACCATGGGGCAAAAATCTGCATGGCTATTTAGGTCTCGACATGGTAGACAGATATTGAATAGGCTTTTTAAAAAGCACTAACACTTATCACACTTACTCTTCAAGTCCTGGTCCATGTACAGGTTTACATAATTTGAAATAAGCATGCAATCCTAAACATTTAGCTACACTGATGCAGAAGTCACAGGGGCTACCTAAAATCCGTTTATCTGACTTAAATCAGTTTAGTCCCCAGGTCTGAACCAGAAGGGTAAACTGTACAGACCTGAGCAGTTTTACACTACCATGTGAGTCACGGAGAAGTTTTTACCATTTCATCTTAACTTTTTACACTGCTTGATTTAAACTGTTGCAAGAGGAGTAGGGATGAGATATACTATATCATCTAACTTTCAAAAATGGCAATACGAAAAGATGAGGATGACAGTTCAGAGGGAAGCAAAAGGTGCAGCTAAAAGAGTAAAATATTTGCAGACAAGAAACACTGCTTAAAGACCTCATAAATCTGTTCAAAGTAAATAAATATCACTATTAAAAAGGATGCTGAAAGACCACACACACAAACAAGAAGTCTGCTTAGTTGAAGAACAGAGTGAAGGAGGCTATTAGAAAGAAAAAACCCTTCAATAGTGGAATTTGTGCCTCTATGATGAAAACATGAAAGATCACAAACTTTCATAAGTTAAATGTAAAACCAGTGAAAGAAGGCAAAAGATATATTGAAAAACATCTTGCTAAAGATATAAAACCCACTAATAAAAACATTTTCCAAGACATCAGAAGCAGGGAGTCTGCAAATGGGTTGGTTTAAGTAAGCATGATTGAAGTAGAAAAGGACCACTCAGGGAAGACACTTTCCTATAAGAAAAAACATATTAATTATTTACATTGTTGTTTATTTACTTTTTTGAAGCTCAAGGATGTGAATACAACCTGGCATTCCTTTAGTAGAGATGAATTAAAGGACTGTTTTAACCTAATTTATCAATTGAATGGATTAAATGCTCAAAACCAATTCACCAGAACTACATGATACTAGCCTAAAAGTTCTGAAGGACCTCAAATACGAAATTGCTGAACAACTCCTGAAATGTGCAATCCAAGACTAAAATTGACCTGACTAGTAAAAGAATGATAAGATGCAACATCACCTTTTAAAAAGATTACAAAGCTTATCTAGGAAACTACAGACCAGCGTGTCTGATTTTTTAATCAAGGAGTTGGTGGAAACTGAAAAGACACAGGCATACTCAGATCAATATTATGCACTGGGGAGGAAACCACACAGCTTTCACAATGTGAAGTTGTGCCTCCCAGATATACTAGAGCTCTCTGAAGTAATCAGTCTTTGGACCGGTGATCTAGTCAAGATAACACATCTGGATTTCTTAAATGATCTTTTGGGAAGGTTTCTTATGGAAGGCTCTTATAAAAATTAACCTGTCATGAGGTGAGAAGGAAGGTCTGTTCCAGGATTAATAACAAGAGCAAGAAATGAACCTACAAATAGATGGCACGTATTCACGGTGGGACATTACTGGTAGGACCCTGCAAGAATCTGCGCTGAGGTAACATGAATACAGATCTTCGAGAAGTGCAAAGAGATTTCATGATTGACAGGTGAAACACAATGTCAGCAAATGCAAAGTAATGTCTATGGGAGGAAAAAAAACCCTAGTGGTGTGTACAAATTGGGGAACTGTAACTGTTATCCTCCAAAATAGAGCTTAATGAGTGATTGTCTCTTTGGGAAATTGTTGCTTCATGCATTAACTGAAAGCATCAGCTCAGTTTTGGTCAAAAAAGAGGTTTGGGTCCCCATCCCAGTCCAGTTCAGAATATGACACAAACACGTGTGCTGGCAGAGGGGAGGACTACTCTGAAGGTGGAGATGTAGGACAAGGTCTGATTACTTCTATCAGTCATAATGCTGACTCCTGATAAGTTGAGATGTTCAGTAAACTACGCCTCAAACAGCCAGGATACCTCAGCTTGGAAAAGAGCTGGTCTCTGAGCATTTGTGGCAAAAGTGAGATAGGAGCAGCTCTTACTTATTTCTTATAGCACAAGAGGATAGGCACTGAGGAGCTTTTTCCACTCCCTAAATATCTTGCCATTGAGGATGCTCCTAATTAAGACACCTCTATGCATCTGTCTGTACACATGACACATTATTGTCAATTCATTTGCCTCATCATTTGAGTAGCCCTGGGGGGGCTGAGATATCTCTGTGAGGGTGATGCGGGGATGGAGCACTCACTGCATGCTTTGGTTTTTCAGACTTACCCTAAGCACCTGCCAGGCTCACCGTGGGGCATACCCCGGTGATGCCTAGCATTAGATGCCATGGACATGTGCCGTGGAGTGCCTGAGGATCCAGCTCTCCTGCACACTCACTTAGCTCCCTGGTTACTGCACTTCCTCGGCCCAGAGCATCCTCTCCTCCTTGCACTGGTCCTGACGTCTGCAGAAACAGGAGGCTCAGCTGCTGGTCCGTACAGCTGGCAAGTCGCTTGTGCTGTGCCTCATGACAAAGATGCATTGCAGTTTCTTTTTTCTGGCTTCCCTGATGCGGAGGAGCTGGGCTGTGTTCTACTCCAAGCAGCAGGAACTGCAGACATTACCGCGCTGTGAAACTTTTCTTTCCCCACTACCGTCTAATCATTATTTGAAGCTTACTACAGTGATTTGCCTCAATAATATATCACAGAAATGAGTTCCACTGGTTAATTATACATTGTACAAAAGCAGGGATGTAATTCTCACCCCAGGGCAGGATTTCATATCCATTTCCTTACTTTCCTTTCAATTGGTGAAGCGTGCCTTTAGCAATCTTGAAACTCATTTAACCACATGGATTAAAACACCATACTGTGACAGAGGAGAAAGATGACAGAAAAGCTCCGGGTCATACACATGTACATACACATACCCCTCACATGCACAAGCATAAATGTGCTCTAAACCATCAATCAAACTTTAACTGTCATTTGTCCTTGCAAAAGGCTCATCACCATCAGTGCCTGTTCATGGTGCTCTGCTAAGTCTTCTTGCAGGCATCGTTTCTTTCCAGGCATTTTTAGGACAGGGAAAAGCCACTCAGAGCAGCTGGTTTTGGCTTTCTGAGGCCAGACTAAAAAGCCACCAGGACAAACGCTCTTTGACTGCTAAGGAGGGTCAGCAGCACAGCCATGCATAGCACCAATCCTTGCACGAGAGCTTGCCCAGACCTGGGGATGACTTGCAAAAAGGCAGAGATGGAGGGTGGATGGGTCATGCTCAGAGTGACTGGAGAAGAGGAAGGAGCAGGAACCAGAGACATTGCCTTCCCCTCCCTCAGGACCCATGTTCCAGGCTGTGCAAGGTGATGAGCAGGATGTTTCTGCTCCAAAATTTAAGCATACAGCTCTGCTAGCTGTGCCCGTTCCTACCTTCCCATGCATGCCCAGCTTGCAGGACAGCAGGAGGGATGGCACAGTGGTATGGATCCCAGCTGTTTGGCACTGTGCAACTACTCCTAGCAATCTTGCCTGCTGTAGGTGCCAAGTCCTGAGCCAACGTCACTCTGCAGCAGAACTCTATGTCCTTGGACAGGCAGTCCAGAGAACAAACACCTTGCACAGACCTGTCAGTCTTTACCTAGACACCATCTCCCCCAAAATTAGGGTGATTCAGGTTTCTGCTGTATTTGGACAACAAGTCAAGGTTTTTTCCACCAAAAGCTGAACAGGCAATTTTTTTTTTTTTTTTGTTAACTTTCACAGCATATTTATATCTTTCCTACTTTCTTTGACACCAGAAGGGGAAATAAGAATCCACTGTTCCTATACGACTGCAGCAAGAATTGGGGGTTGTTCATACACATGGAACAACTATTTGCATTCAGACCAAATGACTTCAATTTTCAGTGGTGGGGAGGGGAGAACAAGCAAAGCCCCAGAGGAGAACTCAGAGATCATTTCTGCAAAACAAGTAATCCAGAGCTGAAGGGCTCATCCCTGTTACCACCTGGAGAAACTGAGGCACAGAAAGGGAAAGAACCTCCCCAGCAAAGCCCAGCAAGGAAGGCAGAAAGCATAAATAATTCATGTTGAACGGAGCTCCCCACAGGCTGAGTGAGTTGAGGCTCATGGTGGGAGCCAGCTGCTGTAGACAGAAGGGACGAGACACTGGTTGTGCACCCCGGTGAAATGAAGTCCTTGTGGTGTCTGGACTGTGTCCAGTTTTGGGGATGCCCTGTAGCACTGACAGAGCATTTCTCAAGACATTAATCCCGAGCCAATATGTCACATCAGAGCTGTGCAGGGAAACAAACAGAAACATTATCAAAAGGTTTTTGGATGTCTCTTCCTGGCCCAGGTAACATCACCCAAGGAGGAGCATGAGGCATTTCCCCATAGCATGACTGAATTTCACCCTGGCTGCCTCCTGGTCTCAGCTTTCAGATGTCATTGACACCATTGTGCATAGCAACTGACAATCGCAGAGATACTTGCTTTCTCTTCCTGATTTCTCCCAGCGATGGCTTTTGTTTGCTAAGCTGCTTCTGACCTTTCCAAATGCCACCTCCATTTATGCCTCCTGCCGGCCCCGACCTGCCTGGGAACTGATGCTCCCCAGAGACAAAGGCCTGATTGCTGAGCTGGCTTCCTTGTCTGGAGGGTGGTCACCAGCCAGCAGAAACAGGGACACTTACGAGAATTAGATCAGCAAGTGTTGAATGGTGCCAGTGGAGACGTGAGGTTTCCAGCATATGCCATGGGAGCCATTTAATGCGGGTCAACAAGCCTTTGTGCTGTACAGAATCAATGAGTGTGTGTCAAGACTGGAATTGCATCTTCACCTCCGCTTTCTTTTACTGCTCCATGTTTGCCACCTGAAAGAGCCCCAACCAGCAGGCTGGGACCCTGTGGGAAGCCCAGCTCAGCACAGAGAGAAGTCGGGTGTCCTGGGGCTGTTGGCATCGCCTGTGTAACCTGGCGCTGCACCTGGGATGGAGACACTTGTAAACATTGTATTTCGCATGCAACATATCAAAGATTTGAGCTGTTGGGCTCTGCGTGTTGCTGAGCTTGAGATGTGTTATCGCTCGTTCTTCCTGTTGCAGTGAAAGCCCTGGCTAGTGCAAGGGGGGGCTTGAGGCCAAGCAAACAGCATTCTGCTCCTGGCTGGGCTCCCTCCTGCCTGAGGCCAAGCAAATGACTTCACGCAGAAATCCTCAAGTGCCCCTTTGTGCAAGGGAGCAGCAAGGATTACTCGGAGCATTTGTATTTCCTCCTGCATTAGGTTTTATTTTGTCTTTTAACCAGCAAGAGCCACATGGGTGCATCGGGCATGTCCATGGTCCTGCTGACCCCAGGATAAGCTGAATTGTGCTCTTTCAAAGCCTATTTCTGCTCACTGAGCCAAAGAGCAGCCTTGCTCCATGGCCAGGTGCTCCCTCTGCCTTTGGCTTTCCAGCCCTGGTTCTCATGCCAGTGAATGCATCTCACAGAGGCCCCAGGGCCCTGAGGACCAGGGCCCATACCCACCCCAGCCATGTGGTGAGGAAGTCCACCAAGAAGGAGGAGAAGCAACGGACACTCCCCAAGGCAGGCCTGTGTCTGTAGGAATCTGCCACTCATATCACCTGGAAGCCTGAAACCCAAATAGATAGTTATTTAGCTGTATGCTTACTTCTGGTAGGATGTAAAGATCTCAAAATTGGATGGAGTCTGTCAAAATTTTCCTAAAACACTCTGAGTTAGGAACATGTGGATCCCTCAGGAACAATTTAGGATTCACCTTGCCTTGACCATAGTGGACAACACGCAGACACTCCCAGCAACTTGAAGAATTTCACCCAATCTCTGTTTTTCAGCCCTTAATCCTCCTGTCCCTTCCTCCTTACAGCTCCCTCCACTCACTAATGTTTGACTGATTCACTAGCTCCCAGCAGGGATTTTGCAGCTTCACTGTAAAACATCATAGAAAGTCGTGGCACTATGTACAGATTAGCTGAAACAAGACCAGTTGGAGTCCTCATTTAGGTTTTAATTAAGGCAAAAGTACCATTAACTTTAGTAGAAGCTACTTGATCAAATACTGCATACAAATGAAGAGGAACTGAATGAAGATTTGGCCAGCAATTAAGAAAACCTACTGTAAGCACCATGCCAGGATGCCTTGGATTGTATTTCTTTTTTGGGAAAATTCTAAAAGTCATCTCCCGTAGCTGTTCACACTCCTTGGTGACAAGGACAGCTCTGCAAAGGCCCCTGTGGCGTGTGATGGGCTTTTTGCCAGTTGCTACACACCTTGCAAGGAAACCTGCATCAGGGATGGGGTTTTTTTTCAGTGCCTGGGCATGCCTGATAAGAAACCAGGGCTCCCCAACTCTCAGTGCACATGCAGAAAAATGTCTCCCAGTATCTGCAAACACAGATGATGTAAATGTCTGCCTTGGGTATTTTTCAGCTTTGAATGGAGCTGAAAAAACACTTCAGACCATGGTGAACATGAACATTCCCAGTCTGAGGATGTGTGTGGAGGTTCTGGCTCCCTGGGAAGAAGTGACGCCTTCCTAGAAGAGGACAAAAGCACAAAAAAGTATTTAGCACACAGGTGGCTATACCAGCTGGACCAGCAGTCCAACCTGTGCAGAAAGCAAACACAAGGGCAGTCAAAGTCCATGGCCCAGAGAAGCCCAAGCCTCATCTCTCAGGGTGGCCAGTGTTTCACTGAACATCTCATTTCCAGATGATGAGCCTGACCAAGTACCTTCCCACTTGCTCCAAGAAAACTCCCAAGCAAACACTAGAGATGTGTGGTTTCTTCTGTTCAGTGTTCCCGTGTGTGTGTGTCAAGGCATTGCAAGAATCACTTCTGGACCTCAGTCTTAGCAGGGAAACCAGTGGCCAAATAGATCTGCACTGTCAAAGCTGCCTCTGCTCTGTCCTTCCAGAGCAGACTGGAGGTGCAGCAACAAAGCAGCATTTTTTCATCTCTAAATTCCCTAGAAAGCAAAAGGGTCAAGTACAAAACATCTCACACACCTTACCTTGCAGAAAGCTTGGGAGCCATGTAGAAGTTGCATGCCTGGTGTGTCCACAGAGCATGTCCTTCTGGAGGGCACAACTCCCCCACTGCTCATCACTGCCTTAATCTGGTCAGGGTGGGGAACCAGCTTGGCTGGAGCTGAGCATCTGCAACATCCCTGTGCTGCATTGCAGCTGCAACGGCATTTCAGGTAGGTGCTGCATATACTTGTTCACTGAGTGAATTGGAATAATGTTACAATAAGGAAATAGCTGCTGAGCTAGAGGAAAGGCTCAAGCAAACTCCCACTGTGCAGAAATTTGTTCTAGGTTAGGAAAAACTGGTCCCCAGCTGGACTAAGATGCTGCCTGACAACCCAGGCTTGCTGGCAGAGACCACCAGGGACCGTAGCAGGGTACAGGACAAGGACAAGTCATCTGGACGATGGTAAAGAAGAGCTGCAAGCATGTTCTGCCAAAGACCTGGAAGCCCCAGCTTAGATCTCTCACCTTTATTGTTATTAACAGAATGATGCTGTGCCCAGGCCACTTGCACCCTTATTGTAAAATAGCACCATGCCTCTCACTTGGTCTCTGTGTCTCTTCCAGAGGCATCTGAAAGAACCAGAGTGGCGTCCGGGAGCACCACCATCCCTTGCCTCCGAGCCAATGGGATTCCCAAATATTTTTGGATTTGCAGGTCCAAATGTCAATAAATTAGTACCACAAGTCTCTTGGCCATACTCTGCAGGGCAAGGGCTGTTATGATCATTTATACCAGGTTAACCTTTGCTTAGTGGGATGAATATAGGGCTAGTTAGACACAGCCTGAAAGGACCATACAAAGCATGCGCAGAAACAAGGGGAGGCTGCAGAGCTCTTTCACCTTCCAAGGCTGGCTACACAGAAAATAAGTCCTTGTCTCCCTAAAGGCTGCTTTCATTTTGCTGCCTCAAATCAAGTTGCTACCGTGCTTGTTGACACTTTCAGAAATAAAAAGCAAATACTCTCCAGAACAACCTTCCCAAGTACTTACTAAATGTGTACTCCAGTGCACTGGGAAAAGAGAGAAAAGGTGAAGGGCAAAAGAGAGAGGGAGAGTGAAAGGGTTGGGGACGCCACATGCCTTACACTGAGCAAGTGTACTTGCTTTACCCAAATACAGTGAATCCACTATTACCAGTTTGGAGCTTAACAGGATGTCTTTGGCAAATGAGCAAGGGGTATTGCCAGGAAAACCTCATGGCCTTATAGCAGAGCAAGCTGAAAAGCCTAGCTGAAACATTTTCAAGGTAAGGAATCAAAAAAACTCTCTGTTACAGATATTTTTATTTCTTTTCATACTTCTGGGATTGAGATAAGAGACAATAACTGGAAAATATCCAGTTCAGGGCACTGAATGAAGAAATTCCATGACAGATTTCCAACAAAACAAAAAAATCATTCATTCAAAATAAGCGGCGGAAAATTCCTCGTTCTGGCCAGTTCTGCTTTGGGACTCATTTCTCCCTTGCACTGAGGTAACATACAATTGAGAAATCCCAGAGCTTGCTCAGCTCATATTTTCCCTCCATGAAAATGTGCCTGGGTGGCAGGTGAGACAGCAGAGAGCTAAGCTACAGAAAATGGGAGGAAAATGTCCTGGAGCTGCATGTTGCCAGGGCCTGTCCCTTACTGCAGCCCTGTCTTCTGAAGAAGTATTCTAAATTTTTGTTAAAGGCACCTAATTTCTTTCGGGAGTTTTTAGCCAGTGAACTGAAGAACTCAAGAAAACATCAAGATCCTAATAGCTTGTTTCACATTGTCTCTGGTCACATCTGCAGCCTTGTCTTGGAGGGAAAGACTTGAAACTGTTTGCTTTAAACAATTTTTAACAGAGTTTGGACACTTTTTTTTTCAAAATCAGATATTTCACAACGAAAAATCAGAATCTTGATTTTTTTCCTTTCAACTAAATGAACAACTGAGTTAATCAAACAATTAGAATGCTTGGTTTTTTTCTTTTTCCAGTCATACCTTTTGCTCAGTAATTTGTTGGTTTTATCATTACTTATTTTTAGGTTGATCTTCTGTTGCAGAAGTTGATTGATTAATATTGGTTAGCTAAGTGGTGGGATTCGAAGAGAGAAAAATTCCTACTGAGAATGAGGAAAATTTAAAACACACTAAAAATTCTGGAAAAAAAAAAGAAGACAATGGATCAATGACCCCCAGAGAAATACTTGGCTTATAAACTTACTCAAATGTCACTGAAAAAAATCTTCACATTTCTTATTAGAAGATCATGCTGTAATGATACTGAGTTTTGACTGCTGTGTGGCCACTGAAGAAAAGTTTGGCACTGCATCATTTGCAGCCTCAGTAGCTTAGGAGACAGTGGAAACAAAGCATGGATTTTATCTATGAATATAAAAGGGTTTATTCCATATTATATTTTTTATTAAAGCAGAAATCCCCCAAGCAAGGGGAAGAGACACAAACAAGCATACAACGCACAGAGTAAAGGAAGGACTGTAAACCTGGAGACGTTGCTTCTGCCAATGACCTTCATCAATCCCTTTCTGGCCCCCTCACTGTATAATTTGTCATGGCCAAGTCTGGAGTTCCCAGCTCAGACCACAGCCTTGTTGTGCTGGACGCTGCGTTCAGTCCCGGTGGGAGGCACTGCCTCCCCTCTCCCTCCTAGAGATACAGAAACTAAACAGAGACGGTGGCTTGCCTCATGTCTCCCAGCTCTCCCTGACCATGCTCATGTCTCCCAAGGGCCTAACTGACACTCACCTGCTTGCCTGCCATGAGCTAAGTGGATCGTAAACTCCTTGGAACACATGCCTTCTCACAACAAGTCTGGGAAGCGTCTTGCTGGCATATTGATTCAATAAGGATCTCCATGCCTCATACATTGCCCTGTGAGAAACACCGCACTGACTGCTGCAGCTCCAGCTCCTCCTCTAGGAACAAGGGAACCATCACAGGATGTCATGATGCACGGCCCTTTCTGTGGAAGAGGTGGTGTCTTATCAGCTGGCTTGGTGAGAGCTGAACTAACATGATTTTCTTCTGAAGTCCACCTCTAAAAAGACAGCATAAGCAATTGTGTGCTGCTCTGTGTGGTTCCAGATCAGAGTCTGACTCAGGAGAATGTTCCCTTCCAAGTCATTTGTCAAAGTCATCATGACTAAAGCATGTACGTATACGGTTTCCTGAACTAGCACCTAGATAAGGGGCTGCCGGTATTTATTCGTAGTAAATAATTTCTATAGTTTCCCTTGCATAAAGAAAATCCTTATGTCTTCCTAGTTCAGGCTGTTAAACTTAGATAATATGTCCCTGTCTATTAAATTGTATTTAGTAATTTAGTATTGTCAGAGCACAGGTGGGCTCTAGCATGAGCAAGGACCTTCATGTGCTAGGTGCTGTACAGATACAGACCACCAGGGTGGTCCTTGCCTCAAATTGTTTACAAATGACATGTGAAAGAGAGACATCAGATGAACCTGGGCTGGCAAAGAGCACAGGGAAGCCAGGAGACAGTTCAGTTCATCCCAGTGTTCCTTGAGTTTTTTAGCACACCAACAACAAATCTGTGGAGGACTGTTTATCAGCATTGCAGGTAAGGAGGTTTTGGGAGGGCAGTGGTTTGGGGACCCTTACAAGGGTCTCTCTACTGGAGACTCCAACAAGCAGGCAGGAAGAAGATGAACCAAAGATGCCAATCGAGGTGAAGTGTGAAGTCATGATTGGTTTTCAGAGCTTATAAAATATGGAACAAGGATTCCATCTGAAGGACTTGCAGAAATGACTCTGCAGGAGCTGTGATATTTTACGTAAATTCAGCTTGTGTGCATGGTGGTGGAGGCAGGTAACTCCCCTGTAATGAGGGGTAGGTAATGCTGAGGTGATTCCCTCGATGGCTCCCTTCAACAGGCCTCTTAAAGAAATTTTCGGTTCTCAAAGGTACGGTTGATAGAAATGCGGTTTTCACTCAGGCAGCTTCAGAGGGCAGACTGGAAATGGTTTTGATTTGGCCTGAAGTCAAGGAAGATGACACATAGAGTATTTTTCTTAAATACACTAATCATTAACTCTGCATTCCTCTTAGTCACACTTCAGGTATCCTTTTATTTCCCGGAGCACATCCAGCTAGCGACCTGCTCTTTAATTACATAGTGAATGTCATACAAATACTGTCCATGCAGTAGCTAGGGCAGGTTGTTGCTGGTTACCTGGTAATTATCTTTCAAGTTACTGAGTAATTCAAAGACGAATTACCGTGTAATTTGCAGCCTGTAGATAGCATGACCAACACTCAGGGTAGAAGACACGATCTATTCTTGTCTCACAGATGGAGCCAGGCACCTCTCAGTGAATGCACACATGTGAAGGAAAACACAGCCGACAAACAGCCTTACCCCATGAACAAGAGGCACAGTCCTGACCGGGAGCTTCCAGCTCATGACTTGCTTGTAGATTCCTAACAGTAGTAGTAGTAGCATCATAATAATAATAATAATAATAATAATAATAGTAATAATAATAATAATAATAATAATAATAATAATAATGATGATGATGTGGTAGCAATGACTCATGGCCTGCAGGAAGCCTTACTAAGGGCCCACTTACGCTAAAGAAATCCTCTGACTCTTTTCAAACCTCCCATCAGCCATTTGTCTCAATGGGAGTGGGATTTAGCTGGATCCCAGCCATACAGGGTGGAAATGTTATTTCTCTATTTTGCTCAAGTGCTTTGATTTACTTGGAGTCACACGTTCATTAGGACTTTCAAGCTAGGTCAGAAACAACCATTGCTCCTTGACTGCTCCACCCCCCAAACAGCCTGAGAGGAATAACAGCTAATCACAGACACACACTATCTCTGACTCTTCTCACTTAATTGCGTGGTAGGAGGCATCTTGTAACATGTACCTTCTGGTCTTTCCCTTGGGTAGTCACTTTAACTGTAACTTTTAACACTGCTTGTGTAAATACAAGAGGGATTTCATTTTATTGCACAGGAGGGAGGGAAATATTAAGCTCATCCTAATGACAGTATCAGTTGAACTGATGGGGAGAGGTTGGTTTTGTCCAGAGTGACATCACCAACCTGAGATGAGATTGGCTGAGTGGCAGGAGCAAAGGGTCTCTCCTGTGCTGCTCCAGGCTGCTTGCGATGTTTGTGAGCAGCAAGCCAGGCTGGGTGTCTGTTCCCACCTGAGGGTGCTGGAGATGTGATGAGCTGGGACCCCAGGTGAAGTTTCACCTGAGGCAGGAAGGTAGGATTCACGGGGCACTTGAAGAGACCAACCTGAAATCCAGCAGACGTCTTCCTACTATGGCCCCTGAGTGTGGGAGCCTGTCTCCTGCCACATCAGGACAGACCAATGCTTCAGTGGTGTTCATGCTGTCTGAACAGCTGACATGTAATCCAACAGCCTGCCTTGAGCAGCATCCAGGGCTGGATGCTCTGGGGAAGAATGCAAAACCATGGACAAAGGTGACTGATAAGTAATCATCTTCCAGCCTCACTCCTCAGGGTTGCTAAAACATCCTACATCCAGAGACTGTTCACAACCAGACAGAAGCTGAACATCTTCAGCAAAATGTTAGCTGCCTGTTGCACACCAGACTTCAAACTTTCAGAAGTGCTGTTCAACTAAATCTCCACAAATAATGTCATTCTTT
This sequence comes from Gavia stellata, assembly GCF_030936135.1. Lineage (NCBI taxonomy): Eukaryota > Metazoa > Chordata > Aves > Gaviiformes > Gaviidae > Gavia > Gavia stellata. The sequence continues at coordinate 7,329,368 of NC_082622.1, read as the reverse complement.
TATACCCATTGAACAGCTTGCTTTCTAACAGAACCGATGTCCTGTTGCCTTTGTTCTGCCAGGCAAGTAGGGAGCAGCCAGTTGTTTATTTCTGTAGCATTTGCTATTTTACGGATCACTCTGAATATACTTGGGTTATATTCTCCCCATTCACTGGTCCCAGGCTTTGAAGGTTCTCCTTGCAGACAGCTGTTCTCCCTCCAGCTGTGGTGCCTCTGCCAATCTCACCCCTCATAGGACATTTTCTACATCTGTTTCATTGGTTTAGAGCTGAGATGATTAATGCTGAATGGAAGAATGAGGACACACCAGATAACATCAGCACAGTATTTTCTGGCTCATGGTCCAGCAGTTTTTAATAGACCGTCACCCTTGATGACTTTTCCTTACTGCTGTATGCTAAGGGGTCTGACTACCTTCACCAATACTCCCCTCTGTCACCATGTATTCTATTTAAAGCATCACCAGAGTTTTTCTCTGTGATTTCCACTCTAGCTGAGAGAAGTTGACTTACTGGGCTTGACTGCCTTGGTTACTTACTTTGGCTTAATCTTGGTGAAGAGCCAAACCAGACCCTCATATGGGCCTATTTTTTAAAAAAAATATACTATGGCATAGTTATGGGAAGTGGATCTGACCTGCTAAAGCTGTCCTTGTCCATGTAATTGTGTGGATTTACTACCAGATAGACCATGCAAATGCTAAAGAAAATTTGCAAACAGAAAAGTAGTTTCTAATGTGGCTGTTTTGTCCCTTGGGAGAGCACATTCTGGAGCAAAGGAATTCTGGGGTAGAGATATCCATGAAAACCATGAACCTACTTGCAATAAGTAGGGAAAGAGAATCCAGAGTTGTGAGCTGGAGCTGGATCAGTTCTTGCCTGGAAAATGTGGTCTACCTTTTGATCTACCTTCTTGGGATGAGCTACCTTTCTGCTCCGTGGGTAGCAGATGAGCTACCTTTCTGCTCTGCCTTGGCAGTCCCAAGTGGACCAGACTTGTTCTTGGTCCCTGGGTGGCTCCTTGGTGCTTCTATAGTGTATGTCATGAAGACTCAAGTATAGGAACATGATGTCCACAGTCTTCAGCTCTGATTCATGACAAAACAAACTTTTTCAGCCAAAATTATGTGCTTACTCAAGCCATATTTCACGAGACGTCTCTCTCCTATATTTCTGACAGCCAGCCAGAGTGCAGATGCACACTATGCAATATTAACACTAGTAAAGAAAGCCAGATTTCAAATTTTAGCCATACAACACACATTGCAGTCATGGCAGAGGGCTTATGATAGCATATAAAGCTCGTGGACTGCTTTACTGTTTCAGTTGAATACATAGAAAAATACTAACTGTGCTCCAAAAAAATCCCCAGGAGAAACATATCGTATCACTACCATCTTCCACGGAAGCCAGAGCATCCTGTTGCATGTTACTGTATAAACACATGTGAAGAGAAGACATTTTGTTTCGAAAGGTTTCCAGTCAAGGGCTCAGCTCTGTGAAGATTAACAGTAATGTTTGACTTGGGTTGTTGACCAAATCCTACAGGACAAGAAGTAGGGAGCACCATTGGAACTGGCAAAGGAGTGGTGTACGCCGTAACAGAAAGAGCTTCTTGACCTGGTGGGGATCAAATTGCTGGAGCCTGCTGTCACTTGAGGCTGTGCAGGCAGACAGCTTCAGCAGGCTCAGAAAAGCATTAGACATAGTCATGGGCAGCAAGTCCATAAACGCATATTTAAAGGGACAAGGCAGGGATGTCCTGTCAGGTATTTCTAATCCAATAGTTCGAGATGCTGGGTGAATACAAGGGGAACAGACAGCAGAAAGCAGCTGTGCTCATGTGCTCTCCTTAAATAGCAACTCTATTGCTGCTGCCAGAGACAGAGCCCTGGGCAAGATGGACCATCAGTCTGATCCACTTCTTATCTTCTTATGATTTTATGCATATACATAATTCTACTGAAGAAAAACATAGAAATATTTGCAAAATCAAGACTCAAATGAAGTTCATTAAATTGCTGATTTTTCATGACCTCCTTTGGCCCTGCTCCTATGAATTCTGGGAAGGAAGGGAGCAGACATGACCAATACAAAAGGACTTCAACCAGAGATGGAAACAGAAGTCAGCACAGCAATGACTCTTTTCTAAGGCAGTTTGAGTATTTGGCAGAGCCAAGTGTCAAACTCTGAGGTTGCCTCTGGGACATGTAAAGGAATCAGGATTTTCTTTCTCCCCTTTCTCTCCTAACCATTTACATGCATGACGGGGCTTCCTCCTTCAACCTGTGGTTATCCAGCATTTCTGACCACCTGGCCAAGCACCTAGTGAAGACCTTTAGGAAATCTGAAACATTGCACTCCCTCCACCTCTCTAAGCCATGTTGCAGTTCGTTAGTGCTTTAAGAATTCAGACAGGCTAAATAAGTAACATTTGCCTAGAGGTGCATTCATTTTTCCCTGTCATAGGGCTCACTGTAGGGCAGTCATTGCCTCAGTTGTTTTTAGTGATCCTAAACCAAGGTTAGCACATCTCTAATTCCTGGGATTGTTCTTAACACCTTTCAAAGGAGCTATTCATCGCTGACTGTGGTTTGGCCCTGGGGGCAACACGATGTTGTTTTTAATGCTACTATCTATACAACAGAAGCTTTAGAAATCAGGAGTCACTTCAGGGGAAGAATTTCTTTATCAGTCTGTGGTAAAGATACACACAAAAATGTTTAGCATCTTTGAAATGCATTTTTTAAGACCAGACTCCCTTGTCTGGCAGCAGGAACTGAGGCTACAGAGAAAGTTTTACCTATAGCAGGGTCTCGATAAGATCTTCAGGTCATATCAGGCCCTTTGGTATCACAACAGTCCCCTTGACTGTGCACTGCAAATGCCGCCTCCACTTTTCTGACCGCCCCAACGATCTCTTGTGTCTTGGTCTCTTGGGAGCAATGTGTCTGCATCCCCACTGAGCAGTTTGTTTTAATCAACCACAGCCCCTGGGTTGACTAGCCTCACTCCATGGGTGAAAGCCTTTAAAGAAGTGGTTTTAAACTTCCCAAAGTTCCCATGTGCCCCTTTCCTCATCCCCTTCTCCCTGCCTATTTCTCATCTCAATCCCCACAGTTTTTTCTCTTTGGCTTTAGAGTTTTCTCTTCTTCCTCTGCTGGGAGATCCTTTTCCTTCCTTCCTTCCTTCCTTCCTTCCTTCCTTCCTTCCTTCCTTCCTTCCTTCCATCTTTCTTTCTTTCTTTTCTTTCTTTCTTTTCTTTCTTTCTTTCTTTCTTTCTTTCTTTCCTTCTTTCCTTCTTCCCTTCTTTCCTTCTTTCCTTCTTTCCTTCTTTCCTTCTTTCTTTTCTCCCTTCTAGGCCATTTATCTTCAGACTGTCTCCAGATCTCCCTGAAGACTGGGAGGAGGAAATTTATGCACATTTATAAAGCAGTGCATAGGCAAAGGGGCTAAAATTGTCCTCTTCTGCCTGTCTAACTGCCAGATGCCCAATGTTACCACGGTTGCTATTCATGGGGTGCCTGCTCTGTACTCCCTGGATACACCAAGAAGGATGGGCAGACCCCACAGAGCTCCCACACAAGCATAGGAAGGGCCACAGGAGTCCTGGCCAGCTATTTTTACCCAGGACAGCAGAGCAGACACAGACCAACAGGTCCTTCTGGAGCTGTGCAGAGCCTAGGATGAGAGCTGGAAACACAGTGGCAGGCCAGGGAGTCGCTGCTGACCAGTGTGCAGAGAATGGGAGCAATGAAACTCCCAGGAAGCAAACTGACATCATATAATTTAAAGATTTGAAAGGATGAAATCAGAACAATTCAGTTCTGATTGATTGGCCTTTTTTTTTTTTGGGGGGGGGGGGGGGGGAAGCATCTCCCTTCCCCAAATGAACCCTGTGCCTACTGTCCACTTTTGAAGGAACAGAATAACTGTTTTGCACTGACACAAATTTCACCTGGTTTGCCTTCTGCACTCTGTGCTTTCTGGGAGTGTAAATCTCCACACTGACCTCTCTGTAACTCCTGTCATGTTGAAATTCTTCCCTGTGGCATGTAGAAAGCAGAGCTCTGGTGAAGCTGTGTCATCCTCTACTATGTATAAAGTTGCCTAATAGGGACCTCCTTTTTTGCCCTGTGCTTTTCTTTGTCTTATACAAGTTTTATCTTGAATATGAAACAGCAATATATCAAAGGACAGTTAAGAAAGTATTGCTGTCCAGAAATAGATGATTGGTCAGGTATAGAGTCCTAGCTGGTTTGTCTCACCCATATAAGCAGGAATATTTTATTAAAAGAGTTAAATCACTTTCTGCTGGAATGTGCCTATACCTTAAATACTTTCAATCATGCATGAATTGCCAAGAGCTAAGTGGACAGTAATTTTCTGTTGGAGAGCTGTGCATCACAGGAAGTCACTTACACCTTGAAGGGTTTCAGAGCAGAGTCCGAGACAGAGCCCCTTGGTCCAACCTGGCTCTCCATCTTGCTGCGATGGAGAATAAAGATGCCATCAGCAGTCACATGCAGAAATGGAGCATTCCTCTGTCCCAGCTGAGGGAAGAACACTCCTGTGACAAAGAAATAAAATCAGCAATTCCCAATGGTATATGCTGCTGCCCACTGCCCCACTGGGATTTCAAGAAAAAGCCTCCCCTTCTTCCAGGGAGTGCTCCGCTGTCAGTGGACCTCAGAAAACATTCTTGGAAGAGTCTTTTTTTTTTTTTTGGTGAAGTTAAAAAACTGATGTTGAAATGCCAACCCAAAGCTCTTTTTACAGAAAAGAGAAAAGAATCCTGTTCACTTTCCTTTAGACATTTTTTTTCAGCTTTGTGCATTTTTGTATTTGCTTCTCTAAAAGAAAAACTGTAGCAGAAAAAACCCCTTGGTGCTACATGACCAGCCTCCGCATCACATACTGTACCTTTGACAGTATGAGTAATAGGTTACTCCCTGGTGCAATGCTGCTTTTGCATAGCAAGCTCCTGTTAGTTCTCTCTGTTTATTCTGTCTTATCTTTCTCACATTTCATCACTTTCTTGTTATGTTTGCTCAGTTAAGTCATTAAAACCACTTTGTTTTTTCTCTTTCCATGTTTAGCCCTAGGAAATCAGCTAAGCCTATGTAATCGATTTAGCATTTAATTTCCCTGAAACACCCTCTTTCCTACTATGTGTCTGTGGCCCTGAGACATTTCCATTTCTGGGTGGATTGGCTGGTGTGAGAAGGAAATCTCTGAGCCAGCTCACAGCTTTGAAAGACAACAGGGAAGGCTTCTCCACCTACAGTGCATGTACTCTCTGTAACTTGCAGTTGCGTTGATGTGTTAAATGCTTGTTTCAGTGCTGCATTGGGCAAAATGGGCAGCAAAAGAGATAAATACCTTGTAAGCAACTTCTGGTCTTCTACATTCAGTTCTCACCTACTGTAGTGCAAATAGCTGAGCGCTCTGTTGTTTCTATGTTATAAAACTACTTGATGGGGGATTAAAAAAAAAAAAAGAAAGAAATAGAAGAGAAAAGCAGACACATCCAAGTCATTTGGCTTTGCCTCATTTCTCACAACCCTGATTTCCACAGAGACATTAACACAGCTTCAACATGAAGGTACAAATCAGCACTCCAACATGGATATGAGCCCCTCTCATGTGAGATCTCCAGTCTCCAAAGACCTTCCCAATTCCTCTTGGGTCCTTGCCCTCCAGGATGTTATATTGCATGATCCTTTTCAGGAACCAGTCAAGCTCTGGCTTAAAATGAGGTGGGTCCCACAACTCCTGCCCCACCTCTTCACTGCCCCAAGTCCTAGAAACCTCCTTGTAATTTCATGACACGTTTGTACTCATCTCCTTGCATCACCATGGTCCTTAAGTTTAAACACCTTGTCAACATTCCTGATCTTTTACTTCCTGGTATGTTTATGGAAGATTTTATTCTTCGTTCTGCTGGATGACAGGAGTCAAGTTTTTGGACTTTTCTTCTGGAGACAGCTGTGAGGGTGTAGCTTTGAGAGCTGCCTTGCCAAATCTAAGGCCAGTTTTCAGGCTGAAAGAGCTTCATTTGTCTTACCCAGACAAACCAGAATAAACCAAAACCAAATACCCTTTCCCTTGATACATCCCCTCTGCAGACCACCTCCACGCTGCTGTTAGAGGAATCAGGGCATGGTCTCAAACCAAACCTACTCCTGCCTGGAGCTTCCTCTCACCTTTGTGAGCTCTGAGACTTCCCATGGCTTCAGTGGGTCAACAGAGCCCTTCCCTGCCCCCCAGCATCTTCTGTGTCTCCTCAGACACCGGGTCTTTGTTGAAAATGGATTTAAATGGATTTTGAAGAGGATGATATTTAAAAAAATGCCCAGGCAAACAAAAGAAATCCCAGCTGAGCCCATTACACGTTATTGAGTTAAATAAGAGGGATTTTACACAGCCTGTAATTGGGTTTTAAATCATGGTTCTAAACAGCTGCTGATCTCTAGAAAGCTTCAGAAAGAGTGTGCTTAGGCACAGTCCTGCTAGCACGCCACGAGCAGAGCTCCCCCATGCCATGAATGGGCACTTTTACAATCCAGATTTTATATATGAAGAAATAATTTGCTGACTGCTAATCTCTGCTGATTAATTATGTTTTCACAAAGCCACCACAGAAGGTTTGCTAGTCTTGCCTAGAGAGTACCAGACTTTGGCCAAGCAAAGTCCTTTATCCAAAAATATATTTGTCTAGATAGTGCAATTATTATTCTTGGGAATGCCAGGTATGGATGCCCATATTTCTTGTTCTTGTTAAGTGCAAGTTGTTCTACAGATAAGAAGGTTAAAAGGTACAAGATAGGCAAGGTTTGTCAGGACAGATAATATCTTCAGACCAAAACCAGCATTAGAAAATTCAGACACGGAAGCAGACGCGAAGGAAGCCCGTGTGTCCAGTAGCTGACAAGGTTTTTTCTGCCCATTTATCACAGGGAAGATATCACACCTCCCTAAAAACCTTGCTTTGTTTAGTTTAATGCCCATTAAAAGTGGATTAAGCTAGAAAGAAACAAGGCAGACTTGTTTCACAATGAATACGTCCACAGTGTGAATTACTTGCTGTTTTCTGAGTCAGATAGAACTGCTTAACAGCAACCTTTTGCTTTTATCGATACCAAAGCCAAGTCACTTATGCTAAAATTATTTCAACTTTCATCTTTGTGTTTGACTGTACCAGAGCGGTATTATTGAATGATCCAGTTACTGGGATAAGTTTCCCTCTGAACATGTGGGTGAGAAGATCTGCCTTTAATGTCTTGGAGTGAAATAGGATTTCTGACAGTTTGAAGTCCAAATCCTAACATGAAAGGCAACATTTCTGGCACTGTTGAAATCTGGCATCTTTCTCCAGAAAAACATCATTTTACTCCCAATAATCATCAAGTAGTTATGAGTAACAAATGATTTCCTAGAAATCAGGATCAAGTAATGAATGTCAGTCAATATTCCAACAGGCTAAATTATTTGGCTACAGAGCTCATAAGAAACAATAAGGCCAGATCCAGTTTCTAATAATTACAAAGGATGATCAAACCTCTCCGTTATGACAGATGCAGATGGAACAGATTGTTCCTTGAAACTTCTGCCCTGCCAGCAGAACCGGCGTTTCACTCAGCTCTGCAAGACTTTTGCTCTCATGCAGTTGTAGTAGATGTATACTTCATTTTTAGAGTACAACAGACAGGTGGGATTTTCTGAAGGGTTATATCTGCTAGGTGATGACAGGTAGTAACAAAATACTGTGGTCAGCAAAATAAAAGAGCAAAATATCAGTATGTGGCTGCTGCTTTGTGCTGCATTTGTAAGTATATAAGCAGTTCATTAAAATAAGGCCAGCTGCCAGGGCTGACATCAGACATGTGAATTTGTGCAGTGAAGTCGTCCTCCCCATCTCATACCTTTCACCATTTGCCAGAACAGGGCCACAGCAGAGCTCATGACTGGGATTTTCAAAACTAGAGGCCCACCAGTGGAGTTGGTAAGAAGCTGCTTAGTCACTAGAAAATCCAGAAAACTGGCTGTGTTAAATTAATCGCAGGAATTTAACAAGTGCCGTATTCAACTTTTCATCATCCCACCACCCCACGGAGGCTCCAGCCTGAGTCAGGTGCCGTGTCAATGGGCAATGGAGGTGGACACACACCTTAGAGTGAGGTTCACAAACACTGTCACGCTGAGCTTGCCCAACCCTGACAGTAGGAATTTGTGAGAATGATAATATCAGTCAGAGTCCCAAAGGAATTTAGCTGCCTGTCACCACACAAAGTCTCCACCATCCTGCCTGAATAACCCAGTGGTTAGGGTTCATCTTGACTAACGGTGAATTCAGACCTCTCCTTTGCTGAATGGGACATGGACCATGTGTCACACATCCCAGCTAGGGCCTGAACTCCTGAACTCGGGATTGCAGGAAAGTGTCTTTCAATCTCTCCTGCTGAGGCAACTCCTCAGCAAAATACTCGGATGCTCATTGATGCACAGTTTGATATCCAGTTCTCTCTCCAGCTACACAAGTGTCCTAACACTGAGCTGTAAAGACTCATCCCCAAACCCAGTAAGCATCACTATTTTCACACGAGTGGACTGCAGTTAGCCTGAAGGTCTCTGACACTGTATTTTTGGCATACCAGTGGGCAGCTTTCACTTAGCAGATGACTGACAGCTTTCCCACATCTCCACCGCACCCACAGTGCTGGTGAGAGCAGGGAAGATGTGTGAAATCGTGCTTCAAGCACACTGCAGGGTGGCCACCTCAAGCCACAGCAGCACAGATTTCCATCGCATGCGGGACAGGCGGTGGTGGAACAGGGAGAGGAGAAGGGCTGCCAAGTTGGACACTGTACAAAACCAGCATGAGGGACATGGCGAGGCGTTTCCCACTTGAAAAGCAAACAAGGAAGATCTCATGCTTTTGCATCTGTATCAGCATGATGGGACTGCTCCCGGCTGAACAAGTTGCCAGTCCCTGACAATTATAGCCCTGGTAATCTGCATCATCCAAGGAAGATGATGCACTCTGGTAAAAATAGCAAGCGGGTCAGAAGGAGGTTATAGAAATACCAGAGGATTATTCATATTCCTTCAGGTAGCTATAAGAAACAGTTTAAACCCAAGAATGACAGATTAAAGGTGTCGTTGACAGAGAGAAATGACTGCTCTGAGATCTAAGCCACATTCAATCCTCTTTCTTTATATGTACAAACCAAAGCCTTTTTCAAAGGGAGCCAGCCGTAAAGAGGTAGCAAAAAATAGCACATGGGGTCCTTCTGTGCCACTGGTGATCTGAGAGCAAAGTGGGGATACAAACAAGAGATTCAAGTTGCCTCATCCCAGGCAAGCTCCTCTACGATGCTGCAGCTTGCCCTTTCTTTGCACACATGGGTCTGAGCAGGCACACTTCTAAGGAGAGTCTATGGGTCTATGGAGAGTAGCAGACTAGAGTCCTAGAGAGTTTGAAAAGCTGTCTCCTGTCTTCAGAGCAGAGCAGAGTTTGTTGGGGGACAGTGTCAAAGTGCACTTAAGAAATTGTATTTCATGCATCCCCTGTCCTAAGTGAAGATAACAGGTAGCCACAGAAAACATAGACCATGTATTTTGAAATGCCTACCAAAGTTTTCTACTTGTGTGTTTTGGCCTTGGTTTCTCAGCCACTTTATTTTCATCTGTCACAGGAAGATCCATCTGTAAACCTTATTAGATTAAAAGTAACGTAATGTAGATGAGGCCAGAAAACTGCTTTTCTGCCTCCTCAGGATATATATAAAAAAAGAGCAATGTGGGGTTTTTAAAGCAAATTTGCTTATTCGACAACAAAAGAGCACAGAGCAGAAGCGGCCAGAACTGCTTATGGTTTGGGAGAGGATGCAGTGGCCTCCCGTCCTGGCTGAGTTGCACCGAGGACCTCCCTGAGAGCCAAGGCTGAGCCCCCAGCGCTGCCAGCATCCCCGAAAGGGACCTCACCAGCCAGGGTCCCACATCCAGGCAGGGCCATGGCTGTGGCTAAGCGGGAGACCAGTGCTCCTACCATGTAGCTCAGGCCAGAACTGAAGGTCCATGGCTGAGCTGAAATGGGTCCCTGGACCCCATGGTCAGGGGTGTGGGTGGGGACCCCAGCTCGGTCAAGGCCATTAGGGCCAATTAGTGTCCTCAGGGCCCAGGCAAGCTGGCTACCCAACAAGACCCTGACCACTTTTTTGGTTGATGAAAATCACAATGCACTGTTCACAGGGGCTGTTTTCTATGTGCAATACAACATTCAGTCTTCCTTTAAATCTCCCTGCATCCACCTTTTGCAGACAGTCCTCCTCGCTTCCTTGTCATCAGCCGGTGTGTGACACATCCAGCTGTGACTCACGGCAGCATGGGGGAGAGCAGCTTTTAGGGTGCTGGCTGGTTCGCTGCGGGTGGTCACTGCTGACACCTCTTGTTGGACAGTGACAAGCTGATGAGCTCCCTGGGGCCAGCACCATCTGCCAGAAAGTGTTGAAAAGCAAGGGATGCTGACAGGCTAGACCAGGTCTCATTTGAATGTCAGCTAGGGGAGCGTTTGGGGCATCTTTGGTACTAATAACTTTTAATGCTTCTGTGTTTGTGCAGCAGAAAGCAATGTATTATCTCTGCGAATGCTGGGCAACAAAAGCATGAGTGAGTAATGCTCCTACACATAGAACAAGGTCAACTTGCCAAGACAACAGACCCTAGAGAGAAGAGAAACATTCCATCTTGGAGCATCTCCCCTTTGTAGTAGTGAGATGACCTTTTAGGCCCTAGATTTCCCTAGAAGAGTTGAAATATTGCCAGAACAGTAAGAATTGACCTGGCAGAGCACTGTCCCCTAAATGGCAGCAGGTTTCCCTGGTTGAGCACAGAGTGGTTGACCCTGAGACAGAGAAAGGCAATGGGAATACTGGAGGGGATGGAAAAGCTGCCTTAGGAGGAGAGGTGGAAAAAGTCCTTACTTCAGTCTGAAGTCTGAGGGACAGAGCCTTGCGCTACACGGCCCATCACTCTGACCCAGCAGGATTTCTCTTATGTTGGGTGAAATGAATGGCCTTATTTTTAATTTCTCAGTCCAGGAAGGTGTAAAATGAAATCTTCAAACATGATTCTACAAAAATCAGGTTCCCTGGCACTCTCATCTCCTGAGTAGGAAAATGGCCCAGTGAATCCACAAAAGACCCTGGAATCTGGGCTGAACCAAAACTATACTTGAATTTAGAATTAAGATTGCAAATATTTCTGGTGGAGACAAAGGTACTGCAGAGGAAATAACCCCCGGAATGTTAGAATATTTTGCCCATTTTTTGTCAGTGATATATTTTGATATTTCATTTTAGAATGCCTTTTTTTTCTGCAGAACTGACCTCCATTTCTCTCTAAAGGGGTGAGAAAAGAGTTGAGCAACCTGACGATAAAGTCTAGCATGCTGAGCTATACCCAAGCTATACCCAAGCAATCCTCTCTGGCTATTATCTGTACACCTCTGTCGCTGAGCAGCACAAGAGGCTGAAGCAGAGTCTAGCCCCCAGAGAACTTGCTCCAGCACAACCCAACAAGGGCTAACAAAGTCTCCATAGCATGTAGTTACTTCTTTGCCTAGATCAGCACTTTTCATAAAATCTTGGATTTAGATCTAAAAACCATGTCATCTCTGTGTCTTCCCATTCCCAAAGACTTTACTCATGTGGCAGGCTCCAGTGTAGGGCAGAGATGGGTTAGCCTAAAATGAGCTAACTACAGCACAGTGTGGGCTAATTCATCTAACCACAGTGCAGAATAATGTGACCTTGAACTCCAAATGCTTGTAAAATGTTGCTTGAACTACCTCAGTTTGCTCATTTTAAGTTAGCTCAGGTGTCTCCAGCCACTCTACAACCTGTAGAGTGGATGGAGTCAGAAAGTCTCAAGATATTAAACATGGGATCATTTTGGCGTTTCCTATTCTTGGTTCATGGGAGTGCAAATCAAATTGAGCGGTACCTTCTAGGTACCATGCAAACCCTTTGAACTCCATAGCAATAGAAAAGATATTACATTACTTCCTTCATTTTTCTCGTGTTTATCAGGTCTCAAGAGAGATTACTTATCTGAGAACCTAGTCGAAACAAAGTAGACACACTACAGCTCACCACCCAGCAAGTCACAGTCAGTAGGGAATAGGTCTATTCGTATCACCTCCAGCTATGCCTTGGAATGGGCATAGAGAGAGCTCAGAATACAAGATGTGGTTGAATGGTACTACATAATGACAACTTCCCTCAAGATAATGGACTACTACCAACTTACTAATGTTTCATAGGATCATAGAAAGATTTATATGATCTGAAGAGAAACCAGAGTATATCTGCAGCACTGTCATGGCAGGATTCACTTGCAGGAGTAATTTCAAAATTCAGAGGTAAGCCATTAGCTCTTACACCAATTCCAGAACTGAGAGAGACTTCAGTGGCACCAAAGACAGTGACCTACAAGACATTTTCAAATATCCCTGGCACAAAACCCCAAAGGGCTTTCCATCTTCAGTTTGGTATCTAAATGCTGCTGAGATTTTAAAAACCTACAGTGTCCCTCAATGACTCTTTCTCTTCAGGAAGAGTGGGACAGCATCACTTTGGATCTGTAGAGAACAGTGCACGGGGACTGTGTGCTGGTGGACTCTGAGACCCAGCTTAGCACAGCATCCTCTATAATACTGAAATACTTTGCCCAGTATTTGTCAGTGAAATACTTTAATGTTTCATTTTAGAACAGCATTTTTTTGCCACAGAACTGACCTCCATTTCTCTCCGAAGGTATGAGAAAAGGGCTGAGTAACCTGAAGCACCTGGGACTGAGAGCCCAGCAAGGGACACTCAGATGGAGATCTGCTATCCAGATCTGAGCCTGAACATCAACAATGTTTCAGGGAACGTGCAATAGGGCTGAGAAGAACAGAAGCTCTCAACACCCTTTTGGATTAGGAAGGAAGAACAATGACATGTTTTTTCCAGTGAATATGAAGGGAAGGAGGGAGACAAAGGGCACAGGCTCGTTATCAGGGAATAAGCAGGGGTGTGAACAGAGGGCATACCAGCCACCCTTGGCAGCTGCTAATGAGCACAATCTTATCTAGTGCGAAATGTGAGCTCAGCCCCTCCTGCTGAAGAGAAAGCTGCCCCGGTGGGGTGTTCCCCACATTCCCTCTCCTCTTCCACAGTGTGAGTGCGTGCACACATGGCACACAGTTACCCCAGGACAGGCTCTCTGCCCTGCCTGCCCCACGGGATGTTGACATGTTCATTCTGAACAACTCACAGGAGACCCCCAAATGCAAGCTCTGGTCATCTTCATTTCAGATATCAAGTCATTTAGACCCCTCAACAACCCTCTCAGGCACCTGAATGCTCTGTGCAATCCATGGGAAGGGAGGCATCCACAATGGTGTTGCATTAGGGCTGCAGCCCCACATTTCCCATCACTGGTAGTTGTTCCAGAGGTTCCTTCACAAGGAGGTGCTGGACTCTGCAGGTCTGGCTGAGGCGGTGCATGTCACAGTGTCACCCTGGGCCAGGCCCTGGTGACAATGCCAGCTGGTACATGGAGCGCTATGCATAGCACTGCACCTACCACCACTAATGATGTTGGGTATATGAAAGCAAGACAACCTGCCAGCCTGGCACCAAGAAAGCTCTTCACAGAATCACAGAATCACTACAGCTGGAAAAGACCTGTAAGATCATCAACTCCAACCATCAACCAACCCCACCATGCCCACTAAACCATGTCCTGCAGTGCCACGTCCACACGTTCCTTGAATGCCTCCGGGGATGGTGACTCCACCACCTCCCTGGGCAGCCTCTTCCAGTATTTCACCACTCTCTCAGGGAAGAAATTTTTCCCAATATCCAGCCTGAACCTCCCCTGGCGCAACTTGAGGCCATTTCCTCTTGTCCTATCACTTGTCACTTGGGAGAAGAGACCAACACCCACCTCTCTGCAACCCCCTTTCAGGTAGTTGTAGAGAGCGATGAGGTCTCCCCTCAGCCTCCTCTTCTCCAGACTGAACAACCCCAGCTCCCTCAGCCGCTCCTCATCAGACTTGTGCTCCAGACCCCTCACCAGCTCCGTTGCCCTTCTCTGGACACGCTCCAGCACCTCAATGTCCTTCTTGTAGTGAGGGGCAAGTAAATGTCCCAGTAAATGATGCAGATGACAAAGATGTATCTATGCACAAGTGCTGTGTATGTGTAGCTAATCTCTTCTGGTGCATCAGTTTGTGAGAAGCATCTGCTAAGAAGCGTGGTGAGTCCATGTTAATGTGTGTATGCCCATGCCTACATTGGTGAGCTATGTGGGGTACCATATGTGTCTGCTTGTGAGGAAGTTACATGGCCATACGTGTTCAACTGTGCATCCAGGTGTTGGATGGTTATTTGGTGAGGCCCTTAAACAACATTTTCTGTTTCCTTCAGCAAAATATATATTTTTTTTAAATTAAACCGGAAGCTAAATGTAATTTGCACACTGAAAAAAACATTCAGCATGTCTGTGCTTCAGGACAAGAGTTGGAAAATATGGAGTTTCATCTATAGGAAGGACTTCTTAGGAAAGGCATTTTGAAGTGGTTTTTGCTTTCCCTGTGCTCTGTGGGAGTTCAGGAAGCAGACTCCAGTCCCTACTCTCCTGACAGCAAATGTGTATCTTTCAGCAATGTTGGCTTCAGATTTTAAAATACCAGTTGGATATGCCATCTGAAATTATCTCACATTTGAATATATTGGTATTTTTAGTTACTCATTCACATGTGTGGCATCCAAAATTATGCTGGGACCTGCTCAGAGCATAATCTAAGAAGCGCACAGTGCAGAGTCCAGCCCTGGAGGGGTATTGCGTCACACAAGCTGCTAAGTCAGGCACCTTGTCCCGCGTCTGCTGCTGCAGTCAACAGAGAGACGAGGACGGGCAGAGGCAGCGGGGAATGGGAGACCTGCTCAGGTCTTGGACAACCCTCCAGAAGAATCCCACTTTCTCCCACAGAGTGCAAAGGGAGCAAGCACCGAGCTGGCCAGTTGGGAAGGGAGTGGGTGGGCAGGGGCAAAGCTACCAGTGAGATGTAAACGGAGGAGGACACGGGAGCAATTTAGATTGGACATCTCTGTGTTGGTTCTAAGTGTGCACGCACAACCTTCCTCTGAGTTAACAAGAGGGGTCCTTTGGGGATGTAGGGGAGAGTGCAGACAATATATTAATTTATTCTCTCCTTAACATGTCTCAACATGATTGTTCTCTCTGCACACAGAAAAGGCTGTAGCGCTGGGACAGTGTGCATTTAGAGTTCAACCTATATTGCTTTGGTTTTGATTTTCTAGATCCTTTCTTTGAATCTCCTCTCCAGAGAAGAGTTTATAACAGCATGTGAAGCATGTTACTGTCCAGACATAGTCCTGAAAGACATGGCTCTTGGGTACTCATCTTGTCTCAGCCAAAGGTTTCCTTTACAACCTCACCTTTGAACTCACCTGTGAAATTACCTGATTTGAGCCATTCAGGTGTTACTGAACAGAAGGCTGGAACCTGCCTAACACTCTGCTGACCCAGTGTTAGTCCAGCACTCCTGAAAGGTTAGGCAGGGCTTGCAGATTTTTGTTGCACTGAGATACAAGGGCTGGTGCAAGACAAGCCATGTTGACACTGACACAACTAGGTTGGATAGTAGGGGGAAAATATGTTGCAGAGGTGTTTTTAAAGCATTTATAAGAACCAGTAACAACTACCCAAACATATTGCCTTCCACATGCTATACCCAGAGACCCCTTCTCATGCAGTCCTCCCACAGCTCTGACCCCCTGTAGCCTGGTTTACCACCTCCATGGTTTCTACACCAAACTCCCAAAAACAGGTTAGCCCAAGGATGACAGAAGTTGGCCAAGCAGTCCATGGAAGATATGTGCTTCCCATGCACCCCCTTCTCCCATGGAAACCTGAAAATGAAATTCTTTCAGACCCTGAGAGAATCTCAGATGAAAGACAAATACAGAAACTAGCCCAAAGGCTTGGGACAGCGTGCATAGAAGTAATTTGGTTTTGAACTAGGTTTCACTCGTATTTGTAGTTTTTAGAGGTGCTCCAAGATCCGGGTGTGGAGGCAGAATTCCAAGCAACAAACAGTGTTTGAAACAAATCTTTGAGAACTGCCTTTAAAGATGAACCCTCCAGGTCTCTGTTGCCCTCAGAGTGGGAGAGGTGACTTGAATTACATCTCCTGGCACTAGTCATGTACATACCTGTATGTTTATAATCATAGACTTAGAGCAAAACACAGAATTATGTCATTCTCTGTCTACTCACATTGCAGAGCTGTCATTATTATTCTGTCTTGACTCTATGTACCAGGGAAATGGACAAGAAAATTTTGGGATAGAGTTATTTGTGATTTTTAAGCTTCTTTTTATTTCTTTCTCCCTGAATGTCGAAAGAAGTGCTCATAGCCTGATCGGTGCCTGATATATAGGAGATCAATTCCTAGATCACAAACTCATACACTGGAACCTCTTCACTATCAGGGACACGAGACCTCCCTGTAGTTATAAAGCACATGGCTACACTGCCCAGGACTTCAGGAGCAGAACTGGTGAATGACATCACCATGATCTTATGCATCAGCCAAGCAGAGTTAGCATAGCCTGGAGCATTGTCCTCTCCTTGGGTCACACTGCTGGACTGGTGAGCTGTCACCATGCTACCCATTGAGCTGTCCCTCTGTGAAATGGGGGTAGAAATGCTTCCAGAAGATCCACAGGGAGTCAGGAATTATTTGCAGTCAGCTGAGAATAAAGCACTTCTACTGTGCTTGGACAGAGCAGTGGCAATCTGTGCTCTGGTGCCGTGGCCTTCACGTTTTCCACACTCCTCCTGGCACTGCTGAGGTTTCACTGATTTCAGTGCACTTAATCCTGATGTGCATTGGTACATGAGAGGGTACCCAAAAGTTTCACCATCTTACGGGGAGAGAAACTCATACAAGGTGATGAAGGAGCCATCTACTATCCTGTCGCACCACAAGGATGGAAAGAAAATACATTTTAGAAAACCTTCTTAATGGCATTGAAACTGGAGCATGCTCTCATATGGGCATTCGTGAACCTCTCCCTGACAAAGTCACTGCTCCCTGGCTATTTGATATGCACCAGCCAGAAATCTCATGTACCAGGCAGTACATAACCTTAACAAGACATCAAGCCAGCCAGCCTCCCAAGCTTTCAACCTTTAGGAGGGCAAAACCCATTCAAGCATTTTTAGGGCTGGTTATAGTTTATTAAAATGATGCTGGAGAATAGGGCACGAGAGAGGATTTCTCTGAGGGAGAGACATTTGTGGGCCAGGAGAGCTGTTGTGAAGGGAAATGTCCATGAGTGACAGAAGGAGGTGTGGGAAGGATGTGCTCTTGGGTGGACTCCTCCAACACCACCTGGGTTGACAGCTGAGCAGAAATGTGAATATGTGTGACAGTGACATACATGGGAACCAAAGCAGGACAGCTTCTGAGATGTCCAGAAGAGGTTTAGCTGCCATGTTATGAGATGCTTTATAATAAGAAAAGGGAACCACCTCATCATGCTAGGAGTTTTAATAATTCTCTGGAAATGAAGACTAAGATGAAAGGGGAAGATATTTTGGCTTGTGCCTGAGTTAACTATTTTCTTTGACTGCAAACACAGGACTTGTGGCCACTGCATGAAATCTGACAGGAATGTAATAGATCTGCCGGTCTTGATTCAGCACCGGTGAGCACAGGCAGAGGCCTCATGACCTCATAGGTGTTTTCCATCTCTCATTTCTCTGACTCCATGATAGAATGAGACGGGAGGCATTAAAAAGACATCTGAAGGGAAAAAGCTTTCCCATTACATCAATAAAAAATACTAGCCCCAGCGGGAGGAGGCTGTCAAAGATGCCCAGCCTGGAAGCCTTAATAAAATCTGTCTTCTGAGCAGCTGATACTCCTCTCCTTACAACATGTAAAGCTGCAAAAGCTGACAGTCAAGGCAACAATCGGAGCTTTCGGCTTTGAAAACAGAGGTTGCTTTGCTGTCGGCTGCAAGAGTTTCTAGGGAACTTGAGCTTCTTGAACACTTCCCATTCAAATGAAAAGTGGTACACATGTCCTGGGTGGAAGGAGTCTTCTTTTTGCCCCGTTACTCTGCCAGGTCTCCTCTGTCTTGCCTTAGCAAAAGGAAACGGCCTACCCAAGACCAAACTGTTCAGCTGGAACCAACAAGCCAAATTGCTTTTACTTATTGTCCCTCCTGCAGCACCTGCTCTCTCTAAGCAGCATAGATACCACCTGGTGCCAGTCCTTATTTCCACATTACAGCAGAGCCTCCCACTTTCTCAAACATCAGGCAGGTGAACCACTGCCCATAGAAAATAGTTACAATACCAGCAGTGTGAGGCCAGCACAGTTGCAATGTGCATCCCAGGCTTGCAATCCAGGGGCAGTCAACACAGTTCATGGGAAAACAGGATAATTCAGGTGGGAAGGGACCTTAGGATGTCTCTAGACCAACCTCCTGCTCAGTTGTTACATGCCATCACCTACACCATTGTCTCTGGCCATCTGTTCTGTGGTCAGAGATCTCCAGATGCCTGGCACAGAAGTATTTTTCTTGGAATAGGGGAGCCATCATGTTTGTAGTTCCCAGCAACTTCCAGCCTGGCAAACCAGCAGCAGACCTGCTAACCTTTGCCTCTCTTTTCCAGGATATGGCCCTTTCTCCTCAAGATTTTCCATCTTCCACATGATTCTTCTCTTGTATCAGCCCTAGACATGTATCAGTTGTATCTCCCATCCTCGTGATCCTGGTCATCTGGTCTCCCTGTTCTCAGATGAAAAAATAGGTGAAGGAACTGTAGTAGAGACATGAGCCTCGTGCTGTAGGAATCACCTCTCTTGAGGGAACCTGGGGAAGAACCCCCTCCATTTCTAAACCAACTTCCCTGCATCCCACCATAGGCTATATCCCCCCATCCCTACTCCCCTTTCACCGGGAAATTCGGCAGTGACAAATCTCTGCTGTTCCATGAGAGGGCAGTGTCGTCTGGAAGCAAAGCCTCCACTGAAAACTGTAGGGATGTCTGGGCAGGAGGAGGCCAGGACTGATGGGGGAAATGTCCCAGAGCATTTAATAAGGATGAAGTCAGTCATGTTCTTGGGAACATATGAAGACTCTGCAGACCCCCAGAATTTACTAGAGATGAGATCCTCTCTATGTTTTTTTGAAGCCTGGAATGGAGCTAGAAATCTCTTTGAAACACTGGTGAAGAAAGAAAATTAAAGAAAGGAGGTTATTATCTATTAAATTCTGTGGGATGCTTTTGTACAGAGCGGGTTCTGAAGGACTCTGCTGGGTTCTCTTTGGAAATCCTGCCTCTTGCTGAACTGCCTTAGCTTTGTACTACCAGAGTTTAATCAGGGCTTTGTACTGTACAGGAGTTTAATCAGAGAGGACACTCTGCCCATTATGTTTTTCACAAAAGCTCACTGAGGTTCCTGGCACATCATCACCTCTTCAGAAGAGACCTTGATACACTGCTTGCTGGGAGCTGAAGGTGCAAAGGAAAATCTAGGCCAAGCACCCAGGGAGTATTTCATCCCTGAGTACCACCGAGACAGAAAACAGCATCCTAACTGGCTGACTTCTCTTTGTGTGGAGCTCCTAGGAGGGTCATCTGGTTTCCCAGCAGCTCACCTACAAAGGTCCTATCCCACATCCTCTCTCCTACAAACATTTCCCACTATCTAAATAGGGCACAAGTCAAGAAGTTGCTCCTGAGAGAGCTTACACCTCAAGTAGCAGCTGTCCTCTGGCACAGCTGGGGCTCATCCTGAGTTAGTTTCTCTGCTTTCTCTCCTCCACCAAGAAGCCATGGGACACGTATGGCATGGCTAAAGAGGCCAGACACTGTGACACTTTGGTACCTTCCTTCAGAAATGATCCCAGATGTAGGAGAGGAAGGAAGGCTGTCTCCACTGACTTCATCTGTGCTCTGAGACATGCAAGAAAAAGAGGATTCACCTCTATCCTGCAAGCAGTCTCTCTGGAAAGGGGAGATAGCCTCTTCTGTGGGAGGAAGGAAACTTCTTCCTCCCTCCCCCATCATGACAGAGCAAAGGGCAAACCACGAACACTCTCTCCTTAACCATACACAGCCACAGGCTGGTGTGGCCCCAGGCAGCTGCAGCTCACGTTATGGAAGACCCTCTCCTATCACCTGCTGGCTCTGTCTCATCAGGTGACTTCAGACAAGTTGCTGCCTCAGGTTCACTGTCTTAGAAAAGGAACATCGCTCCCACCTTAAAAAAAGCATTGAGACCTAGAGGGAAGTGGCACAAAGGGGATAGATATGATCTCTGTGCCCACGAAGTGAGTGCTTCCCATTTCATCGCTTAGCAGACACGTCATGGGGATGCCTTTGGAGATGCCTCTGAAGGCTTCTGCTGATCGTGTCCCACCCGGTGTGCAGCACGTGTGGTTATGTAACTTATTTGCCTCTCTTTTTTAAGAGGCCCTGAAGGCACCAGGGCTAATGGAAAAACAGAACAAGCAGGAGGGCAGGGAGGGGCAGACAGATGGTCATCTCTCCAGCAGCGAGGCTTTTATTTGTCAAACTGCTATGAGATCATTCTAGGAAAAATAATATCAACAAAACAGGGAACAACCTCAATTTTCTTCAGTGCTAGTGAGCTTGTTTTCAGTGGATTGCTCTCCTCCTTTTTTTTTTTTTTCCTTTTCCTTCTGTAAAGCTATTTCTTTCAGCTACTATGCACACTCTGCTCTACAAATTCACTTGACCTTTAGGTCTTTGGAATGTCTTTCATATAGGACAATTCCTCTGTGCTGTGATTCTGCTGCCCGTGCAGCCCCTGAGCTCCAGTCAGGATTGCATCTGCCAAGGGTGCAGTGTGGCCAGGGATTTGATTCTCATGCCAAGGTACTCACACATAAGCATATGTGAGTTTTTATAAGATTATGCTGATTCAGTTGCCCAACAATGCTGGAGGGATCCCAAGGCTATTAAAATCTTGTGACATGGGTTTTTGAAACTGCAAGCAACATCAGTTGTTTCAAATAAAAACTGCTGGGGTAGACCTTCAAAAGACTTTTCAAAGATTTATTTTTTAAGTAACTATGAGGCACTTTCCAGTGACATCTTCCATGTGAGGAGGTTCAGCTGCCAGCAAACCCCAGATCTCGGTCTTTTTTAAGATGTTGATTGGCGTGGCTGGTGACGCATTAGAGCAAATGACTGTGCAGTTCAAATTTCCAGTGGCTGGAAGCTAAAAATCAAAGCTCGGAAACACTGGAAATGAGTGAACAGTAAGGTTGATCAACCGTTGTCAGAAATCCCTAGCTTTTACACAAAAAAAACAAAGGACCACAGACTGTCACAGGTGATCCCATTTCTTCTGGCTGAGTGAGACTGTTTTGTAGAAACACCTCCTAATCTTGGTTTGAAGTTAAGTAATAGGTTCCCAGCATGTTGCCCACAAGATCCTCTGCTGTTACTCATAACCACAGGATTATGAACACACCAAATTTGCCACCACTTAAAACCTAGATTGGCAGCAAAACCCAAACGCAGCCGGGCCCTCAGCATGTTACTTGCCCAGTACTTTAACCTATGGGCCAGAGAAGGCTAAGACTCTTGCATTAAATGATGGAAGCTGGCCACACCTCTGGCTGAGGCACCTTGCTAGTTAATCATTATAGCTTGGAGCTTTAAGCCATTGGGAGCCACCCTTGCCAGTTATTGAATGGACTATGAAACCCTTTTTGCTTTCCATGTGGTTGCTACAGAAGAGAGCCAGTAGTGTGTCTGGATTTAAAGTTATCATCATTGTTGAGCTCAGATGTCTTCTCAAAGCTATTGATCTCTTGGTGTGCTTTCTCTTGGTATCTGAGCTTCAGTTCACCTTTGTCTCAAGTAGTACTCTGCCAGAGATCTGGGCTCCAGAGGCAGTAACTTGCCGTCTCTCACTCAGTTCAGATGCATTTCATTTGCAGTCATGACTCACTCCTCACGGCTGCGTTCACTTCTCATAAAGCTGGGTGACTTAATCATACCTTCTCATTGAACTAATGCTACTGCGCCTTACCTCCTGGCTACACCAGCCAGCATACCTGGGTAATAATGCTGCTTCCAGCAACCTCCTGACCCGTGGGCCCAATTATCCGACTGCAGCAAGATGCTGAGCTGGGCCGCTTCGTGATACTGTAGTAACACGCGTACCTGGAGCTCCACATGCTACTGCTCCCGGGAGGTGCCTCTGCTTGCTCTCTGGGGGAGTTGTCCCTATCAAACAGATGGGCACCAGATGTGGAGATCCAAAACCCTGCTCCCTAAAGAGTTTTTCTTGGAGACTAGGCTTCCTCCTGGACTCAGATCCCTATGTCTCACCAAGATTTTACTTGGCAGCTCAGCAAAAGGTGCCTCAAGAAGTCGGCTCCAGTCTGGCGGCAGTCCAGCCTGCCCCAGACAGCAGCCCCCAAGTGCCTCTTCACCCGGTAGGAAGTGCCAGGGTTCATCCTGCTCCAGCCCCTCCTTCCCAGCTCTTCCACCCTCCACGGCTGCAGCAGGAGGGGAGGCTGGGACCAGGCTCTGCTGGCTCTGTGCTTTCTCAGAAGAGAAGAGGAATTCTGCAGTATGGGCATGTGGTCTCCAAATAGGATCAAGAAAGCTGGGCTAGAAGGTCTGGAGCTTTTAATAACTGAAAAAAACCTAGTCACAGGAAAATAAGAATGAGAACAGTATCTTGTTCACTGAGTGTGACAGCCTCCTTCAAATGCACTGGGATGCTTTAGAGGGGAGGTAGTGGATATGAGACACTGCCATGCCTGCCTCCACTGGCTCCACCAGTTTCAAACCCACTCTTCATCAGTCACTGCTGCGCTCATACATATCTCCTTTTATCCCACAGTCTATTTATATTTTTGATATACATAATGTTACAACAAAAACCACAGAGCAAATATACACATTCTTAAGCTATAAATATTGCTGGAAAATAATGACATCGTGCAGACAAAAGGAATTGTTCTGATAATAAATTATTGTCTTTCCCTTATTATACACCAAAAATCTGTGGTGATTCACTGACAAGTGCATTGTTTGCCTAGAGAGCAATTACTGGACTAGGGGAGGTTTTTGCTTAAGTTCCCCTCCAGCTCTCCTATTGAACTACTGATAATCGAGAACGTGAGAGTCAGGGACTCAGAAAGCCACTAACAAGCGCCTTGTCAGGACCACAGGGACTGAGGAGAAGTATGTCCGGCTCCTCAGCTTCTCCCTGATGTTTTATTGGATCGTGGAGAGACTAGGGATAAAATGATGCAGCTAATTAAAAATGTTCCCATGACTCAACTAGAGACACATACAGATGGTGTTTCCAAAAGTCCAGAGTTACGTGCCTGCTTCTGACAGTGCCAGCCTTAAAAATAGAGTAATTCTGACTTTTTTTTCACATTGGTGCAGAGTGACAGTGTGAGCATGAACACTATGCAAGAGGTCTAAATGCCACCTCTCTTACAAGCTTTCCCTATAAATATTCCTGTAATACTGGAGACAAACACTATTCTGTATTGAAAATAAATCTGTTTATTTCCCCACCCACCTCCCCAAACAGGACACTTAAGATTGACAACTTTTCTTCCCCACTGCACTCACACACAAGCACTTACACCCACACCCACACCTATGCCTCCTAGTACTCAGCTCTCCAAGACAAAAATATTTAAACACAACAGTAATTAGATAAAGAGTGTAACTTCCCCTAACTTGGCAGTGAAGTTTGTTGATAAACGGGAAATGAAATGGGATGCAATTAGAGGAGCCTAAATGAAATTAAACTGATTCAGACCTACATGATACACCTTGCCCTGCCCTGCCCAGTGAAGGAGGAAGGTCACTCACCTCCCTGTACCTTCAGCTTTTGATGATCCTGTGCACAATCATACGACATGCATAACGTTGTGATGTATCTCCAAGAACGAGTCTGCCCAGTTGCCCTAAAGAATCTACTTTTCTCAATCCTCTCTGCCCCCAACCCCACGCAAATTCTTTTCTCTTTGGGTGGTGTGCCTTTGTAACCGTATTACATTTATTTGCACTTTCTGTGGTTTTACATTGCCTTGACTGGAATTGCCTTCTACTGGAATTATCTAAATCGCATGTGTACAACAATTCATTAAAATTTCTGCCTCCTCCTCAGCTGAATTTCTCTTATTTCAACTTTTAGACATGATTCCTTTCTTGAAAAGTGGTTTTCCCCACAGTACTTCTTGCTAGTGAGGGTATTCATCCTTCGTTTTCCCCACAGTGCTTCTTGCTAGTGAGGGTATTCATCCTTCGTGATCAAATCAATCTTAATTTATGAGAAGCTAAATAAATGAGCTTTCTCAAGCCTCTCCCTAGAACAAATGCATTTACTCTGATTCTAAAGTCTTTTTTTCTAGCTCTCATCTGTGTGCAGTCCATTTTCCAGCATCCTTTGGAGCCATGGACACCAGCACTAGAGGCAGTATGGCAGCAGCAGCAGCATCTCCCTTAAAGTCCCATCCACAAAGGTGTCTCTGTAGGCACTGGGGATCTTTGCTCCCAGTCCACAGTTTGCTCATCCCCTATACAGGGCTGATTTATGCAATTCACTTGGAGAAGGTAAGTGCCTGCTTCAGAAAGTGATGAGTTACTCTCTGAGCTCCACCAACAGTATTGACCAGCTCTCCGTTGACTCTGAGGGGAGCTTAGCACACAGAGACACCTACTCTGCAGACACCTCTCATAACGCGAGGGGAATCCCACCCCATTTTTCCATACTGGTCCCACCTATGCTGTGCACGGAGTTAAAATCTCCCCCCTTTTCTGGTCCATCAATGCAGGAACCTGTATTGTCTCAACCACAGGTATCAGTCCTTTTCTCCTGGAGCACATTTGACTGCATTAAAAATGGGTTGAATGTATTCCTATTGTGCAGCGGGAGGAATTTAAGAGCTTAGGCATTTTTTTCACAAAACACAAAGGGATGGCCTAATGAGCAAGTGGGTGAGGAGTTCCTTGGCTTTTTCTGGGACTTTCTCTTGGTCTTAAGTGTCCCAGGTAAATATCTCTCATGGAGCACCTCTTGGGTTATTAGATCAAAAATTGCACCTGAAAACTTTGACATATTTTCTGGAGAAAAAAGAAAATAATTGTCATTTCACTTGGTTCGCTTCCTAAAGATTGTTTCAATGATGTAACACCTGTTCAATTCTTTGATTCTGAAGGTGCTTTCAAAACCTGAACAGATTTCCGTCTTTCCTAAGCACTGCTTCTTCTCCCACTATCTTTAGCTTCCTTTGGCATTTTTTTTCATAAGTAGATCATGCAATGGATATTCATCATTATTTGTCCTTTATTCCTCAGTAATATAGTACTTTATCTCTAGTTGCAGGCTTCTCCACGTCAGTGAGAAAAGGAGTGTTTCTGCAAAAAGTGGCATCCTTCTTCATTGAGAATTTGTGGCTTTAAGGGGTTTTAATGAACTCTTACAGAACTTCCTAATTTCATTCTCAGCTTTCTGTATCTATTTATCCTTTCCAATCAATTGCCCCTGGTTTGTGGGGGAGCATTTGGTAGGTCACTGACTTGTTCTTTAAGGTACTCCCAAGCCTCTGTAAAGGGCCAGCCCATATTGTAACATGCGGCATTCAAAAAAGGACAAAAAAATGCCAGAACCTTCACTGTGAGTTTATAGACCATTACTGGACCCTAGTCAACTGGTGATTAATTCTTCTTTAACCATCTGATGGCCATCCAGGGCTGTGTTACATATTCTTGACAACAATCTCTTTTGTGCTAGTACATTATCATTTATTATTTTAAAAACTAATGATATTTTGCAATCAGTTACATGACACCTCCAGCATAAGTCTTTGCTTTGGAGTCTAATCTTCTCAGTGTAGCAAGTGCCTGTAGCAAACTACATTTGTGCAGAAAAGCATGTCTCATCCAAAAAGATTGCTAGTACTAATGCTTAAAAAATATTCATGCCTATATTGAATCCTTCAGTACTGCTGAGAGCTGCCATCAGGGCTGATGTGCTGAATATAAGTGTTTAACTCTGCTATGGGGAAAAACATTCCCATATCTATAATGTGAGATGCAGTGTGATGCATTGCCCATAATTCTTCAATGTTAATCATTAAATCATCAGGACTTGGGTTAATGGCTTTATCTTTCAAGTGCAGATTGCAAAATACTCACAAATATGACAGCAAAGAGGCCTGAGCCTTTAGTTCAGGAAATAACATATAAAGATCAGGTTGGCTGTTAAAAATAGAATGAGGACAGACAATGCCTGAAGCTAAGGTTACATTATATAATACATCAATAAATTGAATACTAGTGTATCTGAAGGACAATAAAGAGAATAAATTATGCATATAAAACCAGCTCTTCCTCCCATTTGTGTGACCATGAGTGAGGAGCACTACCGAGAACAGAGCTAAAGCTTGTTCTGCACACAGAGACCTGGCCCAGTCATTTTGGAGAAAATGCAGTTTTAAGCATTGCAGGGATCTGATGAAAACACCCTAGAGTGTGCATGAGTGAACATGCCCATACACCCCTGAGGTTGCCAGGACTCCGTGCTGGTGCATACAGCTGGGTGTTCATTTGCAAGCAAGCCCAAACTTCAAGGTGTGCAGGAGCGGCAGTAAGGCTGTACTTCAGGAAACGTGCACGAACACTGCAGGAGGCTGGGCCCTAGGAATTTCACAGTGTTCCCTTTTCGTGTATGTGAAAAGAGCTAAAGCGTCAGATGAGCTGAAATTGGAACTCGCCCTCCTTCCTGACACAGAGAAAGTTTTCTCTGTTTTTACAAAGAGGCTCTGCCCTGATTCATGCAGACTCTGGTCCTCACCGCATTTCTGCTTGCTGTGATATTTCCAGGCATGATGGGAAACAGAAGATACAGTAATCGCATTAAAAAGCTAGTCTGCATAATTTCTGTGACATGAAAAAGGTCAGGTAATTCAAATAATCTCTGAAGTGTGTTGTGCATGTGCAGCTGGCTCTGTTGGGCTAGCACAGTGCTCTACACTGGATAACAAGTAGTGAAAAGGACTAACCAGGTTACAGTGCAGTGCCAATGCAGTCACATCATGTAGGAAGCCCATGCCCTGCAGGATTGCGCTGTGCTATGTAGCTACGCTGCTAAGGGACTGGGGAAGGCAGCACTTCCTTTAGCCCGATTCAAGGGAACCCCAATGTTCCTTTCTGAAATGTTTTTCTCTAACGGATCAGGGTTAGTAGTATTCCTCTCTTCAGTAATTCATTCTTTCAGCAGATCTACCTCTGTTCCCAGACTTTGGCTCCAGGAGTTACTGGACTTTCTTCACTGTTAACCTCTTGTACAGCCTTTCACACAGACGGACTATGGGTGTCCATGTAATGGCAGGAAACTGGACCAAATGACATGAATATGCCAAAACCCAAAGAGTTCATGCCCAGAAGTTTCATCACTGGCAAAAAGTGAGATGTGCAGATCAGGAAGTAAAGCCTCACACACAGGAATGACTTTGAGCACTTTGTGCAACAAACTCCAATCGGTCTGGACAACCTCTATTCCAGAGTATTACGAGAACTAACAAACTACGAGAACTAAGGAACAAACTTTGCAAACGTTTGCTAATCACTTCTGGGTAGGTATGGAGAATTAGGTGGCTGCCCAATATTGTCAGGGGTTGCATGAACTTCAGGAGGAGATGAAGGGCTCCAGCACAGCAGCGAACCAGGTCACTGTGGGCTCCCATGTCTACAGCCTTCAAAACCAGGAAATAAAATACACCATTAAAAATGAGGAGACAGTGGACTCCCAAGCGGTGTGTGACAGAAGAGAAGGAACAAACGGGAAGAGGAGAAGAAAAGGGAGAAGAGAAGGAACAGACGGGAAAAGCCTATGGCACAGGGGGAAGAGGGTTCTAGGACAAGAGTTAGCAGGGCTCATTCAGAGAGCTTGAAACTAGATTCGAAGGGGGACGGGGAGGTAACAGGGCTTGCTAGAGAGGCGCCTGGGTGTAGTAGCTCAGCGCTTGTGGGGCAGCGTGCTAGTATTTTTGAGAACCAGAAGGCCTACCACCCCTCAAGGGAGAAAACTACACGCTCAACTCCCTCTCTGAAATGCTTATACACCAATGCACGCAGCATGGGGAATAAACAGGAAGAATTGGAGATCTGTGTGCGGTCGCAGGGCCATGATCTCATTGCAACTACTGAGACGTGGTGGGATAGCTCACATGACTGGAACGCTGCCATGGGTGGCTATGTTCTTTTTAGGAAGGAGAGGCCAGCAAGGCGAGGTGGCGGAGCTGCTCTTTATGTGAGGGAGCAACTGGAATGTACCCAGCTCTCCCTGGGGGCAGATGAAGAGTGAGTTGAGAGCTTGTGGGTAAGGCTTAAGGGGCAGACTAATACGAGAGACACTGTTGTGGGCGTTTATTACAGGCCTCCTGATCAGGATAGGGAAGCTGATGAGGCCGTCTGCAGAGAGCTGAGAGTCGCCTCACAATCACAGGCCTGGGTTCTCGTGGGGGACTTCAATCACCCTGACCTGTGCCGGGAAGGCTACGCAGCCAGGCATGTAGAGTCCAGGAGGTTCCTCCAGTGTTTTGATGAGAACTTTTTGACTCGGGTGGTGGAGGAGCCAAAAAGGAGAGGTGTTCTGCTGGACCTAGGACTGACAAACAAAGAGGGACTGGTGGAGGACATGAAGGTTGGGGGCAGCCTTGGCTGTAGTGATCATGAGAAGATAAGAGTTTAGGATCATGTGCAGCATGCACAAATCGACAAGTAGGATTGCAACCTTGGACTTGAGGAGGGCTAATTTGGATCTCCTCAAGAAACTGCTTGGAGAAATCCCATGGGTTAGGGCTCTAGAGGGTAGGGGGGCTCAAGAGAGATGGGTGATATTCAAGTCCCACTTCCTCCAAGCTCAGGATTGGTGTATCCCTAAGAGCAAGAAATAAGGCAAGGGAAGCAGGAGATCTGCATGGTTGAGCAGGGAGCTTCTGAAAAAGCTCGAGTGGAAGAAGGAAGTTTACAGTACATGGAAGAAGGGACTGACCACTTGGGAAGATTACAAGAATGCTGTCAGAGTATGCAGGGATGAAACGAGGAAAGCCAAGGCCTCCTCAGAATTAAACCTGGCAAGGGATGTCACGGTCAACAGGAAGGGTTTCTTCAGGTACATGGGAGGCAAAAGGAAAACTAGAGAAAATGTGGGCCCGCTGTCGAATGAGACAGCTGCCAAGGTGTCAGATGATGCAGGGAAGGTAGAATTACCAAATGCCTTCTTTGCTTCAGACTTTACTGCTCCGGCCTGCCCTCAGGAGTCCCAGACTTTGGAGGTAACAGAGAAAGTCTGGAGGAAGGAATACATTCCCTTGGTTGAGGAGGATCAAAGTAGAGACCAATTAAGTAAACTGGATATCCACAAGTCCACGGGTCCTGACGGGATGCACCCGCGAGTGCTGAGGGAGCTGGCAGAAGTCATTGCTGGACCACTCTCCATCATCTTTGAAAGGTCCTGGAGAACAGGCAAGGTGCCTGAGCACTGATGGAAAGCCATTGTCACACCAATCTTCAAGAAGGGCAAGAAGGAAGACCCAGGAATCTACAGGCCAGCCAGCCTCCCCTCCATCCCTGGAAAGATGATGGAACAGCTCGTTCTGGGCATCATCTCAAAGCATCTGGAGGAAAAGAAGGTTATCAGAAGTAATCAGCATGGATTCAAGAAGGGGAAGTCCTGTCTGACCAATGACATAGCCTTCTATGATGGCATAACTGGATGAATAGATGAGAGGAGGGCAGTGGATGTTGTCTACCTTGACTTCAGCAACGCTTTCAACACCGTCTCCCACATCATCCTCATAGGCAAGCTCAGGAAGGGTGGGTTAGATGAACGGATTGAAAACTGGCTGACAGATAGAGCTCAGAGGGTTGTGATTAGTGGCACAAAGTCTAGTTGGAGGTCTGTAACAAGTGGTGTTCCCCAGGGGTCAGGACTGGGTCCAGCCCTGTTCAATCTATTCATCAATGACCTGGATGAAGGGATAGAGCATGCCCTCGGCAAGTTTGCTGACGACACAGAAGGGTGGCGGACACACTGGGAGACTGCACTACCATTCAGCGTGACCTGGACAGGCTGGAGAGTTGGGCAGAGAGGAACCTTATGAAATTCAACAAAGGCGAGTGTAGGGTACTGCACCTGGGGAAGAATAACCCCATGCATCAGTACAGGTTAGGGGCTGACCTGCTGGAGAGCAGCTCTGTGGAAAGGGACCTGAGGGTCCTGGTGGACAACAGGATGGCCATGAGCCAGCAATGTGCCCTTGGGGCCAAGAAGGCCAATGGCATCCTGGGGTGCATCAAGAAGAGTGTGCCTAGCAGGTCGAGGGAGGTTATCCTCCCCCTCCACTCTGCCCTGCTGAGGCCGCATCTGGAGGACTGTGTCCAGTTCTGGGCTCCCCGGTTCAAGAAGGACAGGGAACTGCTGGAGAGGGTACAGCAAAGGGCTACGAAGATGATTAGGGGACTGTAACATCTTTCTTACGAAGAAAGGCTGAGGGACTTGGGTCTTTTTAGCCTGGAGAAGAGAAGACTGAGGGGGGATCTTATTAATGCTTATAAATACTGAAGGGGTGGGTGCCAGGAGGATGGGGCCACTCTTTTTTCAGTGGTGCCCAGTGACAGGAGAAGATGTAACAAACACAGACTTGGTCATAGGAAGTTCCATCTAAACATGAGGAGGAACTTCTTTCCTTTGAGGGTGGCAGAGCACTGGAACAAGCTGCCCAGAGTGGTTGTGGAGTCTCCTTCTCCGGAGATATTCAAAAGTTGCCTGGACGCATTCCTGTGTAATCTGCTCTAGGTGACCCTGCTCTGGCGGGGGGGTTGGACTAGATGATCTCCAGAGGTCCCTTCCAACTCCTGTCATTCTGTGATTCTGTGAATATACTGACCTCTACACTGATCCCAATGTCTAGTGCCCTGACCTTCATGCATATGATCCGTCTGTATCCAGCACTAAAACTTCCTAATGTTCAAGGGCATTTGGACATCTGGGACAGCCCACTTCCCTCTTTCTGCAGGATGCAAGCCAAGGTGTAGAGAGCATATAGAGACTGTCAACTCCCTCAGGGGAACATGATGGGTGACAAATCCCATGTAATGCTCAGGTGGATGGTGAAGTCCTTATTCATACTCTGGGCCAACACCTGTTTGAACAGGTCACCATTTCTCACAGCCCTGAAAAGGCAGTATCGTACGTCATTCCAATCTGAAGTCCCATTGTATCAAACATCTTATCCGCAGAAATAGAACAGTGGTATTTAAAGCCAGCAGTCCCATATGCTCTTCCACCTTTTTGATGAGAACAAGAACTAAGGGTTAAAAGCTACTTCCTTCTAGTAAATTTTATCAAGCAAATGGCCAACATCTGAGGATTGACAAAGGAAATTCTCTGTCTTACAGGCTTCTAAGTGTAAAGATAAAATGAAATTCCTCAACAGAGAGGAGAAAATCACTCTCAAAAGGGAACCTTTTTGTTTTTCCTTCTTTTTTTCTCCACACTTATTACTCAATTTCAAAAGGCTCTCTTTGAATTGTCCAATGTGTTTCGAGGAGTTCTTCTTGCTCCCATCCAGGGAAATGACTTATTCATCATGTTGGGCCTCAGAATAAATTGGATTCTTCCTTCCAGTTAAATGACTAGATTGACACAATGTGCAGAGCTATTCCAGCCTTGTGAGCATTTTCAGCAGCAGTGCCTCAGCCTCCTATTTCCTCCAATTTCTAATCTGTCAGTTTATTAACATCAGTCGAGTGATTCCTTTTACAGTCCCAGAGAATGTTGTTCTCACTAAAGAAACTTCACTATGAGTGAATACAAAGTATGTCGGCTCCACTGTATTTGTCAGTAGTTAAAGGGCATGTGGGGATTTATATTCTGTACAAGGCTGGAAGACTTTTTACTTTGGAAGTACATTGTCTCAAAGGAATTTGCACAAAACTTCCTCTATGATATGAGACGAGCTATTTTGGAGACCCTGCATATGCATCACCCCATCAGCTGATACCGTCTTGGAAAATGCTGGGTAGCAACACCCAGGGTTTAGCTAAGATTTACATGCATGACTAGAAGGTCCATTTTTGGTTGCCTAACCTGAGATTTTTCAGAGAAAACAAGTTTCCCACAGGCAGATGAACTGCGCTTCCCAGCAATAAGGCATCTCAAGCCCCTCATGTCTGAAAAACTTGGCTGTAGATGTGGGTGGCTGGAGCAGAGTATTTTCAGCAGGGGCAGCAGCTGTGGAATTCACTTCCTCCATCAGACAGTGGAGCAGACGTGAAATTCAGACAGGAATGTGCTGGCTTTAAGGACACATTACAAGCCTATCTGTTCACTCAGGTTTTTGCTCGAGGTGTGGTTTGGGCGCAGTGACTGAGTCAATGACGCATTGTTGTTCAGTGGGCATGAGAATTCCAATTTAAAGATTTCAGGAGACTGATGGTGAAACTCCTGAAATGTTTATAAAGATCGGCAGTGCTATCCCAGAGACATCACAATTTTAAATGGTTGTATCTATCAGGAGATCCCTCCTGGCCAGTGAGAATGATTCAAAGGGGGTAGCCAGGTCAGTGAATAACAACAGAAAATTGTCAGCAAATAAGTGACCACTGAAAAAAAGAGATGGGTGCAAAAAGTAGAGACACAGAGAGCTATTGTTGGCTTCTCTCAGTAGTCCCAGGTGGTCCAACTTGTCCTGGAAATTTGCAGACCTTGGGCAATTTACGCAGCTGAGGGTTCAGTCACCATAGCTGGTGTCCTGCCAGCATAACCAGAGCTCTGCCTGGGCCATGTTGTGTTTTGTTGACTGCAGGCTGTGGTCACCCAGCTCCCGTGTTGGGTACTTGATGTTAGACAGGCAATGTTGGACTTGCCAAAGCCCTTTGTTTTGCCACTGCTCACCTACAGACGTAGCTGTCTGCACTGAGGCATCAGTTCTTGTTAAATGAAGAGCAGTATCAGTATCACAGCTACCCAAGTGTCCAAGAAGCAAGATCTAGCCAGTATGGTTGATGAATGGGTGAATCCCAGAGGTGGGAACCATGGTGTGTAGCATGGGCAAAAAACGGAGTGTGATTACGATACAAAATGCTATCAAAGATGGGAAAGTATGGCAGGTGCAGGGGGACCAGAAAACCTCTTGTATATTCTCATCCAGATGAGTCACATTTTGCATGTGAAGCTGGGAATTTGCTCTATAAAGAACTGAATATCAGCATCAATTCCACTTCCCAGGAATAGCAATTTAGTGCCAGTTCAGCTCCTGCACTCTTTCACTGTCAGAAGAATTGGATAGGTCTTTGGTACTTAAGCCAGAGAGCATCCAGGCCAGCCTTGTAACTGGAGAGAGCACCTCGTCTGGCCTGCACATCACGTACCTATTTTATCTCTGGCACTGGGACATTGCTCAGCTGAAGGGTCACCATTGTGCCTGGAGCTGTATGTACATACAGCAAAGAAGCATCCATACAAGACAGGGACAGAAAGCAAGAGTTTTATTTAGGGAAAAGAAGAAGCCCTGAAACAATAGAGGGTTGGTTTTTAATATGTATTTAGCATAACTGAGATCTCTGGAAACGTTTTCTGGACAAACGTAAGTCCTTTCCAGAATAGTCCTGTGGTTAGGATGTTCATCAGGCATGTGGGAGATGAAATTCCAGTTCCTGCTTTAAATGAAGCTCAGCTGTGACTTGAAACTGATGTGCCTCAGCCTTTGCAAATGCCCTAACCTCTGGGTTGTTTTGGAGTGACTAATCCTCTCCACACCCTACCGGAGACACCATCCGGGATCTAGGATCTTTTTTTGACAAGCAAACACTTTTCAACATCAACAGTTTCTCCTCTGAAGAGTCCCAGTTGCTTCTAATCTACACCCAAACGACTAGACAGACAAAGGAAATGCCATCTCATTTGATAGAGGACAAATAGATGTGGACAGAGCGGAGGTGGGAGTCCTGGGCTCCAGATGCTTGACCAGTTGCTCAACCGCAGGGCAACCATTCAGGCAGAATACGGGTAGGTTTCAAAGCACAACTGCTGATGCTGAGCATTCATGAGATGCTTAAACTCCCTCCTTTTTAATTATATGCAATCAGTACTTAGGCTTCGGGAGAATCCTTATATTTTTCTGCCTTTGTTGACTCCATAACTCACAGAACACCATTGCCTGTAGCCCAGCCAGTCTGCCATGGTTACAGGCTGCTGGGTATAGTCATCTGTGAGCCCCAGGGCTGATAAGATAACCACAATAAAAAGATGCAGGTCGGGAACATGCACTGCTCTGGCCTGCCTGCCCCTTTCTTGCTCCAAAGGTGCTTTTCTTGCAGTGCTTCTGTGCAGGGAGGTGAGGTGGAGAGGACAGCATGTTTCCTCCCCTTGGAACAGGGGACATCCCACAGCACTGTCAGAACTCCTGCTGCCAGGCAGCAAGAGGGAAGAAAGGCTCAGTTACTGTGGGTTTCAAATACAGTGATCCTCGGCAGAGTCTTGGCCTTGCGCTCGATATGTCTCCTCTTTTCATTGTGCAGCAATTTCCCAGGGCTTTCTCTGCCCTCGTCAGGCAGTCAGACACTCCCAGAAAGCACCATCCCCATGGCTGCCGACCAATTCTTCCAGACGCTTATCTGATACTGAGAGACGGATAATGAATGCATTTGGCATCAACAAATTACCCGAAGAGTGTCCTCTTTGTCTGAAGTTCCACGGGTCCTGGCAGGGTGCACGGAGGTGACTCCTCCAAGGCAGCCACCAAGTGACTCTGATTAATTTTTTTGGGCAGGTGCCGCAGGCAAGTGAGATGTCCTGTGCTCCTGCTCACTGTGTCACCCTCCCCAGCCAGCCTGTCTGGCAGGAGAGAGGAACCAGGGACGTGCAGACTGGAGGAAGCAATCTCCAGCCAGCGATCAGCTGCTCGCTGCCCTTCTGCCACTGGCACTCCGGTGCTGCTAGCGCATGAGATGCTACTCCAAGAAGTTCATGCTGTTGGTTGAAGTTGCTGCAGGGGGAAAAAAGCCTCTGTCAATTCAACTCTGGATGCCTGGAGGCACATTGGTTTACAACCAAGGTAGAAACACCACAGAGGTGGAAAGTGTAGATCAAGAGGCTGGGGCACTGCAGTGACTACAGACACCTTCCAGGCTGTGCTATGGGTCTATTTGGGCTCCAGCAGTCCCAGGGACAAAAGAAGAGGA
This sequence comes from Gavia stellata, assembly GCF_030936135.1. Lineage (NCBI taxonomy): Eukaryota > Metazoa > Chordata > Aves > Gaviiformes > Gaviidae > Gavia > Gavia stellata. The sequence continues at coordinate 7,294,009 of NC_082622.1, read as the reverse complement.
ATCAGTCCCAGGGACAAAAGAAGAGGAATAAAGTCACCTTTGCTTCGCATTTTCGCTCTGCTGAGGACAACTAGATATGGTCACTTGGTCACTCACTGAGAAACTAGCACACCCCAAGTTGGTGTCTGGGACATGCTCTAAACAGCCTGAGGAAAAGTGGGAAAGGTGTAGAGCAGGCAATGTAAGTCCTTTCCTCTTATAAAGAAATTGCTTCTTCATTCATTAAACCAACAAGTCCCAAACTGCAGTCTCCATGCTCCATTTCACTGCAGGAGCTGTTCGTTCACCTCACCTCCAGACCTTGCCCTGGCAACGGCTCGTGCTTGCGAGCTGGAATTGAATGGGGTGCTTTATTTTATCCCAGTTAAGAGCTTGACCCCAGATTCGTTTTTCACCCCTGAGCAGTTCAGGTCTCACCTTTGTCACAGGAGTGGCAGTAAAGGGCCAAATCCTGCAGTGGTGTGAGTAGCACCATGAGCCATGGGAATGCACACTGGTGCTAGTGAGAACTTTTTTTCTTGTACCTGCAATGCATCTGTCTATCCAGGAGAACTTTAAGGCATGGTAGAGCAATCTGTACATGGAGAGAAGAGGTGCTTGAGCAACCAGCGCTCCTTACAGCTGAGGATTTATGTTTGCATGTAATATAGCCTTTCACACAGACGGACTATGGGTGTCCATGTAATGGCAGGAAACTGGACCAAATGACATGAATATGCCAAAACCCAAAGAGTTCATGCCCAGAAGTTTCATCACTGGCAAAAAGTGAGATGTGCAGATCAGGAAGTAAAGCCTCACACACAGGAATGACTTTGAGCACTTTGTGCAACAAACTCCAATCGGTCTGGACAACCTCTATTCCAGAGTATTACGAGAACTAACAAACTACGAGAACTAAGGAACAAACTTTGCAAACGTTTGCTAATCACTTCTGGGTAGGTATGGAGAATTAGGTGGCTGCCCAATATTGTCAGGGGTTGCATGAACTTCAGGAGGAGATGAAGGGCTCCAGCACAGCAGCGAACCAGGTCACTGTGGGCTCCCATGTCTACAGCCTTCAAAACCAGGAAATAAAATACACCATTAAAAATGAGGAGACAGTGGACTCCCAAGCGGTGTGTGACAGAAGAGAAGGAACAAACGGGAAGAGGAGAAGAAAAGGGAGAAGAGAAGGAACAGACGGGAAAAGCCTATGGCACAGGGGGAAGAGGGTTCTAGGACAAGAGTTAGCAGGGCTCATTCAGAGAGCTTGAAACTAGATTCGAAGGGGGACGGGGAGGTAACAGGGCTTGCTAGAGAGGCGCCTGGGTGTAGTAGCTCAGCGCTTGTGGGGCAGCGTGCTAGTATTTTTGAGAACCAGAAGGCCTACCACCCCTCAAGGGAGAAAACTACACGCTCAACTCCCTCTCTGAAATGCTTATACACCAATGCACGCAGCATGGGGAATAAACAGGAAGAATTGGAGATCTGTGTGCGGTCGCAGGGCCATGATCTCATTGCAACTACTGAGACGTGGTGGGATAGCTCACATGACTGGAACACTGCCATGGGTGGCTATGTTCTTTTTAGGAAGGAGAGGCCAGCAAGGCGAGGTGGCGGAGCTGCTCTTTATGTGAGGGAGCAACTGGAATGTACCCAGCTCTCCCTGGGGGCAGATGAAGAGTGAGTTGAGAGCTTGTGGGTAAGGCTTAAGGGGCAGACTAATACGAGAGACACTGTTGTGGGCGTTTATTACAGGCCTCCTGATCAGGATAGGGAAGCTGATGAGGCCGTCTGCAGAGAGCTGAGAGTCGCCTCACAATCACAGGCCTGGGTTCTCGTGGGGGACTTCAATCACCCTGACCTGTGCCGGGAAGGCTACGCAGCCAGGCATGTAGAGTCCAGGAGGTTCCTCCAGTGTTTTGATGAGAACTTTTTGACTCGGGTGGTGGAGGAGCCAAAAAGGAGAGGTGTTCTGCTGGACCTAGGACTGACAAACAAAGAGGGAGTGGTGGCATAACTGGATGAATAGATGAGGGGAGGGCAGTGGATGTTGTCTACCTTGACTTCAGCAACGCTTTCGACACCGTCTCCCACATCATCCTCATAGGCAAGCTCAGGAAGGGTGGGTTAGATGAACGGATTGAAAACTGGCTGACAGATAGAGCTCAGAGGGTTGTGATTAGTGGCACAAAGTCTAGTTGGAGGTCTGTAACAAGTGGTGTTCCCCAGGGGTCAGGACTGGGTCCAGCCCTGTTCAATCTATTCATCAATGACCTGGATGAAGGGATAGAGCATGCCCTCGGCAAGTTTGCTGACGACACAGAAGGGTGGCGGACACACTGGGAGACTGCACTACCATTCAGCGTGACCTGGACAGGCTGGAGAGTTGGGCAGAGAGGAACCTTATGAAATTCAACAAAGGCGAGTGTAGGGTACTGCACCTGGGGAAGAATAACCCCATGCATCAGTACAGGTTAGGGGCTGACCTGCTGGAGAGCAGCTCTGTGGAAAGGGACCTGAGGGTCCTGGTGGACAACAGGATGGCCATGAGCCAGCAATGTGCCCTTGGGGCCAAGAAGGCCAATGGCATCCTGGGGTGCATCAAGAAGAGTGTGCCTAGCAGGTCGAGGGAGGTTATCCTCCCCCTCCACTCTGCCCTGCTGAGGCCGCATCTGGAGGACTGTGTCCAGTTCTGGGCTCCCCGGTTCAAGAAGGACAGGGAACTGCTGGAGAGGGTACAGCAAAGGGCTACGAAGATGATTAGGGGACTGTAACATCTTTCTTACGAAGAAAGGCTGAGGGACTTGGGTCTTTTTAGCCTGGAGAAGAGAAGGCTGAGGGGGGATCTTATCAATGCTTATAAATATTGAGGGGGTGGGTGCCAGGAGGATGGGGCCACTCTTTTTTCAGTGGTGCCCAGTGACAGGAGAAGATGTAACAAACACAGACTTGGTCATAGGAAGTTCCATCTAAACATGAGGAGGAACTTCTTTCCTTTGAGGGTGGCAGAGCACTGGAACAAGCTGCCCAGAGTGGTTGTGGAGTCTCTTTCTCCGGAGATATTCAAAAGTTGCCTGGACGCATTCCTGTGTAATCTGCTCTAGGTGACCCTGCTCTGGCGCGGGGGGGTTGGACTAGATGATCTCCAGAGGTCCCTTCCAACTCCTGTCATTCTGTGATTCTGTGAAACAGCACATCAACACCAATTTGAGATCCACCCTGTTGAAATAAATATATGTGGTGTTAGAGATGTGATCAAAGCGTCCCCAAGCCACAAGTAAATTGCTGTTATCCTACCACCACAAGAAGCCCATGAGCTCACTTCAATTTTTCCTTCAAAACACAGTTTAAACGAAAAATCTTCCAGTTAGAGAAAAATGTTTATTGCAAAATGCCAGGTTTGACTCTATTACCTCAACATGGTAAGTTTAATAAAGTGGGTTTTTTTTTCCAAAATGTGTATTTTTACAAAAATAAAAATACTGGACATCATAATTAACAGATTTTTTAAACTAAAATGGACTTTCAGAATCCAGATTTTTGTCAGATTCCATATGTTTCCCAGATTACATTTTCAATTATACGTAAAAAATAAAATAATTTAAACTTCCCTAAAAATATTTCTCACCATTCACCTAAAATGCAGTGCTGTGTTGTAAGTCATGTTGCCAAAGAACATCAAGCTGTGTCTGAGAGCTTAAAGACTAAGATGCACACCAAAAGGAGCAGAAAAGAACAAAATCAGTAACTATAAAAGATTACAAATGCTAAATGACATTCAGAGGATGAAACTCTATAATTCTAATTACCATGGGAAGGATAACAAACTGGTGTGGGACAGAGAAAGACCGCTCCAGACATCCTCTTGGAATGAGATCTCCCTCTCCTGGGAACAGAGATGATCTGTGGTTTAGGTCATTTTTCTGTGTCTGTGTGAGAAATTTTCTACTGTTTCCTTTGAACACAGAAGAATCCCAGAGCCTGACCTTGGAGGCAGAGACAGGCAGCTCAAGTTTTCTGGGACACCATCCCACCTCCATCACTCCAGAGGCAAAGGCAGCATTTACCAGGGCCAGCTTCCCTCAGGAAAGGTGCATCCACATTAACTGTGACCAAGTATGCTTGTAGGGGGTTGAGTGTGACCAAGCCTGACCCACTGTGGATGCAGAGCTTGGAGACATGTCATTTCTCATTAGCTCCTAATATCTGTAGTTCAGAGGGGACAAATCATCCCATCCACAGCAAGCAGGCTGGATGCACTCCCTCAGGCTGGAATTGCCAGTGCGATGGACCCCACTGGCATTTACAACATGCCTTGGGCTAAGTTGACGCTGAACAGGGGACCTGATGCCAGAGCCCAGAGCTTACTGATATGACCAATTAATATCCAGGTTGGTTTCCGCAATCAAACTATGCAACTCCAGGCTGGTTCCGCTCAGGAGTCTGCAGGCTGCAGACACAGCTTTGAGAACATGGGATCTGCTGGCTTCAGGCAGAAACAAAAGGCTTGGCATGACAGTTTCTTTAATTTCCAACACTTGCTGAAGTATTTTGATCCTAATGCTAGCACTGTATCACACGTCCTTCCATCCCCTGCTGTGCTGGCTATCACAAAATAGTGTTATTGATGCTCTTTACACCAGCTTCAGTGGCAAGACACATTTTTTGTAGTGTTTGAACACTACAGAGGTCTGGATTTATTGTGTTTGCATCTTAACATCCATGGTGATAACTTGAGAAGGGGTAGAAGATCTTATGGAAGAAATAAGGAGATCTGAGGGAGATCAAATGCCCTTCATTGCATCAGGATCCCATGACAAACAGAGCCTGGCTCCTGAGTCCTGCTGGCCCTGGTCTGACCCCTCAGAGAAGAGTTTCATGTGTGAGCTGGTGGGTGCCAAGCCCACACAGTGGTAATAAAGCCACATACATGCAGATGAGTCAGGCTCAACCCATGCAGGTAAATCACTGGGAAAGACGGTAGCAAAGAGTCACTGCACCATCACTAGCAAGGAATTTCCACTTAGCCATGGGAGAGGAATGAAGTATTTTATCAAACAAAGGACCCATCATCCTGCATGGGAAAGGGATGTAGGAAGGACAGCTGCCCTTTGAGAGGAGAGGACTGATTCACCCAGCACCCTCTCAGGACGACAGAAACAACAACTGCTTAGTAGGATAGAGTTCCCAGTTTTTCTGGAAGAAAAGACTTGGGACATGCTAGAGACTTGTCAACGGACCTGTCCTCAGCACAAGGTTAATCCGCGGGGATTGACACTGCTTGGAAGACTTGTTAGTCAGCAACACAGCCTCTTTGGTTACTGCTTTCTGAGTGATTTGTCTCTCCACTTGCAGTTTGAAACATGTCATCATAGCTGTGGTCTTATTTAATTACACTTTTATTTTTCTTACCTTCTCTAAGTATCTTTAAGCTGTTGGCTCATTTGTAGTCCATACACTTCATGCTTACAGCAAAGGCCAGCTCTTGCCAAGCCTGCAGTTAGTTCAGTAACCCAGACTTAACAAGGCTGCCATGTGCTATATAGTTAATACTTGCAACTAAGATAAATCTCTCTTAAAAACTGAAGCATATGAGCTAGTTTTGGGGCCAGAAATCAGTGAATCAATACTAATTCACTGGGTGAGATTCTGGCTTGTCCACATTGCCACAGGTGTAAAACTGCGAGGAGATTTAGAAATCTCTTGAAATAATCCCCCTCTCTGCTATGCTCCAGCATCATTGCTGGGCCCTAGCACCCAGCTAGGCTCACACTGGGCACTCTCTTCTTGGGTTTAGGAAGAAAAGCCATAGTTTAATTGCATAATTCTTCTCTAAATGTTTTTATGTGGCTTACAACATCTAACGTTGCCCATTATGAAAGACTGCTACTTACACAGATAGATGATACACATGAAATGCGAATCCCCCCCATCACTGTGGGCTTTGCAGAACTGGGAAAACTGTATCTAAAATTAGCACTGTACCAAAGTTCCCGTTTTTATGTTTTTAATTTTTTTATTATGTGCTAGTAGACGAAACCAGGAGTTTGAGAGCTTCAGCTACGGTGCAGCCTGGAAGCTGCTGTTACAGGCTCTGTCCTCACCATGGGGCATGTTGTCTCTCTCTTGCCCTAAGACACGTTAGGCAGAGAGATTTAGCAGGAATTAAGTATTTTTTCAGGCCACAATGCCAGCTCTGGACAAATAGCTAGGTATCCTAGGCCTGGTAAACAGCAAGGCAAGCCCAGTAGAAGATAGTAACCAATGATTGCTGTAGACTTCAGACAGTGTTTTAATTTCTTTTTTGCTGATTAAGAGAAAATCCCAGCCATTAATTGCACAGAAGCAAATGTTGAAAATGCCACTGTTCAGCAGCATGGAGCTGGTCCACTGGAGTTTGTCACCAGGCTGGTTGCAAAACCCTTCTGTGAGAAGATAAAGGGACTAGACTCTGCTTTCAGTATCTGGACGTCATGGTGATGCTTCAAGTTATAAACCTCAGTCACTACATAATATTAAACAATTTGTTTTCCCTCTCTGTTAACATGTTTCCCTGGTGCATTCAGCTTATAAACTAATTAGGTGCAAAGGTTTGCATTCTCCATGTGCGTATATAGCATGCAACTGGTTGGAGTCTGACCCCAGCTAGGATCCTAAAGTACTTACCAGTCTGTCACTCACCATCTCCATTGCTCAATGGAAGAGACAACAGAGGTGTCAAACCACCACAAATATCCCAGAATGAAGTGACATTCTGCTGTTGGATGCAGCTCCAAAAGAAATCGATTGTCCTCTGTGTTTGCCATATGTCTATAGCCAAAGGAGCCATGCCACGTGGAGGAACTTCTCCGGAAGCCAAGCAAGTCCTCCAGAGAAAGCTGCTGCCCAACAACAGCATTTCTTCTCCATCACTTCTTTTCAGGAATGCTAAGCTACTAAAATAACAAATAACAGCAGTGTCTGTACACTGGTAGGGAGACCCTTCATCTGACTACAACAAAACACGAACTGATCCAAAAATGCAAATACCCAGCAGTGGAACGCAGCCTTTTCTGGGGCAATAGCATTCCAGAAAACATGAAATAACTATGAGTGATGCTTCCAGTTTGAAGGTATAAGGGGAATTTAGGCATGCAGTATGTGCTCACAAAGGGGACTAACTAGCTAAGAAGTGACTTGATTACAGTCTATAATTAGCCAGAGGAAAAGTAGATCTCTGATGATAGTAGGCAGACTAAACCAACAGCTGCTGGAAGCTGAGGCAAGGTTAATGAATCATTGACGCAACTTCAGAGTATGGTGGATTCTCCATCACTTGGAGATTTTGAGTACAAGACCGGGCAGCTTTCTGCAGCATCACTGGGGTTATGAACTTAAATCACTTGGTGACATTCCAGGTGTTTTATGTCTCAGGAGGAGCGATAACATCATTTAGTCTCTTTTGGCCTCAAAACCAATGAATCACTGGAGTTTGGGTTATAGCTAGAAATTTGTCTTGCACCCCAAAACTTCACCAGAACATACTATAATTTCTTTAGGCCTGAATTCCTATCTTGGCCGAGCAGCCTCTGCTGGAGGGTCCCCTGTTCCTGGGATGCAATGGACGTGAAGATGCAGATGGCTGGACCACACGCTACTGCCACCACAACTCTGCTGACTGGGTACTTTGTGAACAACTAGATTGACTTTGCAAGGACAGGATCCTTCTGTGTTATTGCCACTCCACAGAACAAGAAACACGAGGGTGGGGATTCCTCTGCTCAGACATGGCATCTCAGAGTTGGATGTTGCTCTGCATTGGTCCCTTCTGGTTCACTTGGAGGGAAATAAGCTCCTCCAGAAGGTGTACCCATTCAAATGCGACCTCTAAACCACTGTGCTGACTCTGTCCCACAGGTGCCTGACTCTCAAGAAAGGAATCCGGGGGTGATCCATGCTGATTAAATCATCTTATTTCCAGATGTCTCAAAGCATGTGACATTGAGTACCTCTCTGAGTGTCCACAGCTAATTTCCCATGTCCATATTTAGGCAATTGCAATTAATTCTGTTTTTTGCATTTCCCAAGTACCAAATCCCATCAGCATCAAGGGCTAATATCAGGTTCCTCTGAGATCAGAGCCATTTGGATTCCAGTGCTTGATATGAAAGCATCCAGCTCTAAAACCTGTGGCCTGTTAATCCCCACGTGTTTTTTAAACATAGGAACCCAGCCTTGCAGCCCATGCTGTGTGAATTAGGGTGTGCAACTGAACTCTGTCTGCATGTGGTCCCTGCTCCATTTCCCTTGCAGAACAGTACTCTTCCTCTAGAGGACGGTGTCTGAAAAAATAGCAGTGAGGACCGAAAAGAGTTTCCTGTGTAGTTACCAGCAGTCATTCATGCCACTACGTCGAATCCTGAAAATGAGTCATTGCGAGAGAATGAAAAAGGAACGAACAGAGCCAGGTGCTTTATCTGACTTCTGCCCTTGAATCCATCCTTCCTGGTCCCTCCATGTCATTGGCCAGCAGAAGAGCTCTTAAGCTTAGCAGGACCATTTTCTCCTAGAGCACAGTAAAGCAGGAATTCAGATTTCATGAAGACAAACCTCACCCTGCAGCCTGGCAATGACTTGGCTTTTTGTTCAGCGTCCGGTGGGAGCAGCAAGGCTGTCCCTGAGCAGCCAGCCTTCAGTGGCATGGGCTGCACCCACTGATTAAGTGCACCCGCTGGAACTGCATGGTTTGTCAAAGGCATCTCAGGTGCCGAGCCCTTGAAAAAGCTGCTGCTGAAGTGTTTGAAATGATGACCCTTGGTGGCTGAGACATCCCAGCTGGCCTAGCACTTTGAAACCTGCTCTGGGTGCAGAGTTGCCTCTCCTTTGGTATCCCAGCTTAGTTTCCCAGGCTGTGGCACTTTCCTCCCCCTCAGTCTTATAAATATACAAAGGGAGTCACGGATCCAGGTTCCTGCTAGACATTTCTCCTTGTTTCTGCTTCCTTGGAAGAAGCCTTTCTCCTTTCAAACCTGAGAAGTCTTGTGGTGCTGTCAGGCACCTTCAGGCTGCTGCCATCTCTATCCTTTTCCTGCCCCAGAGGAGAGACTTAAAACCCCTGCTGCTCTTGGAACATATGAAAACAGGAGAGTAAAGAAAAACAGTTCGGCTAAGGACCAATTTTCTCCCAACTTGTTTTTCTGCCTCTGCCCTCCTCCCCTGCCCTGCATGTTAGGTTTGGAGTCACCACATCTGACACTGGTACAGGAGGCTGGACAACTAGGTGGAGGCTGGTGTGCTATCTCCAACCCATGCAACCAGCTGCATCTTGCCAGGGCAAACGCAGGTGAGCTTTCTAATACCAGAAACAAGCTCCCTCATTAAGCAATTCTTCTCGTTCAAGGGCTACAGAGAACTGTCCTTGTACGGACACGACCTGGGCATCATTTTCCTTTCACAGGGGTGTGAATATGCAGCAGCTGCATCGACGCCTGTGGAGCCAGACCAGTGTGAGTGAGCATCCCAGGGCTGCAGTTCAATATCTAGTTGGGGGTGAGTCATGCCTCACAGCAACAGGATGTCTCTATAGTCTCTCTCCTATACCGGCAGATCAGTTACCCCAGGGGGATGGCATCTGCTGGGTCCAGAGACACAGCCACAGCCTCAGTGAATGTAGCACATGATTGCTGAGCTCCTTAAGCTGCTTCAACCTTGGGAAATGCATATCCTGGTCTAAAGGATAACGGTGTGTTAATGCTGTGGCATACGTGCTGCCCTCACCTGTGTGCTCAGGTGTCCTTGCAAAGGTAGCAGAGCACGGGAAGAGTAGTGACATGCATGTATGTAGACTCACATCAAGCAAGACTGGACTTACTCTTGCCCCCTGTTCTGGAATGGCCATGGCCCCACCGGCGGCTTTTAGAAAGTGTCCATGCCTTAGCAAACCACACGTTTACCATTACTAATCATAAGACCTTCATTGCACAATCCACACCAAAGTATTTCCACTTAAATACTCCTTATTTAACCTCATGCAAATTCACGCAACATCAGAAACATATTTTAAAACCCGAGTTATATTTAACAATAAGAGATTAGATTTCATTCTGCTACTGGGATGCTTCCACTAGGCCCAACAGTGGTGCTGGGGAATGTATCTGACCCTCTCAACTTCTTCGTTGCACAGTGCTGATTTCTCTGTTACATGGACAGAGGTACACAACAGGACCATACCTGTGCTGTGATAGCAGCCTGAGGCATAAACTCCCAATCGTTCACAACACCTATAAATTGGCTTGCTGTAGGTAATCACTGTGACCTTTATACTTTAAGCCTTAAAGTAGGGTAGGTTAAATGAAAATTAAATCTATAGGACAGATGCTCATAAATGTAGAAGTGTTGTATCTGCCAATAGTGTAGGCTTGACTTAAATTAGGCTAAGGAACATGAACAGGAAACAGAATAGCAGGAAAAATGTCATATGTGTCAGAAGAGAAAAATAAGTTGGGACTTTCCAGAAGTGCAGACAGCAAATTAACTCTAACTGCAGATAACAAATTAAGTATATCTGCTTGTCTTGTGTGAGATGGTTTTACACCAGCGATGTGACAAGGAAAGAGGAGCTTCTCTCAGCGACAGAGCTCCTCCTGACCTTAACTACAGCTGCAATCTGCTCCCAGTCCTCATTAAAAACTTGGTGCTGCAACACGGGTAAGTTTTAGCCTTGGGAAGGCCAGACTCTTTTTGGTGATAGCAGTAATAGAGCTTCTGAGTCTTTCTAAGCTGTTAATTTGTATCTCATAAGCGATATGATTTGCACACACTTATTAAATCTTATCTATTCCATAGTCTTTCTTGTTCATTTGTGGTACTACATAATCAGGATTTTAACATAGATGTTCAATGTGTTACTGTAGACGCCTTGCTCCAAGTCATGACAAGAATACAGCCAACAAGACAGGGGACAATTGCATAGGGTGTTTTGGATACTTAAATTTAATCTAGAATATTTGCTGACCTAGTGCAGCACCTGGGACATTATACAACCCTGACGTACCTGATAAAATTACTTTTGTGGGTATCTAATGCAAACTGACACTGTGGTCAGTGTTGAGTTTGAGTTCCCGCAGCTCACCCATGAAAGGGACCAGTTGGGTTACAGTGTCCCGGCAGCCTCAAGGTGTTTGGACCCTCACCCAAGCTGCGATCCTGCCGTAGGCTGCATGCCAGGTCATTCGCAGAGACCGGGCTGCTCAGCAGCCATCAGGTCGTCAAATGTTTGCAACCTAAAGGCTGGAGTTCACAGCCTCAACAGAAACCTCAAGCCAGCAGAAGTCATTTCCATTCCCACATGCTGAGGACCAAACCCTTTGCTGTCAAGACACGGGCCTGATTTCCCCGTACTAGTAGATGGGTGATGGTAAATAGCTGGGACATCTCCAAAGAACTATCAACTCTGGGTATGTACTATCATATGCTGCCCTGAACAGATCAGATTTTTGATCTCCACTGCGAATGAAACATTTTCCTGTGGTCTATCTTTCATTTTTTTCTCCTCAAACAAACTTCCTACTGCGCCTCTATGAAGAAGCAGCTCCCAATCCCACTGAAATGATGGAGTATCAAATCTGCAGAACTATTTTCTCACATTATTACATATTTTAATTGCTAATTTTAACTGCAGCTAGTCCTGAGCTGGAGAAGAGACGACACCATCTCAGTGAGTGTGGGAACATGCAACTATTTCCAGACTCACAGAGCACCTTCTGCTTGCACTCGCATGCAGTTTTCTTGAAATTAAGAAAAAATACAGAAAAAACACAACCAGCTAATAATGCATGGAGGGTAGAGGAAGTAATCTCCAAATGGAGACCTTTCACTCTCAGATGATAAAGCTGTGAGTTTGACAGCACCTTTTAGTGTCCCCACACAGGCCAGGAGCAGTGAGATAAATGCCAGAAGCTGCTGCATGAACCCCAGTGCCCGAGCCTGCTCTCCTGGCACCTGACAAGGAGTTTTCCTGGCTTGCACTCACTCCCTGTGTCAGACCAGCTCCAAGGTGGTCCAAGAAACATGGGGAGGATCCCTGTTGCTCTTCAGCTTTCCATGAGAAAATTGCTGAGAGCTTGGTAATTACAGGAGTCCTCTAGCACGAGGTTTAAGAACCACCACACCCTCAGAAGTGCTGTGCTTGCTTACCAGAAAGTGAGGCTGTATCAGCTTTATCACTAGCAGAGATTTAAAGGCTGAAGAATGTGTTTACCTGAAAGCATCGATTTGCATTAATGGAACAAAGTTACAGAAATATAAAACAATAAAACACATTATTATGTTTGCATATAAAATTAAGGAATTTCCTTAACAACTCTTGTATCTCAGCTAGTCTATAAGAGTGGCTGAAGTCTCTGCCACGCATTTCTGGGCTGGCAAGCCCTGGAGAGCTCTTACAGATGGATATTTCCTGCTCTTACTGAAAAACTGGCGATGAGTATCGGTCAGAGCAGTCACACTGGGCAGCCTATCCCTATCTCCAGAAGCTATACCTGCTTCTTAATGTCTTCCTTCTGAATTTCCCCCCAGTCCTTGCACCAAAGCACTGGATACCCTGCAGTACTGTGGGCTCATGCAAACCTTCCCAAGTTGTATTTTGATAAATATACTCAGCTTCAGACTTCTTTTCCTATGCCCTGTCTCCTTAGAGTAACTTTAGAAATGATGCATTCAGTAATATGCCTTTGTTTGTGTTTCACATGAATGCCTGCAGAAATCAGCACCTGAACCGACAGACAGGCTCCAAAACCAGCTTGGCTCCATGGTACCTTCAAGACAGGGAGAGAGTCAGACACTTCAGCACCTGTCAAGAGAGAAACCTCACTGGCGCTTGGCATTTTTGCAGAAGGAGATGTCAGGTGTTTAGCACTCAGAAACCTGGCTCTCTCCGCGTAGCAAAGTCTCCCCTCAGGAATATTTGGCTCAGCATGTCGCACACAGGGCTCCACGAAGTGGTGATCACTCAACTGGCAGAAGAAACTTTCTGAACTCACACCTGAAGTTCCTCCTGCAGTTGTCAGTCTCTGCCTGCACCAAGTCCAGATCTCATGGTAAATGACACACGCAAGTCAGGGTTGGTCCTGAGTTCTGCTTGGCAAGTTCAGATTCACTAGGGCAAAGTTTGCCCCCAGCAGCACCATCACTCCCAGCTCCAACACTCTGCAAATGTTCACCCTGCACACTATTTGCTCTCCATCCCTGCTCAGCCCTTTCAATGCCTTGTTATCTCAAGGAGAGGCCCTCCGACAGTAGCCTTGTTAATGCCTATGCAAAAATACAGTGATCTGATAGACCCATAAGGATGAAGTAAAACACGTTCCCATTCCAGGAGGCACCAGTGTGCCAAGCCTGCACTCACTGTAGGTCAGGCCAAGCAAAGTAGGGCACTCTGATGCAAGAACAAGCCCAGCCACGTGTTATCTGTTGATACGAAGGTATTTATTTAGTGATAGTTAAAGCAATGGACCTGATAGTCTAGAAGGACATGCTAGTACCCTACAAATGCCCACTTCTCAGCTTTGCCAGTGCATCTTGATCCCCACAGGCCTGAGTCCTCCCTCTGTGGACAGGCATGTCAGACGGAGAACTTCCCTCCCTCTTCCAGTCTTAGTGCCACTCGAGCAGAGGCAGGGGCTGGTCAGGTTGCTTTTTGGGGAAGGTGATGCTGCAGCCCCCACATTTTCTGTGATTGCACAATGGGAAAACCAGCTTGCACGAGAAACTGAGGCTCTCTGACCTTCCTCTCTTGCAGTCTTGGTGACAAAAAATGAGGTACAGCTTTGGGTTTCAGGAAGGTGACCAATAAATCATTCACCTGCTCCTAGGAGGAAGCCACAGGGTAGGGTTTGTCATTTTGCATTTGTATCCAATGCCCCACAAGGTTTCATGATTATGTCGCAATTTGTAACAGAAGAGTTTCAACTGCTCTGAACGGAGCATAAATGAAAATATCTGTGACGAAGCACCGGAAGAAACATTGGAGCAAGGGTTAGAAGAATGGCATTTATTGATAAACAAGGACAGGATCAACAACAATCAGACTGGTAAGCACTCAGGAATGTGTCATTTGCATAAAGACCATGGCACTGCTGAGTCACCAGGTGAACGATGGAAGGATGGTATCAGGTCGATAACTGGAGGACGGCAACAAGGTGCAGCATATCGTGTGTGACGTTCTTCTGCCTGCTATCCCAACAGAAGACACTCATTAGCCATGAACATACCTGAAACAAGGAAATGCAAACAAAGGGCAGCAAGCCTGCGGAAGACCTAAGGAGGATGAAGTACACAAGATTATATAGTAAGAACTGTTGGCTCCTAAATAGTATAAAAGATGTGGCCAATAGCCAGTTTGTTGTCATCAATCAAGAAGAACCAAAGGGACACTGAAGACCTAACAGCCAATAGCCCTCATCCTTTATGCCACATGCAGGTGACCCTGACCAGACCTCTTGGACATGTGTCTTGGTGAGCGGTGCTGAGAGTGGGAGCAAGTGAAGTCATTTTTTGCTTCAAATGAATACCATCTTTTTCACTAAGGTCTCGCACTGCATTTAGTTACGTGAATTTCCTGCAAGGAGAATAAAAAGTCTCACTGGGGCAAAATGGGCATTAGTCAATAAGTAAACTTACCTGAGAAACTTTGGGATGGCAAACACCATGACGCTGCCTGATGAGACTTGCTTTGTATTCTATGTCATCTGGGATCTTATCTCTGCCTGTGCCCCAAACTGGAAGGAGGTGCAACACCCAAACTCTTGATACGTAAGTGGAAAGAAGTGGGACCTATGCTTCAGAGGGGCAACTCATTTTGTTATAGGAGTGCAATAGGAAGTAGATATTTTCATGTATTTATTTCCTTCAGTTTTGTCAGTTGCAATTCACCCTTGGGAATCATCTTTTAGAGGTCAGTTATTGTGACACCACATAAAGTGAACATGGCATTTAGCCCTGAGTTACTTAGCTCCTTGTGGGCTGTGGCAGGGTGGAAAAGGTGTGGGGGAAGTGAAGACTGGTGCCAGAATTTGGATGCAGAGTAGGGATTTCTAAGAAAAGCATTGTACAGAAGAGAGCCTTTGAGGTAGAGGAATGGGTTGGGATCCTATAGAGTGCTTAGGACTAATGTTGTGAATAGACCGGGACTAAGACTCCATCCTAAAAAGCAGTGAGGCTAAATACACTGCCTTGCAGCTGTGGAGGGCCCCAGGACTGTGACCTCCACCCCTTGATACCTTTCCCTCCCATCTGGTGCTGGAAAACAGTGTAAAGACAAAAAATCTGATGGGGAAATGGGGATCCTGGAAGGATCCATTTTGCCCCAACCCTAACAGGACAACTCCAATCCCAGCATTAAAATCCTTTGAGAGGGGCCAGCAGAAATATGTGGACCAAGTCTTGCCTGTGTCAGCAACCCAGAAAGCGATGCAGATCATGGACAAGGGGCCTGTTCAAGTAGCCACATTCTCAGGAGAGAGATTTACAAAATCTGCAGAGGCTTTACTTAACTTTTGTAGAACCAAATAGTAGAAATCATGCTTTGAGACAGCTAAGCCAGCTTCAGCAAGGCCTCCCATAACCCTTATGCAATAAGGAGCTCAGGTCTATGTTTTTCCTTTACATCGGGTGCCTAAAGAACAGGACTGCAACAAGCATCCCAAATGTGAAGAGGGCTGGGTGTACAGATGTGCCATCAATTGCTGGAAGAAGTTGTAGGACAGTACCTGGATGAAAGATGAAATCTTCTGACTTCAGACACTTCTAGGGGTTGCTGACAGCCCAAAGCTCAATCCACTTCATGACGTTTCTTCTTTAGAGCAGAACAATGCCATCTTGAGCTTCCCCTCAGAGACCTATGAAAGCTCGATGTCCACTGGGTGCACTTGGCAGGAGACACTCTCCCCCACCAGGTCCATTGTTCAAACAAGGACACTTCAGAACAGGGAGAAGGGGAGGGGAGAAGAGGCACTGAGTAGACTCATGGGAAACCAAAAGTATAAAACAGCAATATCTGTATGTACCCATTAAGTCTCTCCACGGTCCTTCTCCCATCCCCATCAAGATGACAAGGCCTCCTGGAGAAGATGGACAGGTAGCATGTTTAGCACAGATCAAAGTTTAGAAAACCAGGAATTTGCATCATAAAAACAAAACAACAGCCTTTTGTTGTGAGCCCTGCTATAGCTCCACTCCCCAAATATGTTCCTCCAGCTACACAGGTTGTCTCTGTGTCCATGCACATTTTCATGTTTGTGTTTCCTTTCTACTCAAGAATAGCTGTGTCTCATTTTCCCTGAAATTATTTCTTAATTTAATTAGATGAAACATCCCTAATAGGCAAATCAGTGAGACTTGATTTGTTTAGTTATTGTCTCAAAAGATGCCAATCAAAAGATGTCCTCTCCTGGAGCAAGAGTCCAGTATCAGTCCTGGTCAGCCTGTATCACTGTACCTCAGGAGGTCTCCACAGCAAACTGCATATTTCAGAGATATCAGGACTTTGCGGTATCTGTGTGAAGATAAAATTCAGGGTCAAGATTTCTAAAAACAGAAGTTCAATACCGTCAGGACAAGGTGTAAAACACTAGTCAAATGAAGTTGAGGACAGTCAGGAAAGCTGGCAACAGTCCTTCATGATTCAAGCCCTCCCAGTGATATCTCAGTGCAGCTTTACTTATGCCGTTCTGCTATATTGGTTGCAGCGATAATGTGAATTTTACAGCTGCAGAACTTAGTTTGAATAGCAGCATCTCATACACTGGTCTGCAAGCATCCATGAAGTGAGTCATAGTGTGTTAATTCAACTTAGATTTGACCTGAAGAACATTTTAACCAACACCACCCTTGGGAAAAGAAACATGGTAATATTTTCTGAAAGAGCAGCCTTACATTGGCTGTGCTTCCTTCTCTGCCACATCTTTGCAGGAACAGCCACCAACCTGCTGGCCAGGCTCCTGACCATGTGTTAAGCCACACTGCATTTCCAGGACCATGGATCCTTTCTGGGCACACCTGGGACCTTACCTGCAGCCCATTGGGTGTTTGAATATGAATTTGGCCCCAAGAACAGCCTTCCCAGGGGGTAGGGGGAGCATACCTCAGGAGACTTCTCATGCTGAACCTTCTTTCTGTTGTTCCCTGACTGAGGAGGGTCTAAGGGTTTGGGAGACACAGTCTTTCCAAACCCCCATTGGATCTCTTGTAATCTCTTGAACATTTCAGCAGTTCAGAGAAGCGCTGAGGTATTACACAAAGGCTCAACACCCACACCTCCACCCCACCCCAAACCCTCTATGTTTAACCCTTTGTGATTTATTATCAAGGCAGTGTCTGACTTGTGGGTCCTTCAGGTTGGCTGTGCTGGAATAGGGATATGACTGGGGTAGTTTTCTCCCTTTTTTGTGTAGAGGTAGCCAGGTCTGGCTCCAGTAAGGGCAAGTAAGGTATGAATAGGAAGCTCAGAATTTGGCCTAGGGCTGAGACCATCTTATTCCAGCGATGGGAGAGCAACTGGCTTCCTCGTGCCTTCAGGAATACAATAAGAGAGGGCTGTCTGCCTGACTCCTGCATTACACAAGGCATCAGAGCAGCAGTGAGAAGGTCCCTGCTTTCCAGAAGCAGCTGAAACAAGATCTGCCATCCACAGCACTGCCAACGGCACTCTTGTGGGCACATGGTGGAAAATTCAGTGATCGGAAGTGTGCATCCCTTGAACTAAGAGTGCTGCTGTTCTCAATCACCTTCTTCCTCCAGACAGGGCATACCTCGTCTTCAGCAGGAATCCTAATATAATCAGTTTCTGTACAGATGCAGAAACGACTTTATTCTTCCACACTCATCTCTCTCTGGGATTCCATTTGTTACTTTCCAAAGCCTGGGTTCACTATACAAAACACATTTAATTCCTTTTCCTTCCTTATTGAGCATGAGACGAAGTGATTTATCTGTGGCTAATGCACAGGACCATACAGCCCACAGCAGGCAGACAGCATCTGCACCGCATGAAAAGAGTGATTTTATGGTGCCTGGGGATTGCACAAGGGTGATCAAGCTACCATGGCTTAACAAGACGCAGTGCATGCACTGAGCTGTGAAAAGTGTTCATGTATGCTCTTAGCCCACAGCAAATCTGAGGCAATATGACTTAGCTTAACCCACCATGAAAGAAGGTGCATTCCTTGCATTTGCCACGGACTAGGAGCATATCCACAGACAGCTACTGTCATCCCCTGGCATGCTGTAGTTTGTTCAGAGACAGGAACGTGAACATGAGTCCTACTGGTTCTGATAGTCCTGGGTTCCTAAGTATTGATGTCACTTCTGAAGGTAAAGCTTAGGTATGTAGGTGACTGGGGGAAGGTAAATTTTAACCCCACAGTCACTAGGAAATGTGGAAAGTTCAGAACGGTTAGAGTTAGCTGAGCCAGGGATTTGCAGTTGTGGTAATGAAGGGGAACTAGACCTAGTTTTGATACCCTCCTGCGGGCCAGCTGAAGTGGTTGACCAAAGCTTCAAGCCACATGTGTGCACCCTAAGCGATGAGTTGGGGATGTTTGGTGGTGTCTCTAGTTTGCCTACGTGGTGGCTGAAGAGAATCAGTCCTTGTGGTGGCTCACAATAAGTACAGACAAAAGCAGGTCTCCATGCCGTAATGCCCTTGCGGGGAAGCAGCTTTCAGAGGAACCACCTGGACTGTGCAGAGCTGCAGATATTCAGGCAGAGCTAAAGTAGAGCAGGTTTGATTCAATTGTTTCAGACAAATGGTGAATTTCAGATAAGAGCAAATAATGCACCTGGCCAGAAGGTACAGTTATTGAAAAAATCAGCTGATTGATAGAGACTGGGTGTGATGGAGTTGAATGACTGAAAGCCCTTTTCAGGGGCAGAATTCAAGAGCTATGGAGCAGCTCTAGCTGCAAAAGAAGTAGGGGTTAATTTGACAATTTGACAGAAGTATCCACTGAATGCAAAGAAAGGAAGCTATGAGAACAGCTGCCTTTGCAGCATGCAATTGTGCTCCCCAAGGGTAATGAGCTTAAGAGATATAATCAGATACATCAGATCATCCTTACCTAGGGGATGTTCTTGTCAGGCAGCCTCTACTCTGCATTCCTCTGGTGTATCAGGAAGCAGTGAAATGAGACCTGAATAAACTTCTCAAGGATGGCTGCAACAAGTCACCTATATCATCCAGGTATTTCCAAAGGGAATTGTAGTATAACATCAGACTTGAGAATATGTGTACTATAGCATGAGATTCAGTTGAGTTACGTCTCAAGTCCCTATACTGTCAATGGAAAGAAACAGGAGCACTGAGGGCATGACACATCCTGCAGCAGAAACTTAAAATAGGTCGGGTGGATCAAGGCTTGAAAGAGCCAATTTCTATTCTCTGAGTGCAATGACTGATGCAGACACAGATGACTACAGTGTAGACATCTAAAGTCAGGGGAGACAAGCTCCAGCTTTGCAGAGCTGCTCCTTCTCCATTCAGCTTACACCTGAACAATTGGTCAGGAGCAAAATGGTATGTTCTTCTCTGCTTGGCATTTAACTCCCATTAAAGTGGCACATGAGAATCAGGGACTCTGTCAGTACAAATAGCTGACAGAGCCAGACAGAGCAGCTAAGATAGCAAATGTACCTAGTAAACTTTCAGACTCATCATCTCGAGAAAATGGCTTCTTTGCCTTGCCTCTTCACCCCAAGAACAGCATCAGGGTGAGGCTCACTCCTCACATACTGCATATGAATGTAGAGGAGGTGGCTGTGACCAACATTTGTCATGCCACCAAGCCAAGAAACACTCAGTGCTTCTCAGGTGTCCCCAGCCTTTAAAATGCATTATCACAGACCAAGTTGGTTCATAACCCTCTTGATATCCACAGTGTTAGCTGTGAAGCCTGCTAAGCTTTGCAGACAGGGTAAATAAATATGCATTCATGCACTGTGGACATCACAGGGTCTACTTATACACAACCTGATATCTGCAGACATCATGATTTTATTTGCTTCTACAAACCATGGAAAAACACCACATAGCTGGAAAGAGAAATTTCTGTCTTTGGAAGGATTCAGGGTTTGAACTGCAGACAGCATGCAAAGGATAACACTCTCTTCCCAAAGTGCACTTTAATCGGTGTGCCTTCCAGCACAGTGTGCATTACAGATCTGCAACATCAGCTTGTAGGCTCCTGCAGACTCTACAGAAAATGCATTCAACATTTTGCAGTGAATTTGCTGCTGTTTTACCAAGACCTACACTGCTAGAACAGATCAATATAAAAAAAAAAGCTTTTTGGACAGTATAGGAAGAGCTCCAGACAGTGCTATGTTGAAATTCACAGATCCATTCAACCTTTCCAGTCAACTGCAATATTACAGTGGTTCCTCCTGTTGTAAATCCAAGTAGGGTTCAAGCAGAGTCTCCCCCTTCATGGGAATAGCAGGTCACTCAGCTTCCCCTGCATCCTGTGGATTGACCGATTTTGGCCATGCAGCAGCACCAGATTAATTTGAAGAATCAGTCAAGGCAAGAAATTATTTTGCCTTGGGTCTTTGCTGAAGATCTTTCTATTCCCTGCACTACATCTTTAAGATCTGTTCCTGAAACGTGGGAGTACTGCCCCACTGTCTCCTTCAAAGAGCTACTATCCCTGTTTCAGCAATATTCCTGCCTCCCACTGCAGCATCACACTAATCCTGCTGCTGGGAAATTGGACTGAGGACCAAAGGTAGCTCCAGGATGTGTAGCTCCAAATGCTAAAAAATTAATGCCATTCCTAGCACCTGCCCTGCAACTTGCCCTCCTTGAGTGTTGGGAGGGTGCGGTGGGGATTGCGAAGTACAGCTGACAGGGCGGGGAGTGGCGGCAGGCTTGTCAGAGCTGTCTATATTTAGGTCCTCACAGATTGGTACAAGAAAGCAGGAGGTCTCCTTCTTCTCCCCTTCCACATGAGTTTGCTTGGCAGCGGTGTCTATCAAGTCTGACCTCATTTTATAGCTCCATTTAAACTTCCCCAGCCTTGCAAGCTGACAGTGCATCCTCACGAGGTACCTCAGATGGATTTCTAACATCTGCTCACTAAAGCAATGGCTGTGTGTGTCTGTCTCGGAGGCAAGCTGCCTGTTTTGCTTCAGATGCTGTATTTCAGACTGCATCTTTGAGCTCATTAGTCTGTCTGGTCCAGCACCTTATTTCTGGCAATGGCCAGGGCCACAGCAACAGTCCACAAACTTAATGGGCAGTGGTCCGTGGTGCCATGGAAAGGGATCTTTCTGTCCTAATCCTGCACCGTGAGCTCTTCCCCAGAGCGGAAGGTGACACTCCCTCTGGCAGTCACCTTTGTCATTATCTCAGCTCTTCCATCTGCAGATATTTCACAGGCTGCAGCTCTGCAGTTGTCCAGCGCTTTGAAATGGGCCACGGTCAGTGATTCAGTGAACTGCTGCTGAAGGAATTGATCTCACGCTGCACAGGACTGGATACTCACCCTCCCAGCTGCTGCTCTCTAATATGTCACCTTTCTCACATCCATCTCCTCCTTCTCTTCTTCCTGTTGGACTGGTTTCGTTAGGTGTCTGACAGCAATCCCACTGCTCCTCCTCACTGATCCCTCTGAGCACTCGCCACACCATTGATAGTGACTTCAGTGCCTCTGCCGTAAAAATCAGCACACAACTATGCCTCAGTGCATGGTCTGCTATGCTGGTACCCATCTCCTTAGAGGCTGTGGGATCTTAATGGCAGACATCAACACATTAATCCAGCTCCAGTGCAACAGAAGTTTGACAGAATTAAAATATTTAATTTCTCATCACACCTCATAAAACTTTGTTTTCCCTCTAAGCCTCTAAGTAACCTCTAGTTACTTCCACTCTCATACTATTAAAATCATTAACCTTTCTGCAGTCCTACTTTGTCCATCTCTATCTTCCTCCTCTGTTTATTTCTCCCTCCAACTTATTTTTATGGCAATGTGATAAACAAATCTGTTTATTCTGAACACAGAATAAAGTTTGGCAGCAAAAGGTCCACACTGAAAGGAGTTTCTGATTGATAACCTCTCCATTGTCCATGATATGCAAAAGTCTGAAGTTCAGTTCACAAGAATGATTTTACTTTCACCCTTGAATTGCACATTAATGAAAGCTCTTAACTCTTGTTGTTCCTTGAGCTGTTTCAGTCAGCTTGGTCAGTCCAAGTCATAACTGTCTATTGTATGACCCGAAGAGAAATGAAGGACAATTCATTTGAGGCTCCTTGCAACCCATCTACCCTCACTCGGCAAAGATCTGTAATTCCCAAACTCTTGCTTATAGCCCTGCCCAACTCGACTGTTTCTTCTTCTCTCATCCTTCACCCTGGGCCAATCTGAGAGCTAAGCCTTCCAATGCCGGATGGAGAGTTAACATGTTCCTGAAGCAGGACTTTCAGGTTGTTAAAGTAAATTGAAGTAACATCAAGGCTGCAAACTCAGAACATTCAAGAAAGCTTGTGGGTTCCTGCACAACCACAGCTGAGTCCCTTGCCAGTGGTATCATGATTATATCTTTCCCATGTCATCACGTACAGGTGTTTTTTCTCACCAGATCCCAGCCTCAATTCTTTTAACAAAATTTTCTGTGAGCCTTTTCTTACATTTATTTTGTCTAAGTTATTTTCTTTTAGGGTTTTACAGGTAATAGTCCTTTTTTTTTTTTTTTAAATCATCTTTCCAGCACACATATATATAGCTGGAGCAGGCTGGAGAAAAGCTTCAAATATGTTTCCCACTTATCAAAACATTAGAACAAATGATAGGAGAGCAAGTCGCAGTGAAGGCAAGTGCTGCTCCTTGGTGGTTTAGAGAACAGCCCATCGGAGGGTTTGTTAAGGTACCATGCCCTCATATCTACTGCAACACTGAGAAATCAGCAGTTATGCTTTCATCTGCAGGCCAGGTCCAGGGTGCCCTGTGCTGGCTGGCACACAGCTGAGCTCTTGCTCAATCTGGGGCTTCTTCCACCTGCCTGGGAAGAACCATAACCTTTTCCAAAAGGATGCTTTGCCTTTTCATTTCCCATGTTGGGAGCTGAAGAGGAACCCACTGTCTCCTTAAACTGGATCTGGAAAAGAAAAAAAAAAGTGATAGGACAAAAGGAAATGGCCTCAAGTTGTGCCAGGGGAGGTTTAGGCTGGATATTAGGAAAAATGTCTTTCCTGAGAGAGTGGTGAAGCACTGGAAGAGGCTGCCCAGGGAGGTGGTGGAGTCACCATCACTGGAGGTGTTCAAGGAACATGTGGACGTGGCACTGCGGGATGTGGTTTAATGGCCATGGTGGTGTTGGGTTAATGGTTGGACTTGATGATCTTACAGGTCTTTTCCAACCTTAACAATTCTGTGATTCTGTGATTCCTTCTCCATCTGCCTCATTCCCAGATATGAAAGGATCTGCCGCCGTCAATTTTTCCCTTATCCTACCTAAAGTCTCTTTACTCTCTTGTGTGCAGTGAACTCAAATCCTAGACTGACTTTCCATTTCTCGCACCCTTAAAAGTCAACTGTTAATTATAATTACTTTTCAGAATATACCCAGAACTGAGTCCTGCCTCTGCCAAGGGCACCCTAATTAAGCTGTTTCTCTACTGAGTGCAGTTCACTCCCCTTTGGCACGCAATGCATGATTACAGTTAACTTGCTGTTTTTCCAAACTGCCATCAGAAATAGAGATTCCAGGAAAAAAAAGGGCCCAGACTCTACTCCCAGTGCCTTGAACAAGACAAATGATGAAAAGAATCAATATCACAGGGGGATCCTTTGGTTTCTTCCAGTAACCAATCTCTTCTGCAGTATCTTTGCCAATGTCCTCATCCGGCTTAGACCTTAAGTCCAGCTCAGACCTCAAGTCCTTGCTGATCGAAGATACTACTTGAACTGCCTCCTCCAGTTGGCTGACATTGAAAGCTGTGAGTAAGACCTGGTGGCACCATGGCTACAGGAGGTCATATAGGTGTATTAGCAAGGCTGCGTACAGCTGGAGTGAGAGTAGCCCTGGCTGCAAACCCTACCCAAGCTACATAGGTACCTATATCTCAACTAACACAGAAGATGCAGTTTCAACCTTGGTGACAGGACATTCCCCTGAATGATCACAACAAACAACATGACACTGAGCAAAGATGATGAGGGAACCCAAAACATTCCAACAGTTAGCCAATAATGACAATAAAATATTTCCAGAATAATTTTCAAGGTTTCCAATGCATAAGTCACTGATATATCTCATTCTGGATTGATATGGCTTCCGGGCCAGAAGACAGCTGCTAATGAACAGGGCACAGATAATCTACAAAGTTCAGGAAAAGACAAATACATTTGGAGCCAGATCCCCCACTGATATCAAAAGGCAGAACAACTTTTCCTGCTCCACTACTTCATGCTGTCATTTCAAAAGTGCAGCCTGGCCCTGGCTCCCAGTGGAGCCTTGGGGCAGAATTGTCAGACAGGTATAGTAACCTCTGCTGGAATTTGGGATAACATTAATTCAGTACCCTTATATAAAAAATATAGCCAGGGGTCTTCAGAGACCGTAACCTGTCACAGCCTCTTTCCAGATCCAAGATACATTGACTTAGTTCTGACTCACAGACCAACATGCCAGAACGCAGCATCTCGCCCTGCAGCATCACAGCTTCCCTTGGTGGTCTCCCACGTAGTCCTGGCTGGCTTGTGGGAGCTGACACACAGCTAGTTACAGCAGCAAAACCTCTCCCATTCATGTCTGTGGGTCTGCTCTGTGTGACACTCCTGTATGGCTGTAGAGCCTCCCTCATATAATTACAGCTTGCATGAATCTAGCAAGACTTCACCTGAGTCAGACCTCTTGTGTCCACAGTGATCCTGGCATGAAGCACCATCTCTGGTGTCCTTATCCAATTTCCCTCTTTCAAACTGCTGATTTGGGGTAAAAAGAGAGAAGTGAGCCAAAGCTCACTCCCTCAGACATCGTCTGGCCCCAATGTAGCTCTCTGCAGGCACCATCCTCTCTGATGGCTTGGGAACATCTGGACACCAGCCTTCCTCAGCAGACCATGCATTCAGGCAGGGAATTCCATCCACCTCTTTTTCCACCCACTCTCATCTTTGCTGGGTGTCATCTCAAAACATTCCAGGTTTATATATTCATATGTAACAACAGGGCATGTTGCAAGGCATGAAGCAGGCTTTCCCTGTTGGCTTTAAATGTCCTTCTGTTCTTCAAGGTTGGGATTGTTCTTGCACAAATGCAATTACCACAGCAAGGTGTAGTACCTCCTACAGGGTGACTCACTGAGCTGTCACAGCTCTCAGGGGTTACCCCAGCCCAGGGTTACCTACGGTCTGTCAGAAAGAAATATTTCTTAAAACACAAAAGAGAGAGAGAGAGAGAGGAGACACACTGGCCACATGGCATAATAGGTAAATGCACAGCTCCCAGACTCTGCATAGCAAAACATTCAGCCTTGCTGTCTAGATCAATGGATTATAATGCACACCTGCCTACCTGGGATATTGGTCTGCATGTTTTATGTAAATTCTGTGGAAAGATAGAGGAGCACATGGAGTTCGAGTTGTTTTGCAAAGCTGGCCACTTCTTGGAGTTGTTAAAGCTGTGGGAAGGTGTAAATCCTATAGAAAGAAACAGAAGGGCAGGGTGCAAGGCAGGCAAAGGTAGCAATACATCTATTTATTACATGATTCCTAGGTGATAAAATGCATTTATCTCCCATTTTTTTTCTGCACTTTGTCCTGCAAGCCTTCTCCAGGGCAGACTTCCAAAGTCCCAGAGCAACTTAATTCAGTTAATGCTTTTTACCAAAAATAATATTTCTCTCTTTCCCAAAGACATTATTGCTGAGGGAGAATGACATTTGTCTGATAGACTGTGACTTTTCAGAGGTAAGAACAGGAACCTGAAGAGGGAGATATGGCACTTCACTGACCAAGAGTCTGTATTTCCCTTGTGAATACTGTGTACCTAAGGATTTAATATGGTCTTGTCACCTATTGCATTTCAGCAACACCCCTTTTCCTCAATGAATGCACCTCTTGTTAACCCTGACTTGCTGCTCATACCCAAAGGCTCCCATCTCCCAGGCATTAGGTGCCTAATCTTAGATCAAAATCATGAATCTTAGGTCAAAATCACCCTGCAGTGATCAAAATCTCGTTACCTGAAGTCACAAAGGTGGTAGAAGAAGGAAAAAACTTGACTGTCCACAACCACAGGAACCTCTCTGATTTTTGGGACTTCTTCCTATTAGAGAAGGATTATTCCACCCCAAAATTATTTGAAACAGCTCAAAGATGGGGTGATCTGTCATGGGAGCCAGCTGTGCCAGTGTCACTGCCACTGGCTGGTACAGCCTGGGCAGCCACTGGGGCATGCCTGCACTCTTCACAAAGCTTGGGGCACCAGCGGAGCAGGGATGGGAGAAAACAGCTGTAGGAAGATGCAACGTGTCTGACAAGTCAGGTTTCCTATTTGAGCCCAACTTTAGGACAGACTCACTGCATGGCACAGGTAAGGCTGTGTAGCTGGGAGGGATGCCAGGGAGGAATCCTGGAGAGGTTGTGGAGGAAGCTCCAGCACCTGCGGTGCTTTCTCCCTTGTCCCTTGTTGATGAAAGGAGGTGCATGGCAACACCATCAGGACAGCAGATACAGGCTCAATGACTCCGTATCAGAGAAGGCAGCCCAGCATTGTGAAAATTAAAATCTCCTCTCAGTTCTAGTTTCACCAGTGAAACTAATTTGTCTCTTCTAGTCTTCACCACATGCAAAGGCCACTCTGCTGCAGTCAGAGACATCAGAGCAAAGAGGGTGAGCTTGGGAGCACACTAAAATCTCTGCCCCATACCATCAAATCTCTCTGTGCAGCCCCACACCAAATCCAGGGCAGAAACTTTGTATGTGCCAGGTTGTATGCATTGTTTGAGAGCCAGCACGAGGGAAAGCAGCCATAGCAGTTAGGGTTCCTCCTGCACTGGTCTTCCAAGAATCAGCAGGTTGGGGCCAAGCAAGAGCCCTGAAAGGATGCTCAGAGAAAATAACCAGGCCTTGTTCTGCAGGGAGGTTGGCTCAGGCTTCAAATGCTGATGATCTCCCTGCAAGACAGCACTGGGTCTGAGCCACAGTGTGGTACCAGAGCCCCCATGCTGGCAGGAGAGCTGTTTCTCTGACAAAAAATGGACAACCAGGTTCTCCTGATGGACTCCAGTTTCTGTTGACAGCAATTAGCCTTGGTATGCCTGGAGAAGTCTGACAAACTGCAGATTTCTTCCCTGAATCCTCTGGCTTATTCAGAGGATGCAGCATCCTTGCTGTTGATGTCTTAAGTCCTAGCACGATGTGCTCCATTTTCTGTGATGGGTAAAAAGATTCCTCGATATGCAAAAGCTGGTATTTAAACTTGAGAAAACCAATTAGACATCCAGGTTTCATTGGATTAGTTGGAGCTATGTATCTGAATACCCTAGGCAGTTCCACTGATTTCAGCCCAGACAGCCAAGAGCTTTGAAGTACATGTTTCATGGAAACATCAGGATTGTAGAATAGCCACAACATGCTCCAGCATGGCCTCGGGACTGCTCAGCAGGACATATGGATTAATGAGCAGCATCCTGGGCTGAAGGAATGGCACAGTGAAGCTGTTCACAAACCACCATCCAGCATGTTTTTAGCAGGATTCTTTTCTTGCAACCCAATCCCTTTCTAGTTCACGCATGAAAACATGACCTACCGTGAAACCAAGTCAAAAAGGTACTTAGGCATCTGACTCCTACTCCTTAGTTGACAGATAGTGTTGATGGACATTGTAATGGCAGCGTGGGCACCTAAGTCCACTCAAAACCCGTCCCTTTGGCCCTACTGTTGGACAGGTCATGCCCTCTCCACTGCAGAAAATGCCTGTTCTTCAGTTTGAATTGCCTCCAGTCTGCACTAGTTTTGCTCTGTATCTCCATCTTCTTTGATCTTAATTTCTTTTTTCCTTCCCAATATCTCTGAGGTAACAGATGAAGTTGATTGACCCTAAAATCTAAATCTGTGCTGCTTCAAACCGAGGAAACTACACTTCATGTGAACGTGTGTGGGCCTCTGAGCTACAGTCGCACCTTTGCTACAAACACTGGAGCTGTCAGTACCATCAGACCCAACAGATGAGGCATGTTTCCAGGAGACACAGTACAGAGCTGCTCTTCTCCAGATCAGCTGTGAAACCAACAAGCCACCGTGATTCACATATGTTCACTAAAGATGTTGCATTTCACAACAGCAGAGGCAGCAGACTACTCCAGACAGTTAATTTCCTAGCTACAAGCATCCTACTTTAAGTTAGTCCCATAACAATGATATTTCCTTTTCCCGACCTGTTTCACAGTCGTGCTGCATGCTGTTACCCACCTGTTGTCCTCTCCTGAGAGAGCTTGATTTTTGGTATTCAAAAAATGAGTCCTGTAGTAGCCTTAATAAGGGTGGTTTGATGCTTAATTTGAAAATGCCTTTTCAGTGGTTGGGTACAGTGATTGCCTATAAAGAACTCAAAGATTTTTCTAAAAATCTATCGTCACATTAGGAAGACCATATGAACAGTCTTCTGAACAGCACTAGTGACTTAGGAAGTTAAGTCCAATTGCAGAATTCACTAAGGTGCTAACCCAAAGTGTTGTTGACGGAGCTTCTTGGTGTAGGTACTTCAAAGTAGCTGGGCCCCTAAATTCACAGGAGCTGGACACCTATACTTCTCCGAGAATCTGGACCATAGATCCTGAATCACTGTAGAAAATAAGATTCTGGTGCCTTTATCACTCATTCACCTTTGAAAACACTACTTTCCCATTTCCAAGATTTCTTAAAGGATTCTGCATTATTAGGAACAGTGTTTGCTCAAACATTCTCTGCTTTTCTCTTCCACTTAATGTTAAGTAGACAGAGGGCAAACATTCAACTTTGGTGCTAGTACTTTCATTTTTACATTGAAGTGGACCTTTTTGCAATGGAGAGGTTAAAAACTTTCTTATATAAACAGATCATTCTTCAAGAAAACCTCTTCTAGTTTCAAAAATAAATCCAGAGTAGAATAGTGAAAAAACTAATCTGCATCCCTGGGGCTCTGCTCAGCCACCAGACTCTACACACCGTCCTTTCCAGTTTTCCAGACAGCATGCAACACCAGAGATGCCTCCAACGTGCTCTCAGACATCAAAGCTCTGTCTTAGGAGCTGATGCCATGTCCATCACCTCTGGTCTACCTATATGCTCCTTATAGTTAGATGGACAGAGAAGGGTTAAGGGGATTTAAGGGTTTAAACGGGAACAAATTATGGAGATTTAGCTATGGCAGAAAATAGTTTTACTCATCATGCTGTCAAACAGCTTTTATTATTCATATGAGGGGAAATGAGAACAATGCAAAGTGCATTTGTGTGCTCTGAATAAGGGCACTGGTTCTTGGCCTTGGCAGCTCTCGTGTCTTTCATGCAGCCTCCATCTCCCAACATGGAAAAGCAACTAATGAAGCAGCAAGGGGTTCAAGGCAGCATGCAGCGCCCTGGTGCTGAATCAAAGCCCTCCTGCTCATTTCCCTTTCCCCTCTTCACAAGCGGAATTCGGAACCGTTGGTGATTAACCCTGGGTTAAGCCAAAAACAGGAGCAAGCAAAACAAGGGCAACCCAGGAGAAGAGCTGGCGTTCATCCCCCCGCTGTGTTTATTTGGTGGTGTTAGATTTCCTGCTCTCTCTGAAGTGCATCTATAAGTCAGGATGCTAGAAGACCAGAGGGAACTGGAGTTTGCTGAAGAAAGGACCAGGTACCTGCAATGAATCACAGCAATTAGACCTGGCGTCTGTTCTTTGTCAGCTCAGTATTTGACCACAAGAATTCTTTTCTAAGGTTTACGAATTCCTAGTTTTTCCTGAAATACAGAAGAGACTCCTAATTCAAAAGCACTGAGGAAGAGGAGGTACTTACACATGCATACACAGGCAGGCAGGTGACAGGCTCCTCCGATGCTCCCTGCTGTCTCACCTGCTCTCTTTGAAGCATGCAATGCTTGAGATTCCCCCCTAAAGTTCCCAGCTGGGGTCCAAATTGACCCCAATTCCAGACCCTATAGGAAACATCCAAACATCAGTCCAACCAACTTTTCCCACTCTTCTGCTGACTGTGTGGGCTTTCCCTCAGAGTCCAGGAGCCGACTGCTTTCTGATACTTCCTACACTCTGCGTGAGTGAAGGGAGAGGGAGAAGGAAAGATGGGGAACGTCATGGGGAGCTTCCTTAAAGAAAGTTTGTGTGAGGGGGCTGTTCCCTACTGTGATATTGCTTAGGGAGGTTACAGCTGATTTGAAACTTCATGGAAATGGTATTTTCTGTGGATTTTCTCCATTGAGGAACACAGGAGAAACCAGAAACACATATTGCAGAGATTCAACACACTGGCTAGAGAGTTTCAGGTGAGATTGTCTATCGCATGGTTATAAGATGTTATGTCTTGTCTGTAGTGAGGATTTCACACTGTCTTACAGCACATCCTTATAAGCAAGCCAAGGAAACATGATCTAGATTTGTGCTAGCAGACCATTTTGCTGTAATTACATACCAAAGGCTGACTATCAAAATGACAGGATTTAACAACCAGAAGCTGCCAGGGCTCAGTTCAGCATTTTCATAAGTGTCCTCAATGAAGGAAGAGAATATGCAAACCTGAGGATGACATGAATTTGGGAGGGGATTGAAAATGTGTTGGAAGATTAAATCAAAATTCAAAACGCTTAACAAATTCTTTGGGAAAAAAAACCAAACCAACCAATGAACAAAACCAAAAACTGCCCTGGGTGCTGTTCTACAAAGGAAAGTGCCTCCAGAGGGAGATTTGCCTTTAGACAAATTTGCCTGGATGAGATTAACTGTCATCTTGAGATGCTTTTATTTCCTGGGTAACTGGAGGGACCCAAAGAGTAACTGACTCAGAGTTACATCTCACAAATGCATGTCTAGGTGGGAATCCTACTCATACTTTGGAGTAAAGAGCTTCAGTAATATTGAAAAGGCTCTGGAGGCTGCAGTAGATCACAAAGGTACGAGCATCAGACAGCTATGGTAAAGGCAAATGTCCTATTTGTACTGTCATAAATGGAAATAGAGATGCAAGGACGTGCAGAGCCTTGCAGGGCCCTGCCAAGGTCTCAGAAGGGGTCCTGTGTCCATGAGGCCGTGACAGTTCAGGAGAGCTGTGGACCAGTTGGAGATCATCCACAGGGAGCAACAGAAGTAGGGAGGTGTCTGGAAGACATGAACTGTGTGGAAAGACTATATAATTTGGGCTGGTAATAAAGAGAAAACTAAGGGAAAATTTCCATGGGTGAAAAAGTGGCATATTGGAATATTGACTTCATCGTTGGGGGTATTCAAGAGGGACAGAGACACAAATTTAATTTATCTGCCTTGGACAGGGAATGCCAGCTCCATTCCTTTCTGAATCAATGGTTTTACCATTTCTTTTACTGGAAGAGGATGTTCTTTAGATAAAGGAGGTGAAGGAAGGGGGTAGCCTGCATGCACAGGCAAAGCCATCCATTGCCTCAGAGAAATCTTTCTCTAGGGAGCCAAGACACAAAAAGGAAGGATGATAAATCTTTACAAAAGGCAAGGCAGATGCGGGGGAAATAAAGGATTTTGCCCAAAGTCAGCTGCATAGTCTGAGAGAGAAGAGGTAACTGAAAGCAGACTGTCTGAGGGGAACGAAGGACTGCCTTTAAATTAATTGAAGAATGAAGATCACTGTGAATATTCTGAGTGTCTTCTAATTTACTGCCTCTGTTTATAAAAAATTTTGCAAGGAGTAGTGGCTGCTTAACAAAAAGTGTTAAAAGGAGCAAAGCAAGCTGCTGAAGAGAACTGAATTGTCAATGTCAAATAAGGCAGATGATAGGAGTGTCCATAAATGTTTGCAACTCCTTGGGACCCTCATATCTGTTTCAGGAACACCTGAAAAGCCCAAAAATTTTCCAGTGAAGAGAAATCCAGAAAGCTAAAAGCCCTTTGTGACAAAGGTGGACTTTTGTGACCTGTTTCCTGGTTTTAATCCTGAAGAGGGAAATGGTTATATCATCTGCTTCAAACCCTCTTGTGGTAACTGCCCTGCGGCATCTTAGCAAGGTAATTAATTTCAGGAGGAATTACCCAACCCTTAATTTTTCTGAGCAATTATCAGCTCAGGTACCAGCCAGGAATCGGAGTGTTCTTTGCTCCGATGATGGCTGGGTACAAGTAGCTGCAGACTCCTCTGCGATGCTGCAATTTACCAGGAAGTCTCCTGCGGTATCTGTCTTGAGACGCCTTCACCTGACGAGCGTGCCCAGATAGCAATCGCAACCTCTCCCATGTATTTAAACGGGCAGTTTTGATGAATGCTGCGAGTTTTGCTCTCTCTCAGTTTGCCATTTGGGGAAGTAGTGCAAAGGGCTTGGGCTGCAGACAAGCTCAGCCTTCCTCCTCACCAGGCACAGCCAGCAGAAGCAAAGTTACAAGTGGCAGAGAGGACTTTTGGGATCTGCACTACTGTTTTTTTCTCTGTGCTGTTTTTCTGTGCCTCAGTTTCTCCATCTGTATATACATAAGCTTATTCTTCTTTGCAATACTGTTTGCTTAACACATAAGTGTTTTCCTACCGCTCAATGGTAGAGAATTAAATTGCTGTCCAATGTCTGCTGAGGTGCCTTGTGAGATGAGTACTTGAAGATGGGTGGTGAAATCTCTGGCTGCCTCAAGTAGACTGAGTGTTTTGGTACCACCAGCAAGTGAGCAGTAAAGAGCCCCATATTATCCCCATAACACAGATCAGCTTCTCACTTCTCCTGGTTCACACAGGAAAGAGACTGGGCTCTCAGCATTCAGCACTGCTGGCATTCTCTCTCCTTGCTGAGCTCCAGCTCTTTCTACATGAACCTCTATGACCGCAGGGCACACTGGTCCCTCTGTGCTCCAGTCTTTTCCACCCCGCTCCAGACAGAGAAGGTTCCTTGGATGCTGCTGGCAAAGGGACCTGGAGCCTTCTGCCCCTCCTCTCCTTGTTTGACAGTTGATGCATGAGGGACTTTTACCCCGCACATCCAAGCACCAGCATACCCTTTTCCAGTGTCCCCAGTCAGTGCTGGCCAGGTCCTACCTGGAAGTCCCCGAGATGTTTTTGCTGTTAGCATGCCTCAGCAACCACTCACCAGCTGGTTTTATATTAATGCACTACCTAATAAAGTGGGTGACTAGATTGTTGGTTCTTCAGGGCAGGGTCATGTTTCCAGCTGGGTTTTAAGGCACTGTGGTTAGTTACAATGCTCTATAAAGGATTTGCTGTGATAAGGGACAGTGTTTGTGAGACTAGATGAAGGTGACAAAGCATTTCCTTATAACAGCATTAGGTACTCCCTGCCATCACTTGCCTGCTCTGCTGGAGCTGTGTTTGGCCCCATCCCACACGTGAATGTTCGGGGTAAATCCCTGCGTTTTTTTCTGAGTCTGCAAGTACGAGTGGAAAATGGGATCACCTGCAGGGCAAGGGGGCTGCAAAGGCAGCTCTTAACCAGGCTGCTGCACTGTGTGGAGCGGAGCGGAGCAGCTCCACTCCCCTGCTACAAGGCTGGGCCAGCAGATGCCAAGAAAAAACCCAGAGCATTACAGGTTTTGTTAAATATTGACATCCAGTTTACAACAGATGGGTGGAAGCAGATGGGTGATGGAGGAGAGAGGAGGAATACATGTTGACTACTGTACCAAGCAGGTACAGGGGGCAAGCAGCCTGTGGGTGCCGTGGCTGGGAAGAACATCTCTGAACTGGGTGACCCAGTGTTTGGAAAGCAATTTTTCCTGGATGCAGCTGAATTTTGACTCAGCCAAACTGCAATGAAGTGCAGTGAACTCAGAACTGCAGCAAAGAGCTTGGTCACTCCAGAAATAACCCTGGACATAGCCAGGAGGCTGCAGCATTGGTCCAAGACCTTCATTTTGCACACAGACTAGCAAAGCTAATGATCAATCCCCTAGATCCACAGAAAAATATGGGTCTGTCTTACATGACAGTGATGTGAATGGAAAATGAGCTGCTCTCCGTCAGTCTGGGAGATGATATTTTTACTTTTTGCAGTTCCTCACTGCGCAGGCAAGTGTGGTAGTTGCCTGTAGATGTGATGTTAGTGATGGGCAGACAGAAGAGCAATAGTAGCCTGACGAAAATCACTTGGGAATACAGTGGAGTTAATACCTGTATTAAGCAACTAGATTTATGGATATAGCTTATCTGCATATGCTTGTTTCTGGTACTGGCATGAAGACAGTGTGGCTGAGCGATGCTTTTGTACAAGGCTTGACTCCTGATTACTTTTTAGCCCTACATGGCCTGACTGAGGATGCCAGAAGTCTTGTCATGAGCTCAATATTCCTGGGGGCCAGTCTGAACCCAAGCTTTAAGAACATTAGATATTTTTACATTTGGATGCCAAGCATGTCAAGGTGCTTTTTTGGGGTTTGAGGGCAGGTTAAGCTTCTTGTGTAGATACAAACAGTGCTATCACCAGCTGCCAGTTACATGACTGACTTCTGCAACAAGCAACATGGGCCTTGTTTGCTTTCCTTGGCTCTCATTCAGAGATGATGGAAAGATGATGGAGAAGCTTGAACCAAAGCCCACTGAAGAAGAGGTTGTGTTGGAGAAGGCATTCCTTTAATTGCTAGTAACTCCAGGGGCCTCCGTGCTCTCCACATACCCTGTGCTATCTGCCTGGGAGAAAAGCTTTCCAAATCTTCCTGTGCTACAAGATGGACCCCTCACTCCTGCAGTCTGGCAGAGCACTCTTGCCTACTTCAAAAATATTGTGGACTCTGCTACTGGAGGAAAACATCTGTGGATCCAAATCTGCCCAAACACGAGGGGGTGGCTTCATCATACCTGCCTTGGAGATATACAGAGTAGTTGCCTGTGTTTGAACAGATGTCTCACTGCCTGGGAGCAGACTGAGGTTCAAGTAACACTAAGTGATCTGTAGTGGTCATGAAGCTGGTATATGATGAAGAATCCTTATGTCTGAGTTTCATTGTAAGGCAGCATCCTCAGCCTACTTGCTACCTGTGCTTGATGCCACTCAGACACAGACAGCAAAATCTCTGAGGTGCAGAGCCTTATTTCGCAGGGAATTTGGATCATCTTTCTGGGTGGAAACAGGAAGCCTGTTCTAAGCCTATGCATTTACATAGGAATAACAATTGTAATGGCAGCTCCACCAAGAACAAGAGTGACACCTGAGCTCCTAGCAATAACCAGTATAAATTGCCACAGATTTCTGGGAAGCCAAGTGAAGGAGATTGTGAGAAAGAAATCTGACATTTTCACAATAAAAAGCATATTTCTCCCTAAAAAAATGTTAGTTTGGTTTTGCTTTGTTTTCTAATATATTTTGGTGTCAAGGTTTGTCCTTCCTTGTAGACAAAGGCTGCGAAGCTGACAGAGAGTGCTCCAGGAATGCTTCACTGCAGAGAAGTTCACTTATCTAACATTCTCCACACACCCACTGCTCAGTTTTAATTAAAAATTGCAGGTCTCAGTTTACCTGGAGCTCCAATGAATCAGGGTAAGGACTATGGAGACCCACAGCACCAGTTATCCATGTTGCATGGTGAACCAGTTCTCTGTTGGATGGGTGGGACGGTGACTGGGGAGTTCCTGCAATTTTGACAGCTTACTGCAGTGGCTTATTGACCTTACACTGATGAGTGCCATTTGCCCTCTGAGCATCCCTTTCCTCTCCACACATCCCAGCCCATGGCTGTGATGAGCACTACAAGAGATGTTTTTGCTACCTGCTGGAGGAAGTATGTGTGCTGTGCCAAAAAGCAGGACTGAGGGCTGGCTGAGCAGCTAAGAAACTGCCGATTTCCTCTCTGCAGCACTCTTGACACTGATCTGAAGCATTGGATTCTGCCTAGAGATTCACAGATTGTAAAGGAGGAGTTGTTGTAGAATCTTATCTGTCTTCCTGAGTAATAAGGACATCAAGATTGTAGGGGATTAATTCCTGAGTGAGGCAGAGACTATCCTGAAAAAAATTGTCATCTTGATTTTAAAAATGCTAGTGATGGAGAATCCAGAAATCCACACCTTTTGCAAGCCATTCCAATGAGCAGTTTCCCTCCTGGTGCTCAGTCCTTCCCTTCTTGCTCATGTGAAGCTGTAAGGTCTTACCTTCCACTTTCACTCCACCTTCATTGGCAATTGAAGGCATCTGGTACTTCTGCTGTACATATTCAAAGAGATCGCATCTCTTCGGAGATATCCACAAAGACACTCCTGTCTATTCGGTCACTGTGTGGGAGGCTCTTCTCTGAGCCCTCGCTGGGATGCTCTCAGTCTCCTTGAACTGCCATCAGCAGAAACAAAGCAGCAGTCACAAATGCTGGGTTGTTGTAACCTCTTTGCCTCTGCTCAATACTCCTGCACTGAGATGCTGCCCATCGTAACAGGGTAGCCCTGTAACGTGGCATTGCCATTGCCAGCAATGGGACATTGGCTTTGTACTGAGTCCACAGGATCTCAGGGCTGAGGCTGCTCAGGGCTGCTCTGTCTGAACTTTTCCTGATCTGTTTGGACCTTTATTTCACCAGGTCTTGCTGTGATGTCAGTTTAGCTAATTGACAGGTGTCTATGGCTACTGGTTTTTATTTTTGTTGCCTTTGTGTGTTACAGTCAGAGGTTTTTTTATAGATGGCATTAACAAGTGCTTATTCTAGGCATAATAAGATGTTTATGGCTCTCAGACAATAAATAAAGTAGAGAAGTACAAGCCAGGTATGACAGCAGGGGACCTGAGAAGTGGAGGCACACGATGCAGCGTAGAGGTGGGTTGATAAGACATGGGATGACAAAACAAGGACTGACAAGAGCCAGGGGCATAGGCTGGCACAGGAGACCCCACAGCTATGAGCAATTCACCAATGGTCAGTTAAAAAAATGGAGATCTGCAGTCAGAGAAAACTGGTTTTAAGGACAACAAAGAGAACAAGGAGGTAGCATCTAATGTATGTGAGGGACACCATATACATTGACTTTGGGTGTAAACAAATGTTACATGCTAGCTTAGTAGCTAACACATAAATGTTAGCTATTAGCATGTTAATGAACACATAAAAATGTCTCCAAGTGGATCCTGGAGAGAAAAAGAAGAAAGCAGCAACACGAACATCAAATTCATCCCAAAAGAGAACTGAAGACTATGGCGTTATCCTCTCCAGCCTCTGAGGCTACTGACTTTAAGACCCAGAGGAGCAATGGAAGAGGGTGCATGACCCCAAGAGAACACACAGAAACTAAGACATGTGTGCGTTGCAATTTTAATTCCATTATTACTATTAGAGTGACTTTTTCTGTAAGTACATACTCTAACTGCATTATTATACCTTCTGCAATAGTTAGGTCTAGACTAATGATGATTATTCAGTTCCCAGAGCTTGAGAAAGATGCTCCCCCATATGCACTTAGTGCTGGACGTCAGAGAAGCCTTGCCGCCACCCCAAAGGAAAGGAGGAAGCTGGTGAACAGACGACCACCTGCATTCACAGAGCTCTGGAGGTGCCAGTCCCACTCCCATCACTGCTCTGCATCGGCAGTGTTTGAAGGCCATTCATTTTTCCTTTGTCCAGACCTGGGAATGCAAAAGCACAGAGCTGTCGAGGCTTATTGTGTGGAAGTGGACTAGAGCATGCCTCAAGGACTTGACATCTGTTTATGCCAGCTTGGAAAGCACGGGCGGTACTTCTGTCTCCATTTTTCCTTCATCAAATAGGAAAATTCCTTCCCTGCTAAACATGAGTGACATAGAACAAATGTCCTCATGTTTATGCAGTGCTGAATTATTACAATGATAGGAATGTTAAATTATCCTGGGCCAAGTCTTTGCCTAAAGGCAAAGTGGGGCCAAGCAACCCTAATACCAGTTTATACCACAGTTTGGAAGCACTTCTTAAACACTAAAGCAAAATACTACTGAATGGTTAGTGCAGATTTTTCTATTTAAAAAAAGGGTTGCTTGAGGTATGACAAAGCTTTTGTAAAAGTTGTTTCTCACTTTTGCCAGGTTACAGAGCTGTCTGGAAGGGTTTGAAAATTAAATTTTCAATCAAGGAAAACTGAAGCAGAGAGAATTGGGGAAGGAGGTGGTGGGGGAAACATGATTACTTGCCCTATTTCTGGATCAGTGCTGCCAAATTCCTAGGGTGTTATGTAATTAGCGTGCTATTCGAGTGCTCCAATCATGACAGCACGTGCTTTCTTGCCATACCTCAGGCAATATGGCAAGTTTTTATTCATTTGTAACATATTTAAAATCTGTTACTTACAAGTTTTGTTGAGAAATGTGGGGGGGCGGAAGGAGGGAGAAAGTTTGGGATTATTTTGTTGCTGCCGTTTCCAGGTGAGCTTTCTCCCTCTCCAACTCCCTTCTAACTTTTCCGGATGCTTCTTCTTGGTTGCAGCACAGGTGCTCTGCGGCTTTGCTGCTGGCTAAACCTGTGGTTTGTGGTGTGCCAGTGTTCAGTAGGATGCATGTTTTTGGGGGTGTTTTTGGACATGAAGAGTGCTCCTGAGATACCATCCCTGCCTCAAGATCTTGCAGATATTTTTATAGATAGTACAGTTTATTCCTTGCTTGAGTCACCCGCAAAAGAAAAACACATATGCAAACAATTTCCTCTCAGCCCTTCCCATTTTTCCTGGTCCTTGATGCAGTAAGGTTCCCGTATGACAATTACTGGGGATAATAGAGATAAGCATCATCAAGGAATATAAAATAACGCAACCAGATTTCTCAGCATTTAAATCTCAGGACCTTGCACCAAAGATTTTGAAATCCTCTTTTTCAAGGTTACTTTCATGCTGTTTAATAAACTTTTATCTTGTAAACTATAATAAGGTTTCAAGCCTTAATCCGCTGAGATAATGTTGGGGGGGGCGGGGATTTCTTCAGCATTTTAGTTCCCCAGGGACAGAAC
Source organism: Gavia stellata (assembly GCF_030936135.1). Classification (NCBI taxonomy): domain Eukaryota; kingdom Metazoa; phylum Chordata; class Aves; order Gaviiformes; family Gaviidae; genus Gavia; species Gavia stellata. The sequence continues at coordinate 7,254,950 of NC_082622.1, read as the reverse complement.
ATCCAGGGCCAAACCAAGAGATATAATGAAGTGATGAAAACTTAACCCTAGTGCAGCACAGACTGAATCCACTTGCTTGTGGTTAGCCTGGCCTCCCACAACCCGCAGCCCAGCTGGAGTCGAGCACTCCTGAAGGAGCGAGCACAGTCCCCATATCACACGTTGGCGGACATCAAAAGTCAGACCCGCATTGCGCTGTCCCAACATTTTTCCTAAGCCATGAAGAGGGGAAAGCAGTTTCCTCAAAGCAGTGATTTTAAAAATATATATATATCACAATGCTACTTCAGAAAACAGAGTTTTCCCAGGAAGATTTTTTTTAAAAGAGAGAAATTTCTTTATATTAGCTGGCTGAAACCTTTGCACGAACACCCTGCATTCATTAAGGCATGTCAGCTCTGGGGATGGGATTTTTGACCAGAGACAGCATAGCTGAAAAACAGGAATCAGCCCCACACTGTGATTGCTTCCCCTTGAGTTAGACAAATCGAGATGGTATTCCCAATTTAATGCCAGGAAAGGGGTTGAGCCTTTGTCCTCCATATCAGCAAAAGTGCCTGGCAACAAAACTGTTCCCCATTTACGGGAACAGGTGAGAAGGATGATCTATAGGTGGAAAATGTTTCCCTGTGAATTCTGAGTTGAAATTGGGATATTTTCAGTGTGAAAACCTCCACAGCTACTCAGAGCCCCTCTCCAAGGCATCTAACATAGCTTTTCTCTCTTCAGCTCATCTCTTTTTCCCTGGTCCTGCTCTCCCAGAAGCTGCCTCTGGCTGGTTTTCTTGCTCCTGGTGATGGGAATCTACACATGGAGCCATTGCTCATGCAGAAATTGTACATGTGGGGGTAATTTCGCCAAATGAGTTCAGAACTAGGATTTCCACCATTCATTTTCCCAATTCAGGGAACATTTTAAGACCTTCCAAAAGTTCCACACAAGCTGCATAAGCACCAGTTATTGCTTACTCTGCAAAGTTCATCTGAGGTTGGAGAAAGCAACTATTTAAACCCATGAAGCATCAGGTAAAAAGTAGAAACCCATTGCATCCTGTTTAAACTGGGATGAGGGAAAGGCATTGGAACAGGTAGAGAAAAGGCCTGGGCTTTCAAAGCATGCAAGGGCAGAGTTTCAGTCCCAGTTGAGCTCAGTTCCCATTTTAGATGTTGGCATAAGGACCCAGCATCTAACTCATGCCTGGGTGGTGCTGATGGTTACGCTACTAGAAATAAACACTTCCTCCCTCTTTAGACTGTAACGGCCTGGTTTCTCTTTTGTACTACACTGTAAAGCACCTAGCATGGTCGGACTTAAAACTAATGAGACCTTAACAAACTATGAGTAACAAATCTTAATGAGAGCAAACCAGCACGGCTGTGGCAAGCCAGACAGGCTCTGCACGCAGGCCTTTCTTGGGGCAATGCATTTTTCCCCAAAAGTGAGATGGAAAACCTCCACCCTCACCAGAGATGTCAGAGGCTTTCTGCTCACATCTGTGCCCCCCCCTCCTATGCAGCCAGCAGAAGGGGCAGATGTTTGAACACCCCCCGCTATTGGTCTCCCCAAGCGATTCCTGAAAGCTCCACAGTTACCAGAGTGCAGGGGGGACTGGAAATACAACCTCCTTTGTTTAGTCTCGGTGAATGCGTGGCAGGAAAACATCGCCATCCTGTTTTCCAGGCTCTAGCACGCAAATAAGAATAGAAGAAAAATACAGCAGCCTCTCTGACAGGCTGTGATTAATCCTCATTGTGTCCCACATTGAAGAGTTGCCAGAAGTGCTGGTCACCAGCCCGTGTCCCCCCCCCGGCTCGCACCAGCCTGGGAAGGACCTGTCAGGCTGAGCCTATGAGGCAGCGCCTGTGCATGGGGAAAAGGAGGACGCATGCAAACATAACAGTGTGTCCTGGGGTGGATGCACCCGAGGAGCCCGGTCACCGTACGGCCAAGGGCACGGGGTGATGTAAGAGGGCTGTCAGCAGCACGGGAGTCAGGCAGGAGGGAGGTAGCAGCTCCTCGTGCACGCTTATCCCTGCCAGCCCGGGCAGCCTGACTCACTTGCCCTTGTCCTATTGCTATCTCCTTGCCACCCTTCGCTAGCTCAGCCCCAGGGAACAGGGAATGGCTGGTTTGCTTTGTTTTCTTCTCTCCACCCAGGACTGTCCTCATGTTGAAATATTGCCCAAGTTAGCAGGGCTAACACTGCCAGCTTATGCAGAGCTGAGAAGATGCGTAAACCCGGTCATGCAAATCCCAGACAGCATCCCTAGGCTCTACGCAAGCCTGTAAAAGCACCCCGAGCTGCAACGCACTTGGGACCTGTCCTAGCGCAGTGCCAGTGCCAGGTGGGTAACAGTGGTGGGGAAGGGGCTGACACTGTGCTCCGCCCTCCCTGGCTAAAACAGGACAACATGCACCCTCCTAAGACAAGGCAAAGCCTGAGTCATGCCTCGAGATCTCTGGATGTGCTCGGTAGACTTTTTCCTGCACCGCCTGTGCATCTTTTGCAGCAAAGCCCCACACTCGTGTTGCAGCCTGAACTGTGATAGGTGTGAGTCCTCTTCACGGGCTGTCTTTGGGGTGTTCCTGGCCCTGCCACGGGTCTGCTGTGTGAGTTTGGAACAGCACTTTAGACCCACTCTCAGCCAGGTATGCTGAACACCTCAAAGGATGGGAGATAGGTTGCTTTATGAATGTGACATAATAATGTAATAACGGTGCTTGGAAGGTCTCCAGGTCCTTCCAATCAAGTTCCTAACTTGCAAGTCCCACTGTGTGGGGTAAAACATGCTGCACACCTGTGAGACAGGAAACCGCATTGGCTTCCTACTTTACAGAGAATGGCCTCAAAAGTCTTAAACTGGGAATGGAAACCACGACTCCAGTCCTCTAGTACAAAGCAGCAAAGACACTGAGAGAAGGCTGAAGTGCCACCGCACTTGGCTACCAGGGAGGCTGAGGGGCAGGGTCTCTGGGCTGTATTCTGCACCAACATCTGGCCAAGACTTGCTACTAATGTGCTTCGGTTTCCACAAGAGTAAATCGATAAGAATTTGTCCTGCTGTTACCCTACAAGGCATCTCTTTGGTCTCTGCATGCAGCTAGTATCTCTGCTCATCTTGGACTGCAGGGGCTTTGGGTAGCGATTGCATTTGAGCTACGAGTTACTGTGCAATGAGAGCCACATCCCTGACCAGGGGCCTCTGGGTCCTACCATAATATAAACGATAAACAGCCGAATTAATAATGATACATACTTGTCTCCTGGGGGGGTGAGTGGCTTTCTTAATGTTTGCAAAAACTGTTCTGTGTTATTTGTATTAAACGGGAAATGTGGCTGCCAAAGCCAGACCAGTACAATCACGGAGCAGAATGCATCGCAGTTATACGAGGGGTTGGCGCACTCTGCACTGATACAGATCTCTGTAGTCTGCAGCCTCCAGAGAGTTTCAGTATTTAAACAGTGAAGAAATTTGGATACAATTTTCGAATGTGTTTACGTCCCACAGAGGTCAAAGTCTCAGTTTTTGACTCATAAATGATCTTCCCATGTGACACCTGCACAGTACTGGTGGGACTGCGATACCCTGGGCCCACAAGTCTTCCTGGGTTTCCTAAGCAGTCTTCTCTTTTCTTCATGCCAGGTTGTTAGTAATGAGGTGGGGAGAGGTGTTGTGGAAACAGGGGGACATGGCACAATCCACTGTTGCTTACTTGATAGATAGAGCAGGTGATTATGAACATGACTTGATCTCTCTAGACAAAGGTCTTGCAGGCAAAATACAAACTGGAAATGAGCTGCGTATTTTGAGCAGAAAAAAAGGTTATGTATTGGAACAACCTTGCAGGCCACAGAGTCAGTGACAGATAATTCTCTCTGTCTGAGTCTTTAAGAAAAGACCCACTGTAGGTCAGCCATGAACAGTTGGCCTCAGTCTGGGAATCACCAAGTGTCATTCCAAGACTGCACTATTTGGAAAGGTCAAATGACATAATCATAATGGTCGTTTCTGACCTTCCAATCTACAAACCCTCATAATTTGTAATCAGGATACAAATTATTTGCCTTCTGAGTTGAGGAAGGAAGTCTTCTGCATCACCTATCTGCTCCAAAACTTCCGCTATTTCACAACTGGCTGTGTGCAACATGCAGGATTTTCACTGTCCACCGAAGGCTTGAGTTCAGCAGCATCCACCAGTTGCTTTTACCAGGCTGGCTGGTCAGATCCAGCCTGGCTTACCCTGCCATGCTGTCAGTGATACACACAAATGTTCCATTTAGGGAGGAAATACACTTTGTGTAGATTATTATGATATGAATAATGTTGACTTTTCCTTTTTTCCTGGTTTGAGCAAGGTTGAGGAAACCCAAAACCTAGCCAACACATTTCTGCAAAATCGATCACCTCATTTTTCTGATTAATTTCTCTCACAAACACATCTCCCACAAAGACATAGAGTTTACATCTACTTAATGGGCACCAACCACCGCAACCACTATGTCATGGCCACAGTCATCTGTCCTAAATGTACAGAAACGCAGAGGAAATGGCCATGTTTCAGAGCTTATCTGACATGTCCCACTCTGCACATTCATCCCAACAAAACTGTGCTGCATCCCAAAATGCGCTAAAGCACCATGGCTATGCTACACCCCTACTCCAGCAAGGCCCTGTGTGCTGTCACACTGAAGACATGCTTTTCGCCTATGGAGTGTGTAGGGTTACATGCTCACCAGCACCGCACCAGCCCTCAGTGTTAGTTAAGGAGTTGAAGAGCTCACCACAGTGAGCAGCCTTGTTACAGCTTCGTCATTTGTCCTTCAGTTACATAAAACAAAGACATTTGGGGGAATGGGGTCTTTGCCACATCCTGAGATTGGCATTTGAATTTATTTATCCTATATATTCCCAAGCAATTTGATTTTAAATCGCCCTGATAACTACCTAGCAGCAATAGAAAATGCTAGCCCTGTCCTTCTCTGTCTCCTGTGCAATGTGAGAAAGGCAGAAGGACTGCAGTATTAGGAAATAATTGCAATTTCATTTCCAAGCTAAGTAGAGCGGACAGTTCTGTAGAGGTTATGAGACTGCAGTCCCCTGAGGTGTGTACAGAGGGGTGGTGATTAAAGGAGGCTTTTGCAGGGGTTAGTGTGCCTGCAGCGTGGCTCTTGTCTGAGCTGTGTGTCTCATTACTTCAGGAGGCAATGGCAAGAGAGGCATCTCTGGAGGATGAGTCACCCCACGGCCATCTCTGGAGTAGGGGGGCCAAATTGCCTATCTGCTATGCTATTGCCTATACATGTCCAAGCCAAATCCTCCGGGCCAGACCCTTAACCACGAGCTGGCTCCAGTGACGTGACCTCAATGGATCATACCTCGAGAGATTAAATTCACAATTTCCTCACACTTCAGTGCATGTGCTGTTTTGAGGAAATCCACTTCACCAACCTTGACTCTGAGCTCTTTGTGCAGAGTATAAATAAGTCTGGACCTTGGGGGAACACGAGGAGAGAAATGGGAGTGTTAGTCAGCAGTGCTCCTGGGGGCACTTACAGCAAGAATCCGGACAGTGCTCCTCTGGAGAGCATGGAAAATGCACTGTACAAAATATTTTTGCAGAGCAGGAAAACACTGCATTCTTTGGATGACAATGGCATTGTGTCACTGTCTGTGACCACAGCCATGACTCAGGCTGTTGCTGGGGAGGGAGAGGAGGGTGAGCAGGCAGCACTTGCTGCCAGCCAGGGCTTGTGCTGCTAACTGTACTGCATGGTTAGAAACTCCAAAGAAAACACAAGGCTATTGTTTTCTTTTTCTTTTTTAAAAAAGGGCTCCTGACTGATAGTCTGGCACTGTGAATGTTGCTCCTGGGTCATGCCTACAAAGCATGAGCACACAGGACTTACGTCCTCTGGCAGGGATGGACATGCTGCTTGCCGCAGTGTCCGAGGCAGCTGGCCAAGTGGCCCGTGGCATGCAGCATCTGGTTGCATTACACCACTGCTTCCCAAAGCTCTGATCCCAGGAATTTGCAGTGTCTGCCCCCAGGCGTTATCACACATCTGAATTCATGAATCTTAAGAAGCAGATTCCACCCAACCTTGCAAAATTGGAAAGTCCCTGGAGCCTTCCTTTCCCACTTGCCATCCCATGGAAGATGCTGATACATATGTTGCCTGCACATCCTTCTGACTGTCTTCACACACAGCAGGGACTGACCACTGCAGAAGAGCTTGAACAGAGCTGGCTGTACCTGGGATCTGATCAATGCTAGCTGCCAGCGAGGTTCAGAGTTAGCTAGGCTGAGTATAGGCTCTCTGTACTGCAAACCCCTGGACGTGTGTTTCAGGAGGCATCATCATGGTGGCAAAGCTCCTGCTGGGAGAGGGCAGCTCTGCACCCTCTCCATGACTCTCAGCCTGTATGAGGTGATGGCAGGCGAGCCAGCCTTGACTCCGACAGGAGCCTGAGGTTCACACTTGGCTGTGTTCCTAGGTGATGACCAACGGAGAAATCTGGGTGAGCTCTTAAAGATAACAAGTCTTGGTTAGCAGAGAGGGCAACAAGCACTGGAAGGAAAACGCCTAACTGGGGAAAAATGGTTAGCATCCTAATCTTTTACAACTCATCATTCTCTGCTGCAGCCCAGGACTCCTAAGGACCAACACCCTTTAGAGCTGTGTCATCTTCTAGTATTTTGTCCACAAAATACTTTTAGCTCTTATCAATTCCTAGGAATTGCAGGTGAGTGAAACCCTTAGGAAAAGAAATGTACAGTGGACAGCAGGCTGCCCTCTGCCATGAGGAAAATCATAACAGGCTGGCAAGCTATGGACAAGAAATGTGGCACCTACTCCAGAGGCTGCAGTTTGAAAGTAGCATGAGAAAGGTGGGCTGCACGCTAGTTTTGGCTGAGCGTTTTGACTGTGAGTACATGACCTCCTGTTGTCTTGGCTCTGGGGAAGCCAAAGGTGACAGGCACACAGCCAGGAGACCCATCTACTCCCACCTTCTTCCTGGCATGCTGGGGGAAAGCTAGGGAGAATTATGCCCTCCTTTCACCTGCCTCAGGGGAGAGTTCTCCTGAGCTCACCGCTGTGGCAATGGGCATGTTATGCTGACCGACACACTCCACAGTAATGCTAAAAAAAGACCCCTCCAGTGGAAATCTCTCCTGACGCCAAGCCTCGCTGCAGGCTTCTCTTCTGGAGAACAACACAGCAGTTTCTTCACTGACTTCTGCCAGTGGAGAGAAACGGGAAAACAATTTTCCTTATTTTCCTTACTTCCATGTGAATGGTGTGTTTTTGTACTACTCTTGGAAACAATTGTCCTTCTGAGCAGAGGGTGTGGATGGAGCTGGATCCGAGCACTGTAGGAAAACATCTTTCTCCTTCACTGGCAGACCAAGTTCCTCCCCCCAGTCTGTCAGGCAGGAAATGAAGGAAACCTTTGAAAGCGCTGCGGAGCATTAACTATTAGAGTCCAGGGCACAAGGCCGGGAAAGAAAGATCCTCAGCCCATCTCTACCACAGCAGAGGGGTGACACTGGGCAAAACTTCCCAGTCCTCAACTTACATTTTTGTAAAACGGAGAAGGAGGAACAGGATGTTCTGTCGGTGTGGAAGGGGCAGGAACACGCTCCCTCTTTCCCCCCCCCAGCACCTGAATGCATGTCCAGGGAAATACGTGTGTTCCTTAAACTTCCTGGCACTGACGGTGTTGTTGGTCTTCACACTCTGCCAAGGAGCGTGCTGTGTCTTTTGGTAATAGCTGTCATTTTCCTTTTACTCTAAGGCACGAGGTTAATGGTGCTCAAAGATGAAGTTTGCTTTGCAACGAAAGCAAGCTGGAGAAAAAAACAGCCCTGTTCACCTTGAAATGTAGTCAGCAACCCACAACACACACTGGTAAGTGAGCACAGGGCAGTTCTCCCACACCCCAGCCCAGAGCCTGGGAAGAAGCTATTAGGGCAACATGCAAACAGACCTACAATGCCTGCAGCGAAGCGTGGACTGCGAAGCATTGATCTAGAAAACTCACCCAAACACATGTAACGTACCTGGCTGCTGCAAGCCAGCAGGAAAACGCAGAGGGTCAGGGAGTGCAGGGCAGTGCGGCCATCGGTCCGCAACTCCGTAAGAGCCAGCGTGATCCGGAGGTGTGCTACCTCTTGGTGTGAGCAGGTGCTTACGTGACCCGTTCCCAATCTACACCCCCATCACGTGCACTCTTCCATGCTTGGAGTGACTTTTGGCTTTCTACCTTTACATGATGACCTACACCTACAGCTCCCTGCCCATTTGCACTGGGGCCATAGTGCTGACAGTATAACCTGAAGGGTGAGGGCAAACGTTATGTGCCCTTCTTTTAAGATCCCCTAGTTCATGACCTACTGTCAGGCTGGGGTCTGCTAGCAAGTACCTATCTCTCTTACCCTTAAGAGTGCCTGCAAGATCAAGGGCTCTGTGCTAATCGATCCTCCTTCTTTCAGAGAAAAGCAGATGGAGAAGATTTCCAGGGGAAGGTGTCAGTTAAATGTATAAAGGAAAAAAAAAAAGGCTGAGATTAAACCATCAGTGCTGAAGTCAATTAGTAAGTAAAGATATAAACATGCAGAACTTCAGATAAGCTTACAACCAGCCATGCAACAGCCTTGGAAAGCAGGTGGGAGCTCACCAGTCCTCCACCTAAATGAGGAATGACACTCTCAAGATTGTGCCCACAACTTCTGTTAATGTAGATTCACCTCTTCCTCAAAAACCCTCTTCCTCATTTTGCTGTGGATTTTAATTCCAAACTCACCACAGATTTCAGGCAGAACTCTTCAAAACCTGCAAGTGATTTATTCTTGGTTATCTAACACAGGAAAGCAAGAGGGGCAAGTGTATCCTGAGAAGTGCACTGAGAAAGATTCCAGAGCTTGACAAGTCTCCAGTCTGCAGAAAAACTAGGGGAAATGCCCATGTTTGTACATATTAATGTTTGTCTCTACAGAGTCTGGAATCTCCCCTAGTTCAGCTAACGCATTGGCATGGAGCAGAGGTAAGATCGTAGGCTGGAGCTGCTACACTTGCAGTCTGAGATAAACATTGGGGCAATCTCTAGAGTGAAAAAGTGCTGCAGGTACAAGCTCCTCTGTTTTTTCTCAGTAGGGTATCCGGGGTATTTATATCAACTACTTGCTGTTTTTATAGATATTTGACTTTGATACTATGACTACCCATGGACTCACCCACCTCTCTCCCCATGACTGGTGGTATGGGGAACTTCAGCTGCCAATTTTGCTCGGTTCACATGTAGATCTGCAATTTTCCTCTGCTCTAACAGGCACCAAGCAAACACATTCCTCTGGGGAATTCGTGCATGTACAGAGCAGCAGAGCTTGGCTCTGCAGGCACTGTGCCTTCAGCATGGTCAGATCTGAATTCCAGACTCTCTCCCTGCGTGCCTTTTCCTCCAGCCTCAGACAGCGATCTCCTCGTTCCCATCTGGTGGACCAGTCTTTTTTGCTGAAGCTCTGTGGCTTTCTCTGGGGTATCCATCTGTCCTGCAGACTCCAAGAGACTAGATATTTAAATCATCACTTCACATCTGCCCAGCAATTAAAGATGTAGCTCCCCAGACTTGTTTGGTTCTGCCAGGAGATGCTGTCAGAAGCTTTAGAGACCCAGAGATCATGTCCAGGTTCAATCAAGAGTCCAGATCACCAGACAAGATCCTGGTGATGAGGGAGGTCCCAGGTCAAACTGGGAAGTTAGCCTACAGGACAGGATTGGGATCCACAGGTTCCAATGGCAAGGCAAGGGGCATGGCTGGAGCTGACCTGGAGATCGACACCCCTCCAGTGTAGCTCAGGCATGGTTTGAGCTGAGATGGGCCCTTGAACCCAAGGGCAGGGGCTGGATGGAGGCCCTAGCAGAGAAAGGTTATGGCCATTGAGGTCTACCAATGCCCTCACACTCACGGAGGGTAAAAGTGCTCATTGAGAGAGCTAGTTAAAAAATATTGCCTCCCCATGAGGATTTTGCTTCCCATTTTCTCTTTTGCTAGTTAGGGCTGAGCCCATTGAGAAATGCTGAAAGGGAACTGGAGGAAAACTCCCCATTCGGTGTCTGGTTTTTGCCATTCATTTGAGCTCTTATTTAAACTAGTGCTGTTCTTCATCTAGACTCCATCCAGAAAAAAAGAAAGACATAATGGGTACAGTTCACCTGAATTGGAAATTTTCCTGTTTTCCTCCATCAGGAAACATAAAGGCAAAAAAAGGAATAAGCAACATAGATATCATATATATGATTTTATCCAACAACAAATCCAGAGAAAGGCAGAAGTGAACACAGACATCCAAACCCACCAGGACTTCCCTGTTGATACGGTTCCTTCTGACAAACCAGACAAGGACAGCAGGAGCCCAGCATCAGCTCCACAGCCTGACCGCTGGCCTGGGGCTCCAGCCAGGAGGAAGCTCCACTTCTCTGTTCCCAAACCAAGTCCACATAGACATCCAAGAGTTTGACCTTCCTTCACCTCATCCATGTAACACACCCTGCTGGGAGGCTGTCAGGGGAAGCCCAGCCCCCTGTGCAGAAGATGTCTCCTTCCACCCTTCCCTGCTCACCCAGAGACATCCTTTCTTCCATGAAAGCAGCCAGGTCCCTCACATAGCTGCCCATGTACTGGCCATAGCTGGCCCCAGCTACAGCCATGAGCAACCCTGCAATGATGAGAAGAGAAGGTCTGGTCAGCGAGTAAAAGGATGAAGGTGACAGACCCAGGCCTCCCCCAGAGGACCCCCAGTTTAGGTGCATGGGAAAAGACTGTGACCATGCAGTATTGACTTCTGCGGGGACCAGCCAGCTCCTACTGACATTGCTTTGACGGCAGAGGTGGCTTAGTGGTGGCTTAGCCATGAGGAGGGCCAGGCAAGGCAGGAGAAGAGCTCAAGCAAGCGATGAAGAATCCCCTGGATGGGGCACCATGCTGTGTCTGTGGGCTGGGGAGAGGGGTCCAGGATAGGATGCACTGGCTGGTGCAATGTGGAAGAGGGAGGGGGTACCATCAGTAGGAGACAGCTAGTCAAAAATCCTGAGCTCTGGTATATTGTCCCTCCTGCGGCCACAGATCTCCAGACGATCAGCAAAGAAGTGCTGGAGTGCTCCTTGGCACAGTGCACTGACCTTTTTACTTGGCTCTTGGATACCAACGAACAAAGAAGGGTTTTACCAGCGCGAGAGTCTTACTGATAATAAATTTGTTCATTTAACTATTTTAGCCCATTGCCTTTGTCTGGGAAGTTAGTCTGCCACTATGGGAACCCACATCCTCCTTCTCCAGGCCAGATTGAGGACGTATCCTCCAGTCTCATCTGCACCCTGAACCCTCTCCACAGTACAGTTGAGGACCTGATCCTCGTTTGGATCCATGTGGACTTCTTTTTACCTTCTTCCTAAGCTTCACATCTGTAAGATTTCCCTGTTCTGGATGTGGGTTTGTACCCCCAGGTGCTGCTGCTGCCTGGAAAGCTCCCAGCCCTTCTCCACCCAATGCTCTGCCAAGGCTGAAAGATTAGGGACATCCTAGAGCACTTGGCTGCCTGAACAACAGTGTCATCAGATTTCCAACAAGATTTTAGTGGATTGATTCCCTCTATATCTTCTTTTATTCTTATCTATCTTCTGCTTTCCTATAGTGCAAAGATTCCTGTCTTTGCCCCAACGTCCATGATCAATTACTCCTCTGGGTGTAATTGCACAGTGCCCTACATGGCCAGGCTCTGCACTCCAGCCTTCTGCTAGAAAGCACCTTCCCATCACTGTCCCTGTTACATTGCTGGAGGAATGAGTGGCAGTCATGCTCTCTGCAGCAGCAGCCCATGTTGTGTGTTCATCTTGCATAGTCCTGTCCCAGGAAGGCAACCCAAACAGTGCAGTGAATGATTAGCAGAGCCAAAGTAAAACCTCTGGAGCTGGAAATTGTCACTGATGCTTAACCCAACAACTTGTGCAAAGAGAATCACAGAATCAGAGAATCATTTAGGCTGGAAAGGACCGTTAAGGTCATCAAGTATGAATGGTTAAAAGTGTTTGAAACACTTGAACAGATCCCCTGGCTTCACCCAGGCTGGCTGGGATTCACAGAGAACCCTGTGTGCAACAAGGATGTGACAGCAGAACAGAAACCCCAAAGCACCAGGCTGTTGGCAGCAGGAGAGGGGTGTGTAGGGGGTGTGTTTTGACCCCCAGAGTTGAAAAGGAGCCCTGCCTAGTTCCCCATGCAAGGGGCTGTTGCAGCTGCCCCTTCTGAGGTGCTCCCTGCATTGGGGAAGGGGGCTTTGGGGGCCCAGGGGGCTGCACCCCAGGGCAGAGGGGGAGGGCTGCCTTCATTGGGCCGCAGATAGGGATGTTCCTGGGGATGATGCAGAGCCCCCACCACCCTGGCCATAAGGACAGAGTGTCTGGGTCACAGCTCTGATGGGGATGTTTAGGGACAATCAGCCCTGGAGATTGGACCCCACACGATCCTGTGAGACCTGGAGTTGGGCCAGGGGTTGGGGGAAGGAGAAGAAGGGGACCTGGAGAAAGTTTTTTCTTTCATGGCTTGAGCTCCCTAGGTGACTTGCTCAGATTCTGATTTTGTCACTGCAAACTGTTGGCTTGCATTAGGGGAATCTTGCTGGGGACCTGGTTCCCCCTGTCACAGGGGAAGTGAATGGGAGCAGGCAATTTCCCTGCTCCACGTTACCACACTTCCTCCCCAGAGCTCCTGTGTCCAAGCCCCTCTACCTCTCCCTGCTTTCTCTCAGGGTTCTTTGCCCTTGGGGGGAAATGACAAAAAGTGATCCTAGAGGAGACAAGAGATACTGGTGGAGGCGGTGGGCACCAGGACTAACCTAGCTGGAAGGTCCAGCAGGACCCTTGTAGGACAGGGAGGTGGGATCACCCAACATGTACATGCTGTTTGAGCAGGACTCAGCAGTGCTAAGGATGGGAAGAGTGCTGCTTGCAACACACAGCTGTGCCTGATCCATGGGATTTAGTCTCCCCTGGCCATGCGGCTCCATCACTGTGGCCAATTCCCACACAGAAGAGCTTTCCCTCCCTCGTTCTCCCTCTGGCTTGAAGGGACTTGACCACATGAACATTCATTTCTCTGTCTCTCCATATTCCCATATTCACACTCTGCCTAGATACAACCACAGGCAGTGGTGGTGTGTTCCTGGGTGGGTTGTGTGATCTTCTCCCCACTCCACTTGCTGTCCCTGCACAGGGCATCCTCACTGCAGCTTTGGCTCGCAGGGTTGCAGCACAGAGCTTCATCTGTGCTGATCCTGGGATTTTCTACCTGAATGGGGTCTGTCCAGCCCTCAAGATGAGTAATTTGTTTTCCCATCCAATTCCTTTTTAGCCTTCTGGCTGCCTCAGTAGGTTGGCTGGACTCCCTCAAAGCAGTGAGACAGAGGTCGAGGGACCTGTTTTGGCCAAAAAATGCTATTTTATCTCACAAGTATAATTACAGTGATTTGTCTGGAAAATTTGGCTTTCAGTGATAAAAGAGCTCTCTAATGAGAAAGACTGTAATCATGATTGAAAAATCTCCTGAATTGAAGTATATGCTAATATATGTGTTACCATATATATGTTTCTATGCAAGTATGTTCATGCATATAAATAACTATGTTTACTAAACTATTTTAACCTGCTTTACAATACAGCCTGAAGTTATCTTATCTATATTGCTGATGAAAATAAACAGATGTATCCAAACATCAAAACACTCCTGTATGAGGAGTTCCTTATCAGGCCTACTTCCCCCCACTGACCCAGTTAAACCTTCAGTAATTCATTAATTTCCTAACCATGGCTTTCTAGAAGTACTAACCCACTTTCCTATCAGCATATTTTTGATCTTGTGAAGCTGCAATTCCCTAATGTTTCGTTTGCCTTCTGCATCCTGCATCCATCCGTTCAGCTTTGTCACTGACTGCCTACCTCTACTAATTATCTCCTCTTTACCCACACACGTCTCTCCTAGCTAGCTAGTTCAAAGCCTTAGTAGAAGGAAAGCCCAGAAAAGAAAGTGTCCCAAGCCTGGCAGCATTTTTAATTTTTAGATGTTGACTGTCCCTCAAGAAAGGAAATAAAAGAAGTAAGATTCCAGGACGTCCCTGATACTGAGGTCCCTGCTCTATGCCCCAGCTGTGGTAAAGCTCCTAAAATTTCCTATCCCATGGGAGACATCCCTACTTTATTATGTGCCTCCTCCAGGTGAAAGGGAATGGGAGAATGCAAGAAAAACCAAGGAGAAGGAGGTCTGGATGCTCACCCTGACCACTCAGCTGTGACAGTGGGACACCATATTTAAAAAGTGGAGAGCTGCTCTATTTGCAGTGCGCACCTTCCCGCTCCATCCTTAACCCCAGTGACACAGAGACATCGCCTGGTTGTCTGCAGCGGTCAGGTGCTTGGGAAGGACAGGACCTGCAGGAAGGCTGGGGACCCCTTGAAGCTTGGCTCCAGCATTTGCCTCAACCCTTCCCTACCAAACCTTCTGCTGAGGATCTTTCTGGTTGTGCACAAACCTAATTCCTACCCTGCTCAGTCCGGCTCCGTGGATTTTAGGCTGCACTCAGAACAAGCTTAGCACACTCAAACCATTGCTGCAAGGCTCTTGTGCCTTGTGTTCCCACAGAAAACCCTCCATGTCTGAATGCCAGCAAAATGAAACTCAAGTCCCTATTTATAACACCAACTAGCAGCGCAAGGTACAGGGTGGGAATGCACTCCTTAGCCTGGGGATATGTAAATTCCTTAGTCTAATCCCAGATAAGATAGGAGACTTTCCTTTTCAGTTAAACAGTACTCTTTGGACACATACTGCACCACCTCCTTCTGCCTCACTATTAAAAGAATCCATGACTTTATCAGAGGGTCCCAAATAGGACATCCCTGGACACTTCTGATACACCTTTTTCTGACACCTTGTCCACACCAATGACATTGTCACAGCTTGGTCTCCATCAGCTGTTCATTCTATGGTCACAGTCAGCATCTTCATTGCTGCCCTGTAGCTGTCTCTGTGTCTGCTCTAAGAGGATTCAACAGCTCTTGGGACAACAGTGGGGATCTTCTTTTGCAGTGCAAAAAAAAAAGCCAAGAATGAGTCAAAGAACAGGTCTCAAAGGACTCTGTGGAAATAGTGTTCTCAGCTCTGGAAAATGCCAAATTCTTAAGATGTGTTTGGAAAAAAAAAGGCTACCCCATTCACAGGTCATACTCATTTGTTTAGTAGGAATTTTATTAAAATCTAATTCTTCATGGAATATCTTAAAAAAGCTGGAGAGTACAGCTGTTGGCATCAGCAAAGGAGGACACCTGCAATAAAAGGACCATAGAGATGATGAACACCAGGTGATGCTTCCCCAGTGATGACATCATTCTTTGGTGACCAGATCTTCCCAAGACTTTATAGCCAGATAACCAGTGTTCAGGGCCCACTCTTGGAAATGGTTTATACAACTCTCCACATGCAGTCAGAACACTTTGGACAAAGAAAGGGCTGAAGTGTTCATGAGAAAGGAGAGTGGCCACACAAGTCCCAGAACCAGGCTCTGCTGAGACTTAAATGAAGATCACCAAATTGCTTTCACCAAAGCTTTCTGCTTTATAAGGAAAATGTTCTGAACTTCCCTGTGACCTTGCAATAAAGCAGATAAATATCCCTTCAAAATACGCAGGATACAATGCACATTTCTGTCCAGGGTGGCCCCATTTTTCATGATGATTATTCTTGCTACATCTTAATGATAAAGAGTTATTTTAATGACAACACAAAAGATGCTCATATCTGTCTTGATACAGAGACATAAAGAATACCCTCTCAGCCTAGAGTTTCTTACTATCACTGCTTCCGAACTTCCAGAGGATATTTCTTACCTGTCTTTAAGGTCTAGCATTACCTCCATGACTCTAAGAAGGAGTGCTGATGGAAGAGGCTTGAGCAATAGTGATCATAGCTTAGATTCCCCAGAAAATTGACTCATTTATTTTCATATTTACACCCTGTTGGGCCAGAGGATGACTCTGTTATCATCGATCAAAGATTGAGTTAAATCAGTGGTCTCATCAACCCCTCTCTCAGGATCAATCCAAGGAGGTAGAGAGAAAGACATCCAAAACAACTGACCGCATGGTGGTATCTGAGTAGCATTAAGCATTTGTGCAAGATATTGGCAAATGCAGAGGCTAGGAAATTATTAGTATTTGTTCCAAATGCCTTCTAGGAAATAAAGTGGTGTTCCTCTTCCTTGTAAATAAACAGATTTGCCCCAAAGATGTACTTTGGTACACATTATCAATTTCTTCTCATAACAGGCACATATCTAGCAGGCTCTGGAAAGAAGTGAACATCGCAAGCTGGAAAGACTCAGTACAACGAGCTTGGGGTGAGTTTCTAGGCATAGTTTTTCTATTATTTCATTTGGTGATCCAGAAAAACTCACTTTAGACTCTAGGTCTCACTAATCCATCTCCAAAATGTGGATAACGTTGAGCACCAGTGGCTTGAGATGGCTGGCAGCAGCAAAATATTGTTACTGATTAGCGTAGTATCACAATCCATTTGCTAATCTATTAATTTTTTTCAATATGTCACTATTTACTCAAACTTCTTAGTTGAATACATTCTGAATTAGAAACTAATTTCAGATCCACCGCAAATACACTTTGAGCAAATGTCCCTTCAAGAAAACTTCTTTACCCCAGTCTAGTTACTCTCACCACATGCTCACAAACATTGATTTCTGATAGGATCAATAGAATGAAACCCCATCATCTGCAGAAGCATGTAAAATACAAGGTGTTCAGGCTAAAGACAACAGGCTGCAAAAAAGCATGTCGTCTGTGTGGCAAATGCTACTTTAAGATTCAGTTCCACCTTTATTCCTAACTATCCCAGTTTTCAGGACGATGCTGCAAGAAACTTAGGAAGAAGCTGCAAATAGATAATTTCCAAGTAGGGACTGAATATGATGGAGCCCAGTGACAGGACCCTGAAGAGAAGTCTTAAAATTTTCCATATTTTTCTGTGTGCTGTTTTTTTCTCCATAACTTGTGCTGAAGAGGCTAGGGCCAGGTCTGTAAATAAGTTCCACCAAAATCAAGAGGACTTACATCCCTAAATATTTTCGATATTGGATTGGTCTTGGACTTTGATCTTGGACTTATGCCCAGTGCAAAGCTCACTGAAGCCAAAGGAAAGATACCAGTTAACAACAAAGGCCTTTAGACTAAGTGCTTTGTAAGAAAAAAAATAAAAATCTAGTATTACCATCAGCTGGCAAAAACTTCTCTGTCCCACTACATCATACTCTAATGATAGTATCATTTCTTAGGGTGATAATGGCTCATTATCAGATGCAAAGATACAAATAGAAAAAATGTTATGATGCTAGAAAACAAGTTATGATACTGGTAATTAGTCACGCAACACCATCAAGAATAATCAGCCAGAATTATACATCAAATGAGAGCAAACAGAATATGCAATAGTCTCCTAAGGGAAGTGGCAGAAAGAACCAACAATTGAGTCTTTTATGTAGTGAGTGAGCTGGAAAACACACAGCAAAGATTAGTATTTTTTAGTTGTATAACATAACATTGAGGTCATATCAAGCTAATGAAATCTGTGCATGCACGTGGTAAGAAAAGCCCTTACCCCAAAACCTTTACATTCAAAATAGGAAAAAAAGAGTAAGAAAAAACAGTCACAGCATCTCTGTCTTATAGGATCATTTACATTAGACATCTAACAAGCTTCATTTCCTTCTAGTTTCTTCATCTACCATTTCATCCAGGGGATGGTCTATACAGAAGCATTAATGATAATATTTTTTGTTGTAGCAATAGAATAGCCTGTTGTGAATAACATCAAAATTATAAAAGACCTTTTCTTACTCCAGAATTTATAAAATCTAATGCAGTATTCACCAGAAAAAGTGTCTGTTCTGGATTATTCAGAAAGCCAGAAAGGGGTGGGATGCAGTCTGCAATTAAGACACCTAAAATCCAGTGACTCCATGTGCACTGTAGCTCTAAGTTTATATTAAAGTCAGTGGACATGTGGAGTGCTCTTCACTTTTCTCTACATAGACATCAACTGTAATATGAGACATCTTAAGGTATCCCAAACATCCACAAGGAGCAAATACGTCACAGGAGCCTTGGGTAACTGCTTTTCTACAGTGGGAGCTGGAGACTGGATGGGATAAACAGGTAATTTGAAATGTCACTAGCCACTTACGTGTAAGCAAATGACTTGAGCCCTTGGTCAATGGAGCCTGAAGAGCAATCCAGGTGATCACCTCGTATCTGTTTAGGGTGGACTGCATCACTCTGGACTCAACTGACTTACTTGCTGGCTCTCCATTGGCTGTAATCAGACCTTAGACCCCTCGCTGAGCTATAGCATCTTAGATGCAGACACCTACGTTTAGTTGTCTTAACTAAGAGTTGAATCTCATCCTGAAGACACGCTAGTCCACGCTGGCCCTAAAAAATATGGACACGGGCAGTTCAGTCCGATAACCTACATGCAAGAATCTAGCCCCACTCAAGAGGGTAGGGGCAGCCCACCCACCCACCAGCTGCCAGCTAAGAAGAGAATGGGTCTCCTGCAGAGCCATCATATCTGCCACCCTATGCAGATGTCTCAGATACCTTAAGGTGTCTCAAAGGTCACTAGAAGTCTATGTTTAGGCACCTTAATCAAGCCCAAAGGTACAGTCATGTCAAGGCCAAAAGTGTCATCATTATGGATGCGGTTGTTTTCAGCAGAAGGTTATCTGAAATCACATCAAACCTGCCTGGCAAGTCAGTACTCAATAGAAAATGGAATGAGAGCACTTCCAGAGGACTGTAAGTTAAGGTAAAGTTCAGCCCACATATCAAAGCTGGCTAAAATAAGAAACAAGCAAACCCTTGCTGATATCTCTGCCAAATCAACTGTACACTTCAAAGACACACAGTTGGACTGGGATTTCCAAAGGAACCTGCAGTATTTAGCTACCCAGATCTCCTTGGAAATCAATGGCCAGTTCCTCCCTAACTTCCCTGAATACCACTGAGAATACAGATCTGATTTTGTTTATTCCTTCTGCTTTTCATTCTCAGTTCAGGTGGGCTTTGCATCTCCCTGAAGTGGTGACATTTCAGCAGCACAGTAGCCTGCAGTACAGGTTCATTCCTCTCCAGGGAAGGCATCGCCCAGAGAACAATCAATACCACATGTTGCAACATCCAGGTTCTCCTCGGAGGTCTTCCACTGAAGTAACAAACAGGCCCAACCCTGCTCTGTTTAGGAGGTCTGATAAGATCACTGCCCAAGGTGCCATGGCTGCGGGCCAGAATGCTGTCCCAATAAACCATTTTCTGGAGGACCACCTTGTCTGGACTTGTCTTTCCTTATGAAGCCAGGCAAAGCAAAGCATTCAGATGCTAAAAATGTGTAACTATTATTGGTGTTTGTCCAACATTCGGAGGCTCATAAATCTCCCAGGAAAGATAGAATAGGAGCATGATTAAGAAAACAAGAAACTTTATGCATTGATTCCTCTCCTGCTGCTTCCAGAAAAGCTATTGCCTGTTGATGAAATGCCCCCCTTGACTGGGTTCCAAAGCAGCACTATCCCCGCAAGTGCTCTTTTTCAAATCTTCTGCATTACAGGAGTCAGACACACACCTACAGCTGCATGTGATCAAAGAGAAAATAGTAATCTATATGTGCAGACGTGTCTAAAGGTGGAAGGCAAAAGCGAGCAGCAAAAGAAAGTTAAGAGACCCTGGAGAGTGTTTCTTCTGCCTTTTCACCAAAGATAAAGCTGCAAACTGAGGAATGCTTTCTGACATGGGAACTTTAAAAAAAGATAACCAACTCGCTGCTTGTGTTTTGCAGTGACTGATCTCAGTTGTTTCCCGCAGCTGAGATAAAACACCCCACTGATCTCCATGCTGTACTTACCCTTTCTGTTTACATCAGTTACTTCGAGACATGCTCTATACTTCATGCAAATGAGACAGCATGTGCCATGACAAAAATTCGCCTTAACAAGGAGAACAGGCACAGCTCTCGGTACGAATCACCCTGCTAGAAAGCAGCGCTAAGGAAAGAACATTTCCTGTTTTTACGTAGCCAATAGATATAGCGAACAATTCTTTGTGTTTGCTGCCAACCAGGGAAATAGCTTGTACTCTTAACGTTTTTTAAGGATGTCGTATGTACACACAGAGGATCTGATGGAAAAGTGCAGACTGAGTGTCACGTAGGAAAGAAAGAGGACACCTGTGTCCAGCAGGGTGTCCAGGACCGCTCAGCGCAGCTGCACACATCCAGCCCTGTCGCCTTCCCGCCACCATCCCGGTGCCAAGGGAAGTTAATTGCAAGCAGCCGTGCTGGAACAGCTCTGCAGTAAGCAGGGACTGAGGATGTGCCTGAAAGAGTTCAGGGTCAAAGAAGTACATTCCTTTACTCAGGAGCCTCCCGCCTCATTGGAGGGGTCCTCCTGCCCTCGGACTGGAAATGCACATTTGCAAATGGAGCGTCTTTCCTTGGAGATGCTCTGTTTTATACTTTCCAGAGTAGGGCTGAGCTGGAGCAGGGATGAAGCTGATTGTGCCCCCAGGCCTGCAGTTGAGAGTTAAAAGAGACCACGTTTTAACACAGAGCTGGAGTTCAGAGTGGTCGGCTTAGTGTCTGCTGGTGGAATTTCAGCCAAACATTGTGTTTCCTGTGTCATGGGTGCAAGATGGTGATTAAACATTCTTTTATAAAACATTCATGAAAAATATTATATAACTGTGTAGGTCCTTTCGACTTCTTCAGATACTAGAAATTCATGTCATTGATGTACTGGAAACACATAGAACAAGAACATTTCAACACAGAAACCCAAGTGAAATCTATTCCTATTCTTTTCTTGGTATCCCTGTAACAGTTTCAATACAGCCTAAATTAATTAAGCCTCACAGCCTTGCTGAAACAAAATAAAAGAAGATAACTAGAGGAAGACAAGGCATGGATAAAGCAGGAGGTGAGTGGGATCATCTTAGAGTCCTTTAGAAGAAAAGCTTGGCTTTATTTCCAGGATTAGGAAGACACTTTCAGCTACGTAGTGCATGCTCCCGCTGTAATTGCTGGTCTAAGCTCTCCTTTCACAGCCAGGACCAAGACTTTGTAAAAACAATGATGAAAAATCACTATCTCTCTGAGCAAGCAGTTCACCTCAGTTTGCCTAAAGGACCCATTGCTTGCTGGGAGGGCTGGACAATGATCAGCACAGACATACCACCACAGCTGTTATATTTGACAAACTTTTGTCAATGTGCAAGTACCTGACTTACATCGTCTTTGGCCATGTCCAGATGTCTGCAAAGCTCCTTAATAAAGATATGACCAGGTGACCTTTAAATGTGAGTCCAATAGTGAGAGCTGGGCTGAGGCACATACTTAGAGTTTAATGCAAAGGTTGGCATTTGTGGAAGACAGCTTTCCTCTTTGCCTAAAAAAGACAAAGTGGGGGAGAGAGGTCCCATCTTTCACTAGGCCAAATTGGTAGAGTAGGAAAACACAGACACACCACACATGCCTTCCACGACTGAAGCAGAACCTGCACACTTCAAGCTTTGTTTCAAAGGAAAGGAACAAACATGCAAGACAATAAAGTCTCCCAGGGAGAGAGTTCACCAGGTGCATGTCCTCTACAACAAACCTCTTTGGGATTAGCTTGAAACGGCCAGTCTCCAATGGTACTACTGCCATTAGGTATTTAAATATGCAGCATGGAGAATGAATCTGTTTTGCTAGACAGTTCAGGTGGCGAGAGCTGGGCTTGCAATATATGACAGTCATATTGAGTACCTGCAGACTCCCAGCCAGTGATGGCTGAATCAGTCAGAATATTTTCATACAGATCTTACAAGAGTTATTATCCAAACAGCTCAGCTTGATACAATCCATTTCGCATTTAAAAATACAAACTGCTTAAATGGCCTGTTTTCTGCTCTAGGGAAAATTAAATGTGGAAGCAAGTGGCAGTATTTATGCCTGGTGAAGTCTGCTGTGTTCAAACACCCAGCTGTGCCTGGCAGTCCCCATGGGAGGGCTTTACAGTGGCTGGGGAGGCTGCACAGAGTGGCATGGATGGTAACTCATCTGCCAGGGGCACCATGTCTATGCCTGCAAACTGCCTGCCCATGAAGTCTCCTACCTGCTCTCCCCTTTGCTCAGAAAGGAGATTTTGGCCTCATTTACACAGTTTGGTGATGGATGACAGTGGGGTGATCAGAGCATACAGTGCTAGACTCTCTGGGACCTAAACAGCCTCACTGGGACTCTTTCAAAGTGTCGGGCTCCCCTTAGGGATACCTCAGGACAAGCTCCTAAGAGCTGAAACAACAAGTCCCCTCAGTTGCTCTGATCAGCTGTTGCTCCTGAACACATACATCTACACAGAAGTAACTCCATCATTGGGAGAGTACTAGGTATGGTCACAGGAGGTTAATTTCCCACAGTCTTAGACTATGGTTTGCCAGCTGTTACTCATGTGAAATGACTTCAGCATGAAGGTGAACTACTGTGCTAAGACTATGGGAGCATGTTGCATTTGTGTGAGAACATGGGAAATGAGACAGGAGGAGCCTGACCCTTGGTTTCCCTGTCTGTTGATGCCTCCATACACCTCCACAGCAATATGCTCACTCAGTGTGCTCTGGCATCTCCACATTTGATCTCCCAGCAGAGAGGAGTACAGCCAAGCCACAAGGCCACTCCAGAGCTTCTGGGGCACATCTTCTTGTTCTCTGTTTCTGTACAATGCAGCCCAGGGACGCCCAGAGTGGTGGTTAGTCCTTCTTGGCACAATGCTAGCAGGAACATATATATCATCAATGGAAATTGTCAGATTGGCCAAGCAACTGTTGTAACCATCTTTTAGATGTTCTGAGCACAAGTGAAGCTCATAAGTTCATATGTGATACTGGAGGATATACCCATATTGGCTGTTGTTCCCAGGGCTACCTACATCATTAACATAGACTCTTTCATCCTTGGGCAGAGATGGCTCTTGTGTGATTGCCAGAATGAGGTTGGACCCTGCCATGTTCCAGCCTTTCTACCCTTTCCACATCCACTACCAGATATATATGAGACCATCTCCAGCCTGTTGTTCCATCCCACTAGCCTCTGCAGTCACTTCTTAACACCTCTTAATAGTTCCACCTGGATCAAATACTCAGAACCCAGTTCAGGAAAGCAGACTCAGGAGACAGTCTTTCAGAAACCGGAGTAGCCCAATAAAGACAGTAAGAAGGCAATAAACATTTGTAATCACAATGAGAAATGTCTGTATTCTCTTCAAACAAGCTGCAGAGCATACGCAAGTTGTATGTCCTAGCTACACCAGAGCCACTACCAGATCAGAGGAACGGGGAGGTCAAAAGTGGAATACACCTGAAACACCACCTGCAAGGCCACAGGCACCGTGCCACTTGCCTTTTTGTGAAGAGGAGAAGGTGGGAAGAGATGCCAAGGAGTCCCACAGACCGTTCCTCACAGAGATGCTGCCTGAGGAATTCCAAGACCAGCCCCATTAGATGTTCGTTGGATCTTCTAATGGTGGAGGCTCCAGAGCTTCCCTGTGTGGCCTCTCTAGGTACTCCACATCCTTTTTAGCTAGGATGTTTTGTCTTAGCATCTAACCTAAATCCTCTTTATTGCAAATTAATCAGATTTCTGTTTTTCTTTCCCAAGGAGGCATGAGAAACTGTTCATCACTGCCTTCTTCATAACAAGACCTATGAGCTGGACAATGGTTATCAAACTGCTGTTCCTGTCAAAGAAAACTCTCAAAAGCTTTGCCAAAGATTTATTTTACTTATTGCTTTTCCCATATCCACTAAATGGAAGAAATACATTAAAGTAGTTAGACAAGATTTATTCTTCATAAATCCATGTCCGTGTTTCTTTATCACCTTATTATCCTCTTGGCACCTTTAAACTGATTATTTAATAATTTGTTCTTGTATTCTTCTGCTGCACAAGTTAGATTATTCTCGTGTGCAGCTCTCAAGGTCCTCCTTTCCTGCTTTTAAAGGTAGTACTTTTGTGTTGGCCATTTTTCAGTCCTCTTGGACCTTAAGCATCCCCCATTACTGCTTGAAGAGAATTGGTTCAGGGACTGCCATGAACTAGTTCCTGCTGCACTCTGTGCTAAACCTTGCAACGTCTCAGTGCCCTGAGTCTTCTTTCTCCGTTCTGATCTGCCCTTCTTCCTGCTCTTACAATTAATTATGTTAGCAGGACTTTCATGAAGGCAGAAGCAAAGCAAGCACTGAACACTGAAGCCTACTAAAATTATCTTTTCTCTAAATATGATATCACGCTAAACAAGGAAGAAGACCACTTGCCTCCTGCTAACCATATCTCAACTTGGTCTAAGGGTTTCTGACATTACCATCATCTGCTTTACACTCCTTGTTCATGATTTGTCTCTCTAAATGTTTTTTTGACTTTCATATTTGTTTAAAGGGCTCCATAATGATAACCTTGTTGCTTCTGTCTTCCTTCTGCACCAGGATTTTTGCCCTTTGTCTCTAAGGCAGTTTCTTCCTTCTGTTAGCTACTCAGATATCCCCAAACCCCTCACTAACTTCTGTTCCTGCAAACTGGCTCCTATGACCACACATTTGTTATTTTCCTCTTATTTCCATCTAAACACATTGCACAAACCTGCCTTTAACTTCCGTTGGGTTTTGAACAAGTCTATGGGCTATTACTCTTCCAAAGAGTTCTTCTGTCCCCCTCATCTGCCCTTCCCAAACAAGCTGTTGATGTCCTTGCCTCCACTCCAGACTTGTGGGCTCTCACTGCCTGTGAAGTCAAATCAGTCACTGTGTTGGCTGTGACTTCAAGTTCCTCTTGTTTATCCTCCTTCCTCCCAGAACCACTGTACAAACTTGGATTTCACCAGTTTCATTTATTATACCCCCTCTGGCCTCTCGAGTGCTCCTGCTGAAATTTCCCATTAACGTGCCAGTCTGTCAGACAAACTACTGGTTTTTTAAAACAACCCCTCTCGCGTTTGCTGTCAGCCAGCCTCAGATCTAGACCCACATCTCCCAATCCCCGTCCGAAAGCCAAAACCACTCTGCCCTGTGCACACTTACTCCCATCATGCTAACAGCTGCAACACACCCAAGAGATTTCAGGGGAGAGATACCAGGGGTGAGAAGGAATCCTGTTGTTTAGTACGGTCTAGAATTGTGTTTTATTTTCTCTTCTGTAATCTTCTTTCAAACTTCATAATTAGGAATTTAAACTCTTGTTTTGCCAGAATAAACTTGTTTTCACCCTTAAGCATGTCTGGTATTAAAGGCAATTCTAGGTGAAGCAATGAAATCTGGATTAACATTGCCTTTTCTGAGACAACACATCCAAACAAAGCAGTGCGTGTCCTGGGACACCTGGGACCTGCCACCAGTGTGGAGCAACCCGAAGCTGTTGACTGCGTTGGGCCAAGCTGCAAGGCCAGGGCCTGGCTTGGATTTGCCACATTCCAGGTTTGATAGAGTCAGTAGAAAGACACTTCGCAAGGCAGGCAAACCCCAGGCATTTGTGCTGGGGCAGCATTACAGCCTCCCTCCATCAGCAGCGACATGCAGGTCACCTTCCCAACCAGGCTTGACCAAGACTTGTACGGAGCCTGTGGAGCCAGGGTCACAGAGACTCCACGCCTGCTGGCAGCGGACAAGCAGTGCTAGCAAAAAATGTTTTTGGATTGACTGCAGATTCCTCCTTTTGGGGTAGGGGCTGCTGATAAACTTCTCCTGCTAGCTCACGCAAGGCTAAAACCTGCTGTCAGGTTCAGATGTTTCGACAGTTCATATGGATATGGGGACAAGGGGAGAAGATCATCCTCTTCTGAGCACTCCTTGGGCTTTGCTTTGAAGTCTGGTGCTGGCTGCCGTTGGAGATGAGGTGCTGGGTTACATGGGTCTCAGTATGCTCTTGTTACAGTATGAGGGAGAGCAGCTGGAGCCAGGGTGGGTTTGTGGAGCTGATACCTTCTGAAGGACCTCCACATTTTTCAGTAATTTTTTCCTGAGTGGCTTTCCTCTTGCCTGCAAGAGTTGTGTGCAGATCTGCCATCCCCATTCCCTCCATGCCTCTGTGTTAAAGAACTGAAAAGGCCAGAGCTGAGGCGAGTGGGAAGGAAACAAACCCCAGGGCAGGTTGAGTTCGGGCCACAGCATCAGACATACTTTGCATTCCCTGAGCCAGCAACCAGCTGCAACATATCCCATAGGCAACAGGCAAGTCTCAGTCAATGTTCACGGTGGGTCTGTAGCTCTTCCACAGGAATGGCTGAGGCCAGATCAAAAGCTGAGGGTGGGCAGCACTGAAACCAGGCCCAGGAGAGGTCATCTCAAGATCCCAGGCAATGAACATCACTGAAGATTAAACTTGCCCTTAGGGGAAATAATAAATGAACTTCGCCCCTGTTTTCACTGTGCCTGACACTAGGTCAGCATTTATGATGCAATTGTTTTTCTCACTATCACCATCCTTTGCATTTATATAGAAAGGCAAACTGAAACACCGACAGGGAGTGATCTGACCTCTGAGATTAAGTGACATGTAAATAAATATGGATCCCTGCTCTGCCCACCACATACCAGCCTCATTCTCCAGTCTCTTACTTTGGTTCTCACCAGGAAATAACACCACAAGTAACTGCTTTTTTGAGTGTGATCCCAGATCTTATAACCTGTTTGCAGAGCCTCTGAGATTTAATGGAAAAAGGTATCAATTCATGTATACATCAGGACTGCTGTTTCCACTACTGACCCTCCATGACCTTGGGCCACTCAGTAGTGGGAAACAGTGAAATGTCTTATCATTGCATTGAGAAATGAATTCATCAGGAGCAAATGTAGAACATTTTTGAGTAGAAAGGTTACAAACCAAGTTGGAACTGGACATTTTTCTCCCACTATCATATATGTTATTCACCACAGAGAGGACACAGTTGCCCTCCAGCTAAATATACAAACAGCCAAAGAAAGAAAATGGGACATAGGCATTGCAATGTGGGAGAAAACCTGCATTAGATCAAGCAGGTAACTGATTAAATGTCCCAGAGATATGGTAAGTTCTGCTTCCGTTAGGAGGAGATTCAGGTACAGATTAAGAAAGCTACATGTTGGTGTTTGTATGTGGGTATCTTGGTTCCCATTCCAGTCACTCAATATCTGATCAATCAGTGGAAACCTAGAAAGGGGCTCGGCACACCCTCAGTAGATCCCTGCGTGAGATGAGTGGGATTGCTCTCCAGCTGCCACCATCTGTACTGATCTGCTCTCCACTGGCTGTGGTGGGAGCGGAGATGCCCAGCTCACATAGAAGCACTTGTATTTTAACGTGCAACCTGGATCCCACTTCAAAGCCCATTTCAGTCATGACACACAGTGTACTGTATCACTTGAGATACATGGCACTGTCACACCTGGCCTTGAGCTGCTGCTCCAGCCAGGCAGAGCTCTGACCTACCCCATCCCATATTCACCATGACTGTGCAGGGGTTCACCTGCCCAAAGACAGCTCAGATGGACAACCAAACAGAGACCCTACAGTGTTTCAGCCACAGACTGTGGCTCTTGATGCAGGGGTTACAGGAAGAGGTCCTCTGGTCCATTATGCTCAGGGCCAGATGATTTTTATCTTCTTGGACTTAAAACACAGTGAATCCTTAAAGTTCTTCATATCCTTTAAATGATACACCTAAATGAGGAATCAAGCAGTGCTGGAGTACTCTAAGAGTGTTCATTAGATCCACTTGGAAACTACCCTGGAGGTAAGGGGTATTCATTGTGAAGATGATGGAAGAGGATGGTTACTACAGCACTTGCAGCATGTGAAATCCATTCACAGTGACACAGGATGCAGCAGTTGGTAAAGATCTCTCTTTGCATGGCTGCATTAGCTGGAGGTAGCTGCAAATGGCTTGGATTAAACAGTCAGTGATGATTTTTAATTTTATGGGATGCAAAAACCTGTCTGGGGAATCTTACACAGAAGACATCAGAGATATGAAAAAGTCAAGTTACAATTTCTCTAAGGTATCAAAATAACAGTGTTTCCAAATTAAAAGAAAACTTGCAGTTTGCAGACACTTTGGTTTTGAATTTTTAAAAAAATAATATATCAAACTTTTGAAGAAAGCTACGACTATTCCTGGGAAAGGTTTCATAAACTCAGAGACTCATTATTTTGTCAAAAAAAAGTTTCAGCCAAAGCTTTTCAGCAAGACATGAAGGCAATGCTGTATTATTAATCACTTTCTTGGACAATGTGCATGTAATAAAACAAACTAAAATTAGCTAAAAAAAATTTTCAAAGAAAAGGCCACTTTCCAACATCCTGACAAATGAAATAAGTGGATACCCAAACAAAGGGCTAAGAGTACAATTCAGGCAAAGCAGGAACTGAAGGGGCAACACTGGTCCAGTGCACTTCACATATAGTCTTTCATACATCAGAGCCCCCAGAAGTGCTTAATCAAAATAATGGAAAGCAGAAGGAGAACAAAATGACTTGCAGGCAAAGGAAAAAGATAAATGGAGACTGTGGCACATATCAGAGAGAGGTAGGGAAGGGGCTTTTCAACATTTCCTCTTACAGAAATTTCTTCAGGCCACTTATCTTCATTGCTTTTCTCTGAAATCACGTTTTTTTTCCCTTAAATAAGGTGACAAACTGCACAGCATATTGCTAGTGAGAGGGCAGCATTGATTTATCTAATAATATTAGCATATTTTCAGTATCATTTTTCTGTCTCATTCTTTATACAGCCCATCATCACATTCATTCTTTCTTTTCTGCTACCACTAAGCTTTCAGTTGGAGTGTCTTGCAACTGACCACATGCAGCTTTTCCTTGCCCAGCCACATACAGAAAAAGCTCAAGTTATTCCTCCTAATCTGGTGGTTATCCATCTTACATTTCATCCGACATCAATTACTCATTCACCTGCCTTTGGTAGGTCCACCTGGAGTTTTTCCCATTCTTCCAAGGTCTTGACTGACCTCAATAATTCTGTGTGATCTGCAAATCTTTCATTGTTCACTTTCTTTTCAAGATCATACACGATGCCGCCTAAGATGGTGTCAGACTCACGAGTTAAATGCAAAATGGCATTCACCCAAAACGTAAATTATGTCCGCATATAGAGCCAAGATAGGAAGCTTAAAAATAAAAGCATGCGTTTGAATAATATAACAGTCATCCTTTATTTTATCAATTATTTAGGGGTCTTTTGGTTAATGGTTTACTTTTTTCCCTGAATGTGGAAGAATATCAGCATATAAAGGAGTTGCATTAACACTACATTAATGGAGCTGCGTAGACCAAGACAGAGGTGACATTGTGCCATGAAAGGGCAGAGTCAGCACATTTGTGGAGGGATGTCCTTGCTATCATGTCCTCGAGCCGTTTCCACTGCCATGGGGAGCTCCTGTTCTCCTGACAGTTGTCTGGGGCAGTTCATAAGCTGGGCAGGTTTCTGTGGAGCTTGTAGAAACTCCAAAATTTTGCTGCTTGCTTAAGTGTGCAAATACATTGCTTACTGTGATCGTAAAGCAGTATGCTGCTGAGTCCTGTTTCACACTCACAGTTGTTTACTGTCCGTCCCGCCACTCTTAACCATCAAAATAATTTTTCTTTTTCAGAATGGCTGTTTGGGGTTTCATGGTATCGCGTCATTGGTCTCCCAGCTGACCCACTGGGAACGGTGGCTTTAGAATAAGAAGCCTTGCACAAATCTGGGTGCACTGGAAGCAAGAAAAGAGGTTGTGTGCAGACCTGGCAGTGGGGGAATAGTGACAATAAAATGAAAGCAGCACTGCTCTCTGTATCTGATTAGATGCTGTTGCCAGGAATAAAGAAATTCACATCAGCTGATAGAACATTTTTGTACTATCTCCAACAAAATGAGACAAGGAGATATATTATTACAATACAGAAAGGAGAAAGAATTAATATTAACATTGCCAACTTTAAAACATGTATCCACACAGAACGTTGGAGATATTAAATTTCCCACATTTGAGGCAGTCTCAACTGTAAGACATGCAATGAAAACTGCTTGAGAATTTCTTGAAAGGGGCAGATGAAACCCAAGAGAACTGTCTCCAGCTGCACAGAGCAGGTTCCAGGGCAATGACAGCCCTGAGCACAGCACAAATGGGCAGGGAGGGTGGGATGGAAACAGGCTGACCAACATGACAGCCTTGTTGATCCACCCTGCATGGAGCAGCTCATGGTGCATGGGGTACTTGTGCTCGCTGAGTCCCCAGGACCTCCAAGGAGCAGGAGGAAGGCTGAGATGCCCTCTCAGCAGCTCCTGGGCACATGCTCTACTTGCAATACTGCTGCTTGGCCAAGGATCATTTTCATAGCAAGCACACAGTTTGTGAAGGCAATTGTGCTTTGACCTCAACGTAAATGATCAGCCAGACCCTGAGCCTGCAGAAATGTGCTGGCTGCTGGTGGGGAGTGCTCAAGACAGTGCTATTGGTGCTGCTGGCACCTGTCCACAAGGAAGTCATCAAATGACACTACCTGCTTGGTCTTGGTGGCCACTCCATCTAAAGCTTCAAACATGGTAAAACAAGCTCTCACAAGAGAAATGGAGAGGAAGAGCATCCAGGAGAAGACCAAGGGCATAAACATCTCATGGTAAGCTAAGACTAGATAGAGACTACCTTGGCAGGACTGCCCGAGAGAGCAGCAGTAGCTAGCTTTGTGCAAGGCATCCTGTGGGATTGTTTCTGGGCAGGGTAATGAGAAGCCTCCTTTCCTAGCTATGTTCTTTCCTTCTTTTTTCCTGTCTTCACACCCACTCCCTTTCCTGAGATACAGTAAGGGATGGGGGAATTGGGATTGGGAGCAAGGACAGAGATCACCGGATTAATACAAAAAAAGATACCAGGTTCCTGACCCAAACAACTTGTGAGCACTTGCTGAAGAAGTGGAGCTGGCAGCACAAGGAGGCTTACTGTGCAAGTCGCAACAGTAGACACATTTCTGGATGCGAAGCAAACTCGATCCGAGGCAGTCATTAAAGAGCCCTTATGCAAATACCTGTGCATTAACTCCACATCTGGGCCAGTTCCACCTACTAATCACTCACTATCTCCTAAAACTTCCTGCAGCTTTAGCTGGGCATAGGCTTTCCTCCGCTACAAGTGAGCTACAGAGCTGTGAGCACACTCCCTCCTGAAAATGATCAAGAGCCCAGGATAAAAAACTGTGAGGATCTTTGAACCAAAAAGTTCCGCATAAGGTCAAAATGTTGAGTATACTGAGAGTTGCTGTGTTCCTGGTATGGGAGAGATCCCCTCCTCATCCCCCTCCTGCTGCTATTAATTTCTTACAGACATGCCTTTGCATGCAGAAGGCATCTCTGCTTCTGCTCATTTTACTCGTTGGAGAACTGTACCATGAGCCCTGCTTTCCATCCCACATGTACTGAGTTAGACAGATGGCATTTGCAGAGAGCTGTTCTAGTATTGCTTATGCTTCTATAGTCATTCTAGTGAAAAGGATTTGGTCTCTGTCTCCAATGATTTATTGCCCTGACTTTAGACAGCTAATAAATCACTGGAGCAGGTCCTAAGCTTGTGTTTGCCTTTATTATGGTTGTGGTGGGACAAGTGATGTGCAGATACTATGGAAGCAGGAATGCATTTTCTTGTGGATTTAATGGGGATCTAAGGCATACAATCAAAAGCAAGGAAAGAAGTGTGTGTTGGGAAAGTGAAAGCCCTTGAATCTTGCCTGGCCTTACACTTTGAAGGCATAAAGGGGACCAGGGTTTGGGTTAGTGCAGAATGATTTAGAGGGAGCTGTATATGTGTCTCCTTGAATTACTTAAGCAAAGACCAGAGCCCACTGAGCAGGTGCTACTTTCACCTTCAACAAAACCTGGCCCTCCTTTGCACTTTTCTCTTTAATCCAAAGCTTTCCTTCACCCACAGGATTCAGAAACTTCTCTCTACGTCTCTATATGTCAGTAGGGCTAGCCTCTCTTCTGCCATCCTTTGCCCACTCCCTAAGATGCAATATGCATGTGCTTCTTCAGGATCTGCCCAGCTGAAGTCCTGCTCTACCTTCCCAGTTGTGCCTCTCCCCCTGCTAACAGAGGGATGTGTCCTCCATCACATCCCTTCTCCAGGTCTGATTGCTGCTCCTCCCTCACAGTGCATCTGCCTTTTCCAAACGTGCTCACAGGACCAAACTTGTGAACCTTGTTCTGAATTGCCTTCAACAGTCTTCTTAAATGATTGTCCTTCTAAGGACTCCAAGTGAACTGAGCATCCATCCTCAATAGTTTCAAACCATTATTCATGCCTTGAACAATTATTCATACCCCTCCTTTATTTTCATACCATATTTAAATTTGTGAGTTTTACTAATGGAGCCATAGTTTTAAAATCCAAAGGGAGTCTTTTGACACCCTCCTCTCATGTCCTGCACAAGAGCAAGCAGACTTTGCGCAATGACTTCTGCATCAAGACTTCCAGTTACACCATTGGGTGTCCATAAGCCCACTGACCTGACTCTCTGGGAGGCAACTGTGATTTCATCCTTACCTCAAAAATTGTTTACACAGAAATGGGAAGAAAGAGGTCTCAAAACATGAATAAAAAAGTACTTCATTACTCCAGTCTCAAACTTTTTTGTAGTACAGATTAGCGCATAAATTACTGAAGGAATCAAAATACTTTAAAATGGTTGAAATAACTGGAATTTTTATCCATTTATTTTGCCTGAACTAAATCTTGCTTCACTCCAAAGTGTCTATTTTAGCTTTTTTAAACTTCCAACAAAACAATAAAGAAGAAAACAGTTCTTTACCAAGCTTTTAGGTTTTTAGAAACAAGACTTCCCTTATGAGGAAAGTCAACAGCCTTTGTTCTGAGGTAATTCAAGTGTCTCCACTCTCAGGAAAGTTTCCAAGTTCTCGTCTTAGATGTTTTGCTTTGTGTTTTTCTTCTTTTTTTCTTTTTTTTTTTTTTAATCCACAGTGCCTGACCATTCCTCCAAGCTCCCTCCTTCTCTTTTTAATCTGTAACCAGCACTTCGGTAGGGTGGTTGGGTTGGGGTTTTATGTTTTCCTTGAGAGTAATCCATGCCTCTACAGTGCAGACAGTGCTTCTGCTTTCTTCCTGACAAGGTGAAAGTAATTCCCAGTCCTACAGTGCAAATTCCAAGGTATTTGGACATTGCTCAGTTCAGCTTTGTGAAAGTTGAGGCTTATGTTGTGCTCTGTAGGTATTCACTATCTACTGAAACCAGTAGAAGTTTGGGATATTTGGGCTGTTGTATAAACCACCTGCATCCTAGATTCAATGCCACTGTGTCCAGAAATGGCGAGTGATGCATTGTGCTCCATGCCTGCACTTTTAACATGGATTTTACTCTAGGTTACTATGACTACTTCTAAGAGTCACTAAGAAAATCAAGCTTGGAATCAGTAGCCTAAAATCTCTGTTGGGGTCCCTCTATCCAGGACCAATTCTGGAGCCCTTCCACACACAGAAGAGGTTGGAGATCATTAACTGAGAAGCAGAAGTTGCCCCGGGAGCAGAAATCCCGGTGTTGCATTATGCACCTTTGTCACAGACGTGCTGAAGGAGAACAGCTAGGGACTGGGACTGGGACTGGGACCGGGACTGGGACCTCCTTGTGTTGCAATACCAGTCGAGAGGGAGTGGCACAGAGAGTGGGCAGCTGGCTGTCTCCTCTGCAGCATGCAGACGCTGAGGACCATGGTTATCTGCCTCTATCAAACCAGCAGGCAGAGTTTGGAGCTCCCTCTGGAGCTGAGGCTTCTTATCTGCAGTTCCTCATACATTTCAAGCCAGCTGAAGCACAGAATCTTTTCCACCTCCTGGCCCCACAGTGTGTGAGATGAGGTCTCTCCCCACCCATTTTGTTGGAATAGGCATCTATGTACCCAGAAACAAAATGCTCCTGGGGCCATGAGGAGAACAGGTATGAGGGACACTGGCATTGTGACTAGAGCTCTTAGAAAGGAAGAAGCAGTAGCAGGGACCAATCCTGCTCCATAACTTATTTCTGTTTGTGAAGATGGCAGCACTGGTGTTCAGGTTTGTGAAGTACAATGGGCTGAAAACTTTAGTGCAAATACAGTAGTGATACTATTACGAGTCTTCATTGTTTATAAGAAAATTATACTCTTTTTGAGATAGTGGTACAAAGCTTATGCAGTGGAATAATGAGAAATAGCTATTGTCCACAAAAGTTACAGAAAGTACAAATTTGCCTCTTTGGTAGAGACCTATCTTGGACCTGATTGAGTACTAAGATATGGGCAAAAGTCAGAAATAATAGTTCATGAAAGAGGACATGAGGTACTGAGTCTCCTTCGCAGAGGGGCACAAGACTCTCCGACACAGATTAGGCAAGGAATAGGTTGAGTGGAGAAGGACGGAAGAGTTAAGCACCATGATGTCCACAAGTGGCTATAGTAAGATATTGTGCACACAGCGATGAAGGAAAATAGCCTGGATCCAGGCTTACTTCCTTAACTGCAGAGGTTTCTGGACTGAAGCTTTCCTTAGAAAGAGAGCAGGAAAATGGAAAGGGAGCAAATAAAACAAAAGGATGCAGGTTTCCTAGAGACAAGATAGGGCTTGGGACGTCACCCATTAAAGACCCAGCCTGACTGCTAGAGTATTCAGTGGCATGACTGATATGCTTTGGAGGAGGCCCAACGGCTTTTGACAAATAGCAGTGGGGAAGAAGAGACAAGACGAACCCCCATGCAGAGCAAATGGGTCTTCATCAGAAGCAGCCACCAAGGGAGTCCTGCCAGGAGACACGTCTCCTGGGATTCCTCTGCACCCATTGCTGGGGTAAATCGCTGCGTTATTCTTGTTTGAACAGCTCTGTTCAGACAGCGAAGTGAGTCACTTCAGCATATTTAGATCCTTACATAACTAGTGCCAAAAGGCAAGGTGTTACAGCATTGCTGCCAACACAAATGCCCAGAGACCAACTTTGCACTCAAGAAAATGAGTAAGCACCCCCTCCAGAACAGACTGAGAGCATCTTTTAGACATTACCAGCACGGTATTTTGCAACCAGGATGAGCTGGAGCTCTACCTCTGGTGAAAGCTGTTTTACCAAATACAGTACTGGTAGGGCAAAGCTGAAAACCAAATCAGGAATATTTCTGTTTTCCCAGCGCAAACCCTGATCCATGGAGTTATGCATATCTCTATGCATAACCCACTGGTGCACTTTTCAGCATCACGTGTGAAGTGCTGAGGGGAGACCTTATCGCTCTCTACAACTACCTGAAAGGGGGTTGTGGTGAGGTGGGTGTTGGTCTCTTCTCCCAAGTGACTAGTGACAGGACTAGAGGAAATGGCCTCAAGTTGCGCCAGGGGAGGTTCAGGCTAGATATTAGGAAAAAGTTCTTTACTGAAAGAGTAGTGAAACATTGGAACAGGCTGCCCAGGGAGGTGGTAGAGTCACCATCCCTGGAGGTATTCAAGGAGCGTGTGGATGTGGCATTGTGGGATGTGGCTTGATGGGCATGGTGCTGTGTGGTGTTGGGTGGGTTGGTTTTTGGTGTGTTGTGGTTTGTTTTTTGTGGTGGTTTTTTTTTTTTTTTTTTTTGTTTTGGTTTTTTTTTTTAAGGTTGGACTTGATGATCTTACAGGTCTGTTCCAACCTTAGTGATTCTGTGATTCTGTGACCCTTGCAGACTCTGGAGATATAGGCGA
Source organism: Gavia stellata (assembly GCF_030936135.1). Classification (NCBI taxonomy): domain Eukaryota; kingdom Metazoa; phylum Chordata; class Aves; order Gaviiformes; family Gaviidae; genus Gavia; species Gavia stellata. Next base: position 7,219,081 of record NC_082622.1, on the reverse strand, counting down.
GCATCATGGCAGCCCACTTACTAACAGGAACCAGAGATGTTTTTTGCAAGTATGATTCCATACTAAATAGTAACAGAAAACTTCAGCTCAAATCACTCAGTCATGTTGTCTCCTACTGAGTTGCAGGGGTCCCTCTAGCTTTGTGCCAGTGAATACGTGTGAAGTGGCCCTAACAGAAGGTGGTATTTTAGCATGTTCTCCAAACTCTGCATCTCACTTGGCTACCCAAAACAGCAGCTGCCTCACACCTGCCCCCTGCAACAAGGGAAACTCCCCTTATTAAAGGTTCAGTCCCCAGGAAACAGAATGACACTATTGCCTTGCAGATACATACCACACCCAGCACTTGCTTCTAACTAGGCTGGTAACCACTTCAAAGCAGCACTGCCCTGAGTAATGCTAATTCCTGAGAGGGTTAAATCAACATTTCCTAAATAAGAACACCTAGCAAACCCAAAGACTCCAACTAGGTAGATATCTGTGCTGAGCATGTCTGGCTGTCTGATCCAGAAAAGACTAGGAAGACTAAGGGCCAGATTCTGATGCCTCTCTGACAGCAGGACATTGCTTGGGTGAAAGACGATCCCAGAAACTGATACGTCTCCCTGTGTTTCAGAATAAGTGAAGGAAAGCTGTGAACCTGCCAATTTAATCTTAGAAAAGTTTTCTTACCTCAAACCTGCTGAAAAGGTGGGGCCCTGTGCCTGTGAGGAGGTGCTGGAGGGTCTCTGTCCCATCTTCGTACAAAATCCTTTCTCATCTGGGATGCTTTAGAGGGGGTAAAAGAGAGTTCATAACCCAAAAGCAAAAGTCAAGTTACAGATCAGCCCTGAAGCATGAAATTAGATCAGAACCATTGTTTTACCAGAGACAAAGCAAGAAAACCCATTTCCTCCAGGAGGGATTGCGTATCTCCACCATGTCTTAAAACACGCAAACCAAAGACAGAATGCCAGTATGTTTTGTCAACAAGGGCAAAAAGCTGTTCTTGTAAAACATCCCCTTGTGTTCAAGGACCTACTCAGGGTGCCAAGTCAACTCTTCAGTTCTCGGATTATCAAAGAGAAAACTCCTTTTTCCAAAGTGGCTCATTTCTTTCCTACAGACAAACTTTGCCACCCGAGTGGGTCTGCTCCAAAATTACAGCTGTACTCTTTTTTTACCTCAATCCACCTTGCTGGATTCAGGCATTGACCTCAGCACTGTACGGACTGCTCCTTAAATCTCAGACGTCAGCAGGTTTCAGGTAGTTGCCTAGTTAAAATAATATATTACAGAAGTGGTCTCTTCAGATCGCTCCTCTTCTCCAAATGGATTACCCAGAATCTTGGCGTTTCACTCTTAATTCCACAACTGACACATTTACATCCCGACTCTGGGAAAGGATTAAAGCTCGGTATCCCACAAACCTGTGTACCGAGAATGCATTTCTTCTGTATTTGCAACCTCCCCGCTACCACCCACCCCCTGCCTTCCAAGGCAGATCTGGTATTCTTGGTGTAAGTGCCTGATTTCATGTGAGACCAAGAACAGAACTGGGGATCATCAGGAACGTTTTCCTTGTCCTGTCAGCAGATGCCTCTGATTAGCTGCTCCCTGTAGAAGTTACTCCATTTTTACCCATTTCTTGGGCTGGCAGAATGGCAAGAGGCTCTGTAGAGAGCAGGGCTGAAGCCCAAAGAGTCTCAGGCACACATTTCATGTAAATGCTGCTGCTTCTGAACCACTTGCTCTTCACTTCAGGCACATGCTGCTGAGGTGTGGGACAGTCAAATAATGATGTTCTGATCTATGCAGAAAGCTGCTACAACCTTTTAAAGAGGTTTAAACTATCATTGTCTTCTGTTTTCCCATCTTCCTCTATCAATCACCATCATACACATATTAACATGGCTAAACACTCTTGCCAAGCAGTATATTACCAAAAAACATATCGTTGTCTGCACTTGAAACTGCCTTAAACCACTTCAGTGAACTTTTCTCTAAATCATGTGGGCATAAACCAATGCAAAAAGTGGACAGGACAGAATAAATGCACTTGTCTTGGCACTGGGATAATCCATAGATTTGGAGTCTAGATTTTATATGTATGTTTTTATGAAATAAGTTAGAGTGAAAGTACTAGACACAAAACAGTTAGATCTCCAAATACCACTTACAAAACAACCATATAGAAAAAAGCATTATGTTTTTATTTTACTTCAAGCCACAGAGAATGTTAGAGGAGAGAACAGCCTCTAATGCTTCCTTCCCTGGTGATGGCACAGGTTTTAAGGGAGTAAAAGAAAGACTCATTAAACACATTTGAAACTTTTCAAGTGAAATAAAAGTGCTTTTTCATTTGTGAAGAAGGATTGGCTCAGCCTGGTCTGCTTGCTGCAGATGTCAGTGACCAGGACTTGAAGGTGTCAGAGTTCTGCTTTCCACCACGACTAGTTCATTACTGCTTGCAAATGATGTTCAAACTCAGGTCTTCTGCAATAAATGCAAAAGCCAAGAAGCCAAGGCTTATTTAGTTGAGTTAAAGGTCCAATTCAGCTAGCTGTTAGTAGTAGCAGGTGCCTACACTCCAAGAAGCTGGTGCCTAGCTTTTCAAGTAACAAATGTAGTTAAAAAAAATGCATAGAACTCGTTCATGCTACAGCGAGGCAAACCGAGTTAATCATTCACAGTCTCAAAGCAGGACAAGAGTTACAATGGTTGACTGATGATAAACCATAACAAATTTCCTGGAAACACCATCCCTTGCTTTCAGAATTACTTCTTTAAATACTAATTTTCTAAATCAGTGTCATAGGTAGGTCAACAGAAGGATACACTGCTGACTGTCACTTCATTCCTGGCTGATTACAGTCATAAGCAAAACACGGTCTCAAACTGTCCTATCAGTTTCAGAATTACCTCCAACACAGCAGGACCAGGCTTCCCCATGCTGCCAGTGACAGCATCCCTCTTCTGCCTCTGAAGGCATGGACACAAGGGGAAGTTGAGCACAAAACAGCTTCCACTGCTGATGGATCTATCTGTGAGGCTGAAGAGAAGGCTGTTCTGATTTAGTATGTCCAACCAGGCTTTTGACAGCCTCTTTCTCCTAGGTGAAGACAACAAGTGAAATCCAGAAGGTTATGAAAATACCAACGGGCAGGACCTAACAGGTGGTAATAGGTAGGAAAATGTAGAATGTGATCCAGGAAAGCTTTGCTTGATCTTAGGCCCTTGATATATCCCAGAGGACAAAGGTTTCAGGCAGAAATCTCCCTAGGCATCTCCTGCCTATGATCAACAGCATTCCTATGTCTTCACAACTCAAGGTCATTTGGGGTGCAGAAAACAGGCAACTCTGCCCCTGGTTCTCCAGTCTGTGGCAATGTGCAGCCATTACAGCACCCACCCTGGGAGTGGGACTGTTAAGTATTTGAATCATAGGAGAGTCCCAGCTTCACAGAAACTTTAGCGAGAGAGGTGGAAAACCCTTCCACCCAGAAAACTTCCCAGTCTGATGCCAGGCCCTTTGGAGAGGCAGGTTTAAACATCTTCAACTAGAGGAGTGTCTGGAGGTTCAGGGCATCCAGCTCCTCCAGTCTTCTGCTAGAGAAGGCACAAGGAGGAGCCCACTTTAGCAGAAAAAGGTATAGACTGGGCGAAGAATCACAGACAGCCATTTCAGGGTCCAAACCCATCTCCCAGCAGCACCTCCAAGCAGCCCTGAGCCTGGCTCGTGCAGAACACTCACACCGTCCCCACCTGAGCATCTCCTACAGACTGGGCTCTGCACCCAGGTGCTGAATGTCATCAACCCCATCCAAGATGCCTCTTTCCCCTTTGCTGAGCTGGGGACCGAGGTGCCAAACAGCGCTCAGGATTTCCACCCCTGTTTAGGCAATGCAGCACTGAACCTCACGCTGACTAATGCCTTCTTCTGGATCAGTGCCAAGACCCACAGACAAATTGGGTAATTCACCCTGCATATGCTACAGACTCCCCCATCATCCCCCCTCCCACCCCACTCAAGCTATGGAAAGCTTTTCCATATGCTGGGTATAGAGGTTCACTTAAACCTTTGACCAAGAACTGCACGGTGTGGAATGATCTAAAGAAATCACCTTCCTGATGCCAGCCACACGTGGCTTTTTCCAAGACTAGGACAGCAAAGGACACCAGCACCAACAAGGCCTGTCTTGCTGTCTTTCCCTAGCAAAGGCAGCTTGGGGCAGGTTTGAAACACACAATATGGCATGATGTTCCGTGCTGCCACCCATTATCAACAGGTTCTGCAGAAAGAGCAGCTAGGGTTACCAATTCAGGTGATTAAATGCTATAAGCAGGACCTCATGGAGAACTGGACATTTCTGATGGGTAGCAAACATCTACTCTTCATTACCAGGTCTCCAGGCCTTGCTGCTCATTCTCCTCTCTGGATGACAAGTGTTATTCCCAGCCTGCAGGCAAGCTGTAAATATCAAAACATGCGCTCTCTACATTAAAATTAGCAACAGTATTTAAATCACATTCTAGAGGCTAATTGGCTAAAATTCAAAGGTGACACAGACAGAGCAGCCCTTGAAGACAGCATCAGATGTGGAGATGTTGTTCCAACTTGCCCATACTCTCCTGCTCTCTGCTACCCCTGATCTGAGAGGGCAGATCAATGACAGTTGGGGGCATTGGGCATCCAGCGTATCAAAACACACATCCAAGGCTGAAGGTCTTCACAAGGGAGAAAAGTGTGTTTCTGTTTTCAAGTTGTATACAAATGGCTGCCCAGTTGGACTAAAGCTCCAGGTTTCTAACTGGAAAGTGGGATCCCTCCCCCAGACCAGCATATAGCAATCGGTGTTACAACTTGTATTTGACATCTTCCTTAAATCCCCAACTCCTAGAGTCATGGTGTGATGTGATACTCAGTTCTTTTCACAAAGATTAAAGTATGCTCCTAGCTCGTCTGTTGAAAAGCACACTGCAAACATGACATTTGCTGGCTCAACATCAAAAAAGCAATTAAAAAAGACCCACACTGACATTCTTCTATACAGCCAGATGTTGAAGTCAGTGTTATACTGAAGTAATTTTCATACAGATTAGTGATCCTTTAAATTTCTAAGCCCTCTAGGGATATGACCAATAAACCAGTAACTGAACTGTGTACTTCTTAGTACCTAAAACTTTTGCAGTGTCCTTTACCTAAGTAGACAGCACTTCATTATTTTCCAACTTCCATACCTTTCCTCAAGCTTTATGCCTGTGTGCCATGAAGTCGTGGTCCCAAAACCTTTCCAATTGCCTGTGCTGCAGCCCTCCATCTCATCTCTCAGAAGCCAAGACGATGTGAGTTTGCAAGAGCAACTTAAGGTATAGTTGAGGAGAAAGGTGAAAAGAGGATGATGCAAAGGGGTAGCAGCCTTAGTCGCTTTGGCTCCTCTTTTTACAAGGGAATGGCATGGTCATAGCACACCGGTGTATCCACCAACATCTCCAAGCAAAACAAGGTGCGTGTGAAGCAGCGTACCCTCACATACACTTCAGGCAGTGCTTAGCCCCACTTCACTGCCGTGTCTGGCCCAAGAGTAGACGCACTCCCACTGAAACAAAGAGGGATATTTCCTCCCTGTATTTAGGAGGTGTATGAGTGCTTGATATTTGCTTAACACCTTTTACTTCAGGCTTTTACACACCATACAACATGCTGGAAGGAACAAGTCCTCAAGGGGAAGAATCTGAGTGTCCAGCCATTCACTTACAACGCATACCCCTCTGTCCAAGGGACTTCTAAGTGCCTGTCACACCCACCTCTGTCTGTGCATGCACCATCCCATACTGGATGTTCCTCCAGCATTCAGCATTTGGATGTGATCCTGCAAGAAGGGCAGCTGGGATATTTGTCTCTATTTATAGGCTTAACAGCAGCATCCAACCACACAGAAGCAACAGCAATGCAATCCTGAGGTCATTTAGGTAGAAAGAAGGAAGGACAGACAAACTGCAGCAGCAGCACGCTGAACATCCCCAGCCCTCTAACACCTCTGAGGTCTGGTGGGAGCCTTCCCCAGGTCTACACGTTGCCGAGATCCATGGTGACTCCCGTTTTGCTCCACAGCCAGTGCAAGGTTCCCAGCCCCATCTCTGAGATTCACCGTTCTCTGGCTCTTTGCCTTCTTTTTCTCATGAATGCACCTTCAGATGCCTCAGTTCCTCTGTGCAAGGGAATTTGTGCAACTCCATGCAGATTCTCAGTGAAGGGCAGGTAGCCATCAAACTCGTTTGTTGTTTGTGTTGCTTTTTGGTCTCCTGCACCTTTGGTATTAGCTAGTGCTAACAGAGGGAATGCAGCAGAGCTCTGGCTGGACCCAAAGCCCCCTTCTAATGTCTTTCTGAGTATTTGGAACTGGAAACAGCTGTTCACAAACTGAGTTTCTCTACTAGGAGTGATGATGCTATAGTTCAAGATTTGCCTGTCTATGCTTAGAGTGCATTGGTGGAGGGGGGGATTTGCGTTTAGAGCTTGGACCTGTGCCCTTTTGCATCTCTGCGCCTATCCCCTTGAGCACGTGTGTGCAAATATTCCTGTGTTCTACACAGGCCAAGTACACAACACACAGAAAAATGTCCTCAGTCTCTTGCCTGGCAGTGAGAACAGACGTGAAGGCAGCCAGCCTCATCTGTTTCCAAATGTTGGTTCGCCGGGAGAGCTGAGAGCCCTACCTTTAACCATTTTCACAAGAGGCGTAAGTCGTCTAATTACTGCTCTAGCAGCTAAGAAAAATGAAGATCTCTTCTCAAAATAAATCATTCAGGTGGCATGAACAATCAGCTTTTCCCCCAACGGGGCAGCAGCATCCTGTCCTAAGGGTTCATGGGGGGAATGTGTCAGCTTCTTGCCTGCAGCTCCCTGTCCTGCAACGCTGTGAGGAAGATGATGACAATGAGGAAGCAAAAACCCATACCTACCCTCAGGCTTTAAGGCTGTCAAGGGCTGTGTTTTGATCAGTTTTCCCAAGAAACTAGGATAAAACTTTGCAGTGACAGTCCTGGCTCTGCAGCTGCTCCTTGAAATCTACCCCTAACCCCTGTGGTCCCGGTGTGCTGTCTTCTTACTCGTGCCCCTCTATCAGGAGCCAAGAGTTTTATTTGCCAATTCACTCCATCGTCTCCAAAATTTCTCCTCCATTCTCACCTGCCTTTGAAGTGACATCTGAGAGACTGTGAGGTTGGAAGGACCTATTTGAACGATCTGATTTGACACTGTGTCTAGCCCAGGCTGGAGAATTCCCCCTGTTCCCTGTCACAGCTCCTTTCAGTGCCCTGTGCTGGATCCAACACTTGTCATAAATCTTTCCCTCAAGGAGACTTTGGTCAAGTCTCCTCCAGACATCTCCATGAGAAGCCCCTGTCTCCAAGTCTCCTGTCCATGGGCTGGAGAGGCTGTAGCCGTGGTGTGAGGTCCCTTTCCACCGAGCAGGCTCCCGTGCACAACAAACCACCCAGAGCTGGGCATGGCTGCTGGCTCAGACTTGGTGTCACCTTCCCCTGACAGCTCAGGGGACTCCTGATTACATGGCTCTTCCTCAGAGCACCCCTCCAATGCCGTATTAGCTGGTTTATACCAGCTATGTCTGTGCTGTCAGATGCATCAGCTCACCCTCTCTGAAGCAAAGCAGATGTTGTTCTGGGGACAATGTGCTCTGGGGACGGCTTCCCGCAGGCAGCATGGATCAGGCTGTTCTCCATCCCAGTCTCTCCCAGCAGACTAGGTGCCTACGAGCTCTCCCCCATGCCCTCCTGCTGGGTTTTAAAACACACAACACATGTCCTCAGCATTGTGCTACAGAAACATCACGCTGTGACAAAGCCATCATTGTGACCTGAGAAACCACTACAAAACCAAAAATATTTCAAAAAAATCTCAGAGGAGAGCCACACTGAGAGCTGTTTGGACCCAGGCACTGTGCCCTGGAGGAACACCCCTGAGCAGTGGGACATGAGCTGCTCATCCCCACTGGGCCAGCAGATGAGAATCTGCCTGTGGGGTGGGTGCCCTTAGCAATATGGATGTAGACATTGTGACAAATTCATATCATTGCTTACCCCATAAGCACAAGATGTCACTGAGCTGCCCTTTCATGCTGATTCTCTCTCTTTCATTGCTCCATGTCTCCTGGTTTTAGATCTCTCACCCATCCCTTTTCTTGCCCTCATGTCCTCTTTTTGACTTAAATCTAAAAATTGCCCCTAATTCCACCTAACTGCCACCTACTGTGGAAAGCAAAATAGAAGAGCAAGGAAGAGCGCAGAGGAAAATGTGAAAGAGAAAAAATGGAATCATGGCATAGTCATAACAGCAAAAAGTTAGAAAGATAAAGAAAGGGGAAGGAAAAGCAGAGAAGGGGACCACAGCCATACGATGGAGATGGGGAAAGGTGTGCAGAAGAAGTGTGGAAAGATTCATCAGGGAAATGTGGAGACTGAAGAGGAAAGCAAAAGGCCAGCCTGACCGGGGAAAGCCAGTCATCCGTCTGCGAATGTAGGGGACCAATCAACAGGGCAGTACTGCACAACTGGAGAAAATGTGATGGTGTGGACTGGGTCACACACACCCTGCCCACAGCTAATGCTTCACCAAACAGCAGGTGCCCAGGTGGGCACAGCAGCACAGTGAGGGCTGAAAGTTTCCTAGGGGTGAGACCAGCCCGGAGAGCGTGACAGCAGCCTGCCACACACTAGACAGGACTTTTTAGCAGAGCATTTCCCCCACTAGCTCAGACACCTTCAGCCCCGCTGGCCGAGACTGGCTGATTCCTTCTTTGTTCACAATTTCCATTTGCTTTATCAGTCACTGATTTTGCTGGTCTCCTTCACATCCTGTCCCTCCGAGCTCCTTGGCTGTGCTTCCCCTCTGCAGACATGTCTAGGAGAGAAGCACAGGGTCTCAGGCATTTCTGGTCTATCAGTCATTTCAACACCGTCTCCTAGCGAGCTTCCCCAGGGACACAGTGACAATGAAGAGCTGAACTGCTCCAGCACAGGCAAGAGAGATGCTCAGGAACACTTCAGAGGCCGAGTACTCTGTGTCCTTGCTAGGTCTTGGTGTCCACTCTGCAGGAGCCAGGGTCTGACTTCTTACCTGCACCAGGGCTGAGGCATGAGCAACAGTCTGGCTCCCTGATTGCATCTCTGCTCAAGACTCTGCACCTTAGAGGATGGACTACAAACATGGTGATGGAGCCATTCCCACCTGACGTTACCCCACGGAGGGCAGAGAGTGAAGGTGCTTTGATGACCGAAGAAACCACAATTTTAAAGTAAGACTCCAGCCCTTCGCTTATACTATGACACATGTGCACATCATCGCACTGTCCCCCGTGGGCTTGGGGCAGAAGGCGTCTCTCGTACCGCTCCGGCAGCTTTACCTGGGAGAAGAATGGTTAGCTAATTAGCCTGGCATGCGGGCAGCTGCATCGCGGGAAGGTTTGGCGTTGGGGCTGATCCCAGCACCAGGGTGCTGATGGGAAGGCAGGCCCCACCCTTCGGACTGGGATAATATTTTTCTAATGCCTTGCAGTGGTTGGCTTTTGTTTTGCTGAGCTGTTGCTATGCACCTGAGGCTCCGCAAGGGAAGTCGGCTCTCTAGAGGAAACAACACTGGCAAAAAGTCACCAAATCATTGTTCTGGCTGCTTTCTGTGTCATGAACAAACACATGAATCTGCACTTGTTTATCGGGAGGCACAAGGGCAGGATTTTGCCGGTTATCCGCAGAGGTGATTTGTCTATTGGACCTGCTAGTCTCAGTGGCAGCAGTTAGCCCCAAAAACAAAACCAGGAAGAGACTAAGTGTTCCCATACAACTTCCAGCACAATCAGCAGCCCTCCTCGAAAGACCCTTTTAAACAAGAAATGGGAGAGGGAAAAAACAATTAGCACCAGAGACTTTATTAAAAAAAATAAAATACAATTCTTCCATTAATCAGACCCTTATCAGCAGCAAGGTGATATAAAGCCAGGGTTTAATTGGAACTGAGAAAATGTGTTTGTGCTGGTGTGGAGAGCCTTGTCTATGCGAGCAGGAATGTGGCCTGCATCCTGTTTTCTTTACCGATGGGGGAGGAATCCGCTCTGCGATTCCTTGAAAGGCTGCGGCGTGTTTTCCACCAGCTCCATGCTGGGTTAGTGAATTAGATTCCTGCTTCTTAGCATCCTGAGAGCAGCTTTGTGCTCAAAGGGGTCCCAAAACACCAGCTATGTTTTGTAGGAAAACAGCTGCCATCCTTCCGTCGATTGCAGCAGGTGCCTCAGCTCCTCACACCCGCCGACCCTTCATGCTCCATCTGATTCCTGTGCTGTCCATGGACGGACAATTCCCGAAGTAGGGAGATCTAAGATCCCACTGTTGGTTTACTCACTGCGCACTGACCCCATTAGTCACCTGTGCCTTTGCAAAGGGCAAGACAGGCAAAACTTGGTTTGTTGAAGGCATGGGGATCAGAGAGAAAGCCCAGTGTGGGTTGTGCTCCATCTTGCAAGAGGTGAGCGCTTCCCTGGGGGTGCTGAGTGCCCTCAGCTCTCAGGGAGGTCAAGAAAAGGCAACATGCAGGGGAGGATCCTCCAGTCCCTCTGCTCCTGTTACCCCATGAGGTAGCTTTGAAGGGCACTTGATCATTGCCACCCTCATGGTAAATACTCAGGGACGATGTTCAACTTCTGTCAGCTCCTCGGCTCCATCCCCAGTGCTAGGAAGGGTCTCTCTGATTCATCCAGACCTTTCCCCTCTGCCAGGGGTGTTTTCTGCTTCATCACACATGTGCCCTTTTAGCATAGCACCCCACCACCTCATCCCATGGTGCTGTGCTGGGTGCTCCAGTGAACTTTCACCTACTTTTAATGCCATGGCCTTAAATATTAGACTATCTTTAACACTGGGATACATAAAATTTATAAACACCTTTTCTCCTCTTCCCAACCCCAACCTCTCAAAAAAGGAATCGCAGCCATGCTTCCATCCTGCTTTTTGTCAGTGCAGTTACTGCCGGGATGAACAGCCCCAGCTCAAATTCAACAGCCTTTTCTGCACCAAAACTCTAATCAGCTTGGATGGAGATGTCACCTGTGCAAACCTCCTAGGACTATCCTTGGAGCACTGGCCACACAAATAGAAAGTTTGGCTTTCCTAGGCAGGAGTGGGAATGTCACCCAAGAGCGAGTCTGCAGAAGTGTGGCAAATTCACCCAGCATTGCAGCCCAGCATAATTAAGCAGCATTCTTATTCACGTCATCTCCTGGCTTTGGCATAGGTTTTATTGTAGTCATTACAAAGACAGATATTACTTTTGGATTGACTCACTTGATGGGTTGATCAGCACTTTATTGTAGCCTCCAGTTATAGCACTTTTTATGGCATCCAGAAGAACTTAACCATTAGCACACTATTAGGAAGAACACTGGCATCTGATTAAGTTGCTGAAGGTCAAAGACATTTTTCTTAATTGCTCCATGTGTGCTCCCTCCTCCGCCCCCTCCAACGGAGCTGGAGGGAGATCATTCTGTTTTAATAATAAAGTCACAGAGGCATACCTCGTATTTGCCATCAAATCTCCAGGGAGAGGGTTATTCACCATTTAAGATCTTGTCTAAACTGTTATGGTCTCGCTGCTGAAATGGAGTCTTGGAGATTTTCATGGCGTGTATTGAAAACTACAAAAAAAAAAAAGCCATCAGGGTGACTTAGTGAGTTGGTTAACACATACTGCAAATAACGTGCTGTTAGAGTCATAGTAAAATGAATGCATGGCTATGCTGAAGGGAGGTCTCTGTCTTTGAGAGGGAAGGGAGGATGATTTTCTAGCCTCTGGTAGACTCTCACAACTCCTAGGAATATTGTCAGAACAACCCCAGCACAGACAAGAGATCCTGGAGTTCATTAAAGTCTTTCTGATCAGCCTCGTCGTTCTTTCCTTTGGAGTGCAGCTCTTCGGGTGTTTTCTCATTAATTCACAGGGAAAGGCTGCTCAGCAAGGTGTTCATACCCTGTCCTCCAGACTACACCAACTACGCACTGAGCTGTACTTCCAGCGTGCTCCAGATGCACTACAGGAATGACAATTTCCAGCGCAGACTCTTTAACTGAGCCAGTGGCATCCTCCCTCCCCTTCACCAACACAACTGGAGAAAGAGAGTTTGTTTAAATCGGAAAACAAGGAGTTTTTCCCTCTGTGCTCCTCGTCTCAGCAGCGTGTACCCTCTGGGATCACAGCAGAAGGTGAAAGGGAGGATACTCCTCCGCTGCATTGCTTCAAAACAAATCTGCACCGTGAGCCTGGGAAAGCAACCACCAGCCTCGTGCTCCTGGAGGGGATGCATGTCCAGTGATGGGACATGGCTCTGCTGACCGCTTGCTTTGGCTGCGGGGCAAGTTGAGGGCTTCAGCTCCCTTCTCATACAGTGTGTTGCTAAGGGTGCTCACACCTCCCATGCTTCACCAATCTCCTTGTGGGATCAAGGATGTACTTACCTGGAGCTCATTGCCAGGGTGGAGCATGAGCCTGTATTCATTACCCAGTACAGCTAACGAATACAGGTTAAAACTATGTGATTACTTAATCTGACTGTGCCTGTTTAAATTTTCTGCTTCAGTTTCCACCCTCTCACAAGCCTCCTGTCACCTGAGATGAGAAACCAAAATCACTAGAAGCCATTTCTATGGTAAATTCCACCTGCAAAAGCTTGATGGTCCTGGCGGCCTCCCACATTTCAGAGTCTCAGCCAGGTATTTAGCTGCTCATGGGGCTTCATCTGCTAGCTCCTGTCTCATCTGACCCAGGTGAAGTCATCAAACCATCAGAAACCTCCTCTCTTGCTTCTCCTGAGTTGGATTTCTTACCAGCTCAGTTTGCCCACTGGGGTTTGGTCTAGGATCAGAATCAATGCTGGGGGGAAAAGGGGGATAAGGATTGAAGGGTTCAGGGTTGACCTATTGCAGGTTGTTAAGTCAACCTCGCCACTTCAAGAAGCCTTTCCCTCAGGGAGGTCAGTGAAACCATCTCGCCTTTGCAGGGCAACCTGATGGAGCAACTGTTTGAAGAGGAGCACACTCTTTCCTTTGGACAAGGGAGTGGCTGTAAGATCTCCTCAAAGGTCTTACAGAAGTTAGATGGGTGAGAGACACCCAGTTACTCACCACTGAGCAGGTGTGAGGTTGAGGATAGGACTTCAAACAGGCTCATGGGCAGTCTAACACTCCTGCTGAGTGTCAGAGGAAGGTGTGACGGATGGAGATGTGCTTCACCCAACAGTTTTATGCCAGTTCCGCCTGCCTCAGCTTTGCTACCAATCCCCTCTTAAAGGAAGTGATTAAGGGTTAAACTTGAGATCTCATTCCCATGGCAGGTATTTTGGTGTTTTATACTTCACTGTTGCCTGGATGAGATAAAACAGGCTGTGGTCAGTTACTGTGATGCCTAGACCGGGGCATGACACCCAAAAAGCCCATGGCTTTCCTTGCCCCACAGCTAGGAGACCCTGAAGATGTGGGATGCAGCTGGTCACAGAGAGCTCACCAGCCTGTGGCAGAAGGTGTAAATTATGGGGCTGACATCCACTGTAGTTCCATTTGTTCCTCACTCCAACCAGCTCAAGACAACAAGTCAAGTCAATAATCTTCATACCCAAGGATACTAGAGATAGAGACAAGATTTGACAACTTTAAACACAGAAGTTTAATCAAGCCCTCTATTTCCTTGGCTAAAGCCACCCATTGACATGTGCCGTATCCTGCCATAGTCTGAAGGGTGCAAGCCAAACCACAAGGCTGCACCCTGGCCATGGCCAAGATGACTGGAGAACCACTCGGTGGTGGAGGACACTGAGAAGCTTCCATTCTATTGAACTACATTATTCTGAACTTGGCATTACAGCACACATCCTCACAGGAGGTATTTCCCAGAGAGAAGACCTTGTGCAAAATATCTGCCTTGTAGCTTCAGCTTTGGTCACATGCAGGAGTGAAAAATTTCTGTAATAGATTGAATCCTATAGATAGGGATGCAGCTGCGGGGTAGGGCACCAGCACTGTCTGGCGAGTCTATACTGCTCATCCATATTCAACCTCCACAGAGCCACTGACCTCGTAGCTCAGGCCAGAGGTGCTGAAACAAAAGGCACGGGGACCAGCTGCTGAGCCATGGCAAAGCATCACTCTGCACCCATTATTCAGTGTCCCTTCCCCTCCTGTTGCACCATAGGTCTTATTTCATGAGGCCCAGCTCTTCTGCAGGGTGATCCAAACCAAAGCAGGGCAAAACTATAAAACACCAGGCAGAAGAATCTTCTAGCAAAGCAGATACCTGCCATGGACAGCTGCTTCTTTCCATGGAAGCATCGAAGGCTGGCCTTGGAAGGCATCCACCCAAATACCTCTCACTCAAAGCATCCTTCTATTTTTATGTCAACACATCTTCTGAGCAGAACCTAACAGTTCAACAAATGTGAGACGTGAACAAAGTCCCACCAAAAAACCCATTACCTAACCTGATCAGGACAGAACTGTCCCACAGTACAGAAGGAAAGTTAGCTGCCTGTGGGCCATCTATAATGTCTTTTCTTCAGGAACTCCTGCTGCAGAAGGAATGCCAGAGTCACATGCAGGGCACAAGAGGTCCACTTTTATAGGAATTGTCGATCACAAAAAGGACTGCTCAGTCAAAAAGTTGTAACTTAGGAAAGATACCCTAGAACTTACACTTAGAACTGGCTTTGGAAGTTGCCTGCTTTTCTGGATTTTCCTCTTTAATAAAGTTTTGTTGTTCTGTTCTTTCCTGTTACGTGTGAGAATTTATAAAATATGGCTCCTTCAACCTACTTCAGCTAATCCTTATCACTGAATTCAATAACCTCAGAATAAGCTCGTCCTTTCTTCTCCCTTTTCACCCTAATTAAGATGCTCTAAAGCATCTCCCTTCTCTTCTTCCCTTGGGTGATACCTAATTAGCTCTTGTAATTAAAACTGTACCCAAAGGGCTGGGCTTTGCACAGATGTTGGCATTGTTCCAGGCAACACCATGGGGTTACTGCCAGACTCAGGTTGTTCCTCAGCACTGGGTGGGACACCTGAGGGGCCTCATATAAGATCCTAGCAAGGAAGTCTTCTGAGATATTTGATCGGGGCCTTCGGGGACTTTTCTGGATGTCTGGCCTGCGGTATTTTTAAACTGGTTATCCAGGTATGTTAACTTCCAATATTTCCTTCTGTAGTACTCACCAGTGAGTCCAAAGTTTCCCCAAGTGAATGTGGAGAGCCTGCCCTGGAAGATTTTCCGTCATTCAGCCCTATCTGGAAATTTTCCTCTGTTTATTGATCTTAGAGTCAGAAAAAAAAAAAAAATAACAACCAACCCACCCACAAATGGATTAGTTCAAATTTTCTCTCTCCTTGTTTGAATGTCTTGCTTCAAGTCCACAAACTGTAGCAGGGCTGGAGAGCATTTCTTATGGTCACACCTCCAGCAAATGCGATGCTCCCCTTGTGCTATTACTCTTGCAGCTGGCTGGGCCACGGGCTGCCCGAGCAGGGATGCTTTGTTCTCTGAGACCAGGGGCTGACTAAGGCCGGGGCTCTTCTGTGACTTAAGAGAGACAAATAAAAGGCTGGGCCCAAGGCTGCCTCAATAGACATTCCAGGTGACAGGGAAATCTTTCTTGAGAAATGAATGAATTTCCAACAGCCCTCAGCTTCCTCATTCTCACCTGAAATCAGTCCAAGCAGGACACTGTGGAAATTATCCCAAACAGGCAAAATTTTCAGGCCCATTCTGGAACAAGGTGGAGCAGAAGAGGGGAGAATTGCACCTTACGTATTACACATAGGAAATTTGCAGTGTTTCAGGGTACCTTTTTTTCCCTTTTACCTGTAATTCAAGCTCCTTTTTATCACAGACCTTTATCATTAAAGTCATAGAAACTATGACTTACTGTCATAGAAACCTCTGAAGGAATCCGATTTTCGCACACTCTAACACCAAGTCACAGTGAGGAGGCTTGGCCATGGGGGATGCAGCTCAGCCAAGAAAGCTGGGCAATAGGAAAGCATGGGGCTGTAGCTCTCTGAACTACTGTTCCCCGGAAGCCATGGAAACCCACGAAGGAGTGCTGGGCTTTCTGGGTATGCAGCACGCACAGTGCTAGCCATTGCATTAATATTTCTTTTTTATTCCCTTCTCACAACTGTGCCATGAGATTCACTGAGTTAACTATACCAGAATAATCTATGGCATGGTCTTCATGCAAAGATGACCATCAAATGGATGATGACTTTTTAACTGTACTTAAAAAAAAAAAAAAAATTAAAAACAATCAGCAAAACTCAGATCTAAAAGTCAGTGGGGGCAGGAGAGGGTGTGTGGTTGCTCTGTCCCTGGGATGCTGACACCCACAGTCAGTCACAGAGCTGCTAAGAGGATTTGAGGCAAAGGACTAAACCATGGGAAAACATTAACAGGATCCCATGGCACAAGGATTCAAGCTGGTCTCAGAATCCCCAACCTGTTGTGCTTAGGGCTGTGGATGATTTCACATCAATGTTCCCATAGGCATCTAGAAAGGAACAAGGTATTTATTTTAAGTTAAGGAATGTTTAAGTCAGCTAGATAGATTCACTTTGAACTGAAATTTGCTCAAGACCATTTACAAGACAACACAGCCTCCCCATTCTCACACAGCTTTGCTGCCTCACTCACTTTCACAGTGCTTTTGGCCACCTGAGTTTCTTTTACTTCATCCACCACACCCCAGCCATCAAATGAGGAAGAAAAATGGTATTGACTTTTGTCGTTATTTATTACAAATTAAATTTTGCAAATTACTGTCTAAAAAAATCAATAGATTTAAATAAATATACAGATTTCAGGATGCTACATATGGCTTGTGTGCAATAAGTCACTTAAAGATGAGACATTATACACACAAGGAGATATACATAGGTCTTTACAGCAGTAGTTTTATTTTAAATTACTAGGCTCACATTAAACCATGTGCAAAGTTTCCTCTGGAACAAACCCTTTCAGGATTTCTTTTAGAATGACTCAGACCTTCAGAAGGTCAAATATAAAAAAGTTTCTCTGCAGCTTTGGGGACCAAATGATTAGTTTGCTGTTTCATTTATGATACAATCAATTGGTCTCATTTTCCCCCCTCTAGGGACTAAAGCAAAATCAAGGAAGTATTTTGTATGTCCAATGGGACTATGCTTGCAACAGCCACAGATCTTGGTCCACCACCAACTTCAAGCAGCCTTTTTAAATGCTCACGTGTAATACTGGATTGGGCAGCAAGGGGGACCCAACAGTGGTTCCAGGAGAGCAATTCTTTATCTGCACGAAGCAGATGACAGCTGCAGCCACAATTTATAATAGAAGTTAATCTGCCCAGGCAAACAAAAGTGCATTTGTGATACAGCTCCAGAGCCTTGAGATGGTATTTGCCTACAAGATTGGGTTCTAGGTCCTGGGCTCAGTGTTTTTTCCAAATTATTCCTTCCCTCCTCTGGGCCAGCAGCACTGTGCTGCTCCAGGCCTGGGCAAGCAGGCATGATTCTGGCATGAGTTTAAATCCAAGCCTTTCTTCTAAAGCTGTGCAGACAGTGCTCTGCTCTCTTCTCAGCAATCCTTTTCTCTACATCAATCCCACCTGGCTGCCCCTTGCCTAATGCATTCTCTATTCAGGTTAGACTTCTCAGTGATATGCTGTCCATATCCTGATCATTTATTACATGAAGTCCAACTCAGAGACCCGATCTAAGCAAAGCAGCAAGCAAGCCTTTGCGTGCTATTTTCCCTCCACCCATCTTCTCTGCCCCTTGCCTTTCCTTTCAGGCAGAGCTGAAAGAAAGCTGGGATATTAGGTTAAGAGCTGGAAGTACTCTACCCCACTAAGGGTATGTCCAAGGAGATGAGACAGACTCACAGCACTGAACTCATCCAGACTAGCAGCTCGGCTCTGCCTCGGACCCAGCAGGGCTCCCTCCCCCAGGCTATGTGGGGCTGCTGCAGAATTACAGCTCCACTTCACCCCCCCATCCCTGCTGCTGCTGTGCCTGATGGCAGGGGTCACGCTTGGATTTGATGCAAACTCCAGTGTAAGCAAACTATCCTCCACCTAAACAAGAGCCACTTAAGCATGGCCCTTCAGTGAATTTCTCAGCCAAAGAATGCTGCTGAGCACTCAGTTGGCTTTCAGGCTTCTAGATGACATATATATTTTTAATAAAAAAAATTGGGAGCTGTTTTACCATGGGAGTCTCATTCATATGCACATCACACTGTCAAGTAAGAGAAAAAAAGTGCAAAGGTGGGCTCAGGCAGGTCACGCTGGAGGCAGTTTATCCCTGCCAAACCACCTCTGAATGGGGCCAAGCTGGAATCAGACTCAAAGACAGCTCAAAGGCAGAGCAGACCAGTGATATGGGCTCAGTGCTGACAGGTCCAGAACTGCACAGAGCCCTCTGGTTTGTAAGCGATTCAGCTGCCCAGCACGGGCTGACCCTCTGCCTAGGACTCCAGCACAGAGTTAAGCTAGTACTCTACCAGCAAGACCCTTGCCTGATCCAAAAAGGCACAATTCAGCTCCACAACACATCTGTGACTGTATAGAGACAGTTTTCCCTTTACAACAGTCTCTGGAGCGCATGCAGCACTGGTTCACACAACAGGAGCATGGAGACTTCCACTTCTTCCCCCTTCCACTCATGGCCTTTCCTTCAGCTCTAACTACCGACAGCGGAGTTAGTGGCACCACAGGACTCCAAATTCTTCTGGTGAACTTGGTATGCACCTGTTTCTTATCTCTTCTTCTTCCAGATGTTTTTCTTCCAAGGCAAAACTGTTGGCTGTGCGTTCCTCTGAGAACGGTGCTGATGCTTGCCGAACCGCAGACTGGAGATGGCAAGATCCCTGTAAACAGAAGAGACGCTACGTTCATTCATCAGTCCATCTTCCTACTACCCATCAACAGCCTGTATTATATTTATCTACTCCTCGCCAAGTTTTTTTTGGGGGCAGAAGACGGGGGAAGGAAGAGGGGCAATTTCTAGCTGCAGCTGTATTAAGCCACAGTGGAGATCCACCTAGCCCAATATCCCCTTTCCACCAGTGGCAGAGGCTCCAAGGAGTCCTGCAGCAGGGCATGACCCAAGTGATGCTTCCCCAGATCTGCCTTTCAGAAATCATTCCCATTGCATCCAATTTAACTGCCGCCAATGGACCAATCCTCCTTCCATTCGCCAACTCCCTTTAACTCATTTACACTCCTGGAGTCCATGGTTTCTTCCGGCAGCGAGTTCCACAACTCACTGATGTGAGAAAAATTATTTCCTTTGGTCCAAAGCTGCTGCGCAATCAATCATTTTCCTACGTGATGCCATCCCTCCCGCCCTTCTTGTACATCAGCCATTTGCCTGTCCCATATCAGAGGAATTTCCCACTCCAATCAGGAATTACATTTTATGTAATATTCCTCTAGTTTTGGAAGGACAGAAGCAACCCTTGTTCCCTCAGCTGTTAGCCTTCAATTCTACAGAGGCCAGAAATAGGCAAGTCTACTCATTTAAAGGGAGACAAGAGGGGGAAGTCAGGTCAAATCCAAGTGGCAGCTGCAGGCTGGGGTCACAACCGCAGATTTTAAACTGTTTTTGAGGGAAGTTCAGAGCAGGTTTAAGTGGCATGCTCACCTGAGAGCTCTCAGCAAGCCGTGATGGGAAAGCCTCACACCACCGCTCTGCAGAGACTTCGTTGATGCTCCAGAGCTCATTGGGAGCTTCAGAGTCTGGACGTACCTAACGAGCAAGAGGAGATGCATGAAGCACTTGTATCCAGCCATGCTATGGTAAGTACCAGGGGGAGTGTTGCTCTAACGTCACCAGTGACAGACTAAGACAGTTGAATGCATGTTTTTGAAGGGTTAATTGCAGCTATTTGAGAGCTAATTATAGCTCACTTTTACCGCTATCCTCTTCTATCCTTGCTTTATTCAGTCATATTTAGTCATTGGGGATTTTAACTATTGCCTTGATATGAAATTAATGACAGATCTCTCCAGTGGCTTTGCTCCCCACCTCCCCACAGCGTAAGCACTCCTACAGCACTGGCTGAAGTGAGACAACTGAGAGCCCACATGCACCGTAAAAAGAGCCGGGTACCAAAGTCCCAGGCACAGAAGAGTAGTCCCAGCTCTCAGCAGTCCTACTCTCCTGCAGCCTCTTCCACTTGAGCCATGCACTGGTGTCCCAAAGCCTCACACCCTCCGTTTGTCACTCTCCCAGCGAGCAGCCAGCTCCTCCCTCCCCACCAGTGCACCCAGCACTTCCTCAGCCTCCTGGCAGCAGCGGGATGGAGGTAACATTGCTTCACATCAGCTAGTAAAGAGACTGTTGTACAACAAAAACACCCTGGTGACACTTTGCCAGGGCCTCTTGGGAGGGGTATGAAAGCCACTAGACAAGTTCCAGCTGTTTGCAAAGTGCTGTGCAGCCATCCCCAGGGAGGCTGGAGAGTTACTCCAACTCCTAAGCTTTGTCTGCCCGCTCGCACCCTCGCCGAGCAGCCCCCAGGGACGTCCCCAGGACCCCCTTGACTTACCCAGGCTTCACCTGGCAGAAGGCGGCACAGATGCTGTCCCTCGAGTGCGAGCACTCGCACCTGCTGAGCGATCTCTTGCGCCGCCTTGGCGGGCTTCCCAAGCCATAGGGAGCGGTGTGCCTGTTAAAAACAAAAGAAATCAGCTATGCAACTAATTTTTTATTAGCCAACAGGTTTATAACACAGTCCTGGGAGGCAGCCAAGCCAGTGCCAGGATAATAAAAGACTCATCTACAGACAAAAGGTGAAAAGGTCACTGATATGTCTAAGCCTTTAAACTCCAGCTCCTCTCCCACCTACTGTTTTCCCCACCCTACCCCTCCCAGAAAGATTGCCATGCCAGTCTGTGCTGGGTTGCAAGTGGAATTTTCTCTCCTTGCAGCAGCCCAGGCGCCCGTGCAAGGGTCGACGCATGGGCTGGGTGAGCCAGCAGTTCACCGGCATGGCAAAGCACACGAGGAACACGTCTGCCCCAGTCCACCAGCCCCAAGCAGGCAGTTTCCCAAGCACAGAGGTGTCAGGGCTTTCCCTCCCGCCATGGGTTTTAAGGCACAGGACACAGTGCAAATCAAAGTGTCTTGGGGCGGTAACAGGTTCTTCTGATCACAGCATGCTTTCAGAGCTGTTAGCACATTCCCGCTCCATCTTTGATCGCAATCTACTCTCCCAGAGGGTTTAGGATTGGCAGTGACTGCAACTATTCTCTGAGCAAGCAGTGAGTTGTAATTGCACGTTAGCAAGCATGATTATAACCACACCTGAGTACATGTGTTTTGCTGCAGTGTGATGGCCATTGGTCTGAAACTGCTTGGAAAGCTGCTTCAGCATTCTTGAGGGCAGGACTTGGCAGCCACGGGGCTTCAGTGCCAGCCCACCACTGTCTCATTAACAATACTGGCAGGCAGCAGGCAGGGTTACAGTTTGCAAGCGGGCAGAGTAACTTTCTGACTCGCAGCTGTAACATCTTGGTGCTGCTTTTGGCTTGCAGAGGCGCAAATCTCAGAAAAAGGTGAAGCCATGAGGAGGCAGCGCCCCGTGCTTGCACCCCCTCCCCTGTGGGTTATCCTGAAACTCCTGAGCAGAAGCACAGCTTCTCCCTTTCTAGCCGTCGGAGAGGGCCGGACTTGCAGTGCTCTCCGGAGCAGGTGCTACAAGACCCTCACAGCACTGGGACCCCTTCTCACCTTCCTCTAGCGTAACCCCAACCTCGATCAGAAAATACAGTCACTTACTCATCAACAGAGCCACCCGCCCGGAAAGCCACGCGCACGCTTACCCAGGTGTGTTGACCCAGATGATATCCAGGTGACAGAAGTAAATGCATTCCTTATCCAGCCAGCTGTTGCAGGAACATCGCTTGGTCCTGGGGTGCGCAGCGCTGGCGGGGGCCGGGGGAGACTCCGGCGGAGGATGGCCCGTACCTGCAGCAGAAGGAGGAAGCGATGAGTTGCAGGCTCGGTGCTGGAGTGCCCGTCGGTATGTCACCTTTGCAGTTACACCTCCGGTGAGGATTTCAAGACGCAGGCGGTTGCACCCGCGGTGCAGCCTCGCCGATTAGGCTGCGGGCTCCTAAAGGACTTGCATAACCCCGGCAGCTGCAGAGGCTGTCCCCGCAGCAAGGGCACGGCCCCCCACCCCGCAGCCAGCCTCCGGGCAGTCCCGGGGCACCCTCGGGCACCCCACGCAGCCCCACTCCCCCAGCCGCGGGGGCGCCCCCGGGGCGCCGAGCCCCCCTCCAGCCCGGGGCTCACCGTCTCCCAGGAGGGCGCAGAGGGCGAGCGCCAGCAGCACGGCGCCGGCGGGGTGGCTGGGCATGGCCGCGGGTCTCGCAGGCGTGGGGCCGGAGGGAGCTGGGGCCTGCGGGGGCTTCTGGCTCCTTTTTTCCTCCCTTTTCGCCCCTCCCGCTGCTTCTCCCCGCGCTGCTTCAGCCGGAGCCGCCGCGGTGCGTCTGGAGCCGGCGGGCCCCTGGCAGGTGCTTTATAGCCCCGCCGCCGCCGCGTCACGGCCCCGCTCCGCCCCGCCGCGTGGAGCGGCCGCGGGGAAACAAGCGGGGCGCGGGCACGCGTGGGGGGCGGCGGCGTTCTGCGGGGAGCCCCCCCCCCCCCCCACGCGCCGCCCACCGCCCGCTCCCAGCCCCGCCGCGGGGAAAACACGCGTGGGCCCTGCTAGCTCTCCGCGCTGCGCGGGGCTGGGAAGCGCGGAGTGGGGGTGGGGACGGTGCGGGGAGAAAGTTGCCGGGAGGTGGCGGGGAGTGGATGCAGCGCGAGGCGGGGGGGGCGGTGGTGCGGGGGGCAGCGTGTGCGCGCTGCTCTGCAGCGCGGGGTTCGTACCGCGTGGAGGGCCACGCGTGGGAGCTGCTCCTGCCCCCGCGGCGTGGCCGGGGCTGGGGGCCGGGGCCTGCGGGCAGCAGGTGAAGGCAGGAGGTAGTTTGCAGCCGCCGCCGGCAGATGGAGCGGGAGGGGTGCAGGCAGCGCGTGCCGCCGTGGGAGCCCGCCGGCCGCCTGCCCCACGCGTGGGGGTTGATCCCGGCCCCAGGCGCTTCCCCGCAGAGGGTCCCCCAGGCTGCCCGCAGCCCCCGCGCTGCTCCTGCGGGCATGGCAAAAAACAGGGCCATGGAAGCTGCACAGCCGAGCAGCTAACTTGGGCTGCAGACAAAGCTGATGTAACCTGGGGGAACCGGGCAGAATTCAGGACAAGTTAAATTTCAAGTAAAATTGTTACTCAATTACAGAAAATACAATTGTTACATGAAAGTCCCTGCTTTCTCTCCCCCTCCTTTTTTCATGAAATCAGTTTAAAGTCTCTTGCTAGGTTGAGCAATTAAAATGTCTTGCAATAAAACTGTCCGACCGCTGCCTGATTTTGCTTCAATGTTAATGACAGCATACTCGACCCTATCTGCACATTTTTAGGATACAAAGAATGTAAAATACAGAAGTCACCTCCCGTCATGCACGAGGAGACGGGCAAAGCAGCTTCGTCTTGCCCATGGTGTGTGTCATGCAGTAGCAGGGAACTGTCCTCCGGAGAGGCGTTGGGTACTGACGGCAACAGGGATGGAGAACGGCTTCCAGGCACCCCGTGTGCCCGGGGGCCACCGCTCCAGCCCAGGGAGGCAGCTCCTGGCTTCACAAATCTTGGGTAAATCTTGGGAGTGGAGTATGCCTAGGAGCGCGGCAGGTTAGAAGAGCCAACTACTGCACTTGACATTCTTAAGGTGTTTTTAAAGCGTTCTTAGGAAAGGGAGTGTATTTTTATTTGTTTACCATGAACAGTTTAGGGTTTTATTGCACTCTTGTCATGAAACAGATTCAAGATGATGGCAATTACTGTGAATCAGTGTGAGGTCTCATGCAAAGTGTAACACGTGCATGGGGAACGGAAAGAGAAATAAGAAAGAGTGCAGTGAGCCAGAGTGTGGAAAACTGCTTTCATCTGAGCAATAGCTTCTGCTCACAGCATCTCATGGAAGTAAACCAGGTTACGATTGCATTCCTGCAAGCAATGACAAGAGGCTCTAACATTCACTCAGACCAAGCAGCAGTGTGAATCCCTCTCCGTATTCATGCAAAATGCAAGCAGAAGATACGTGCAGGGGAAAACCCTTAGCGGGATCAAAAAGATATGCTCAGGGGAAATTATTGCTCCATTCACCAAACAACTCTGACTGTGGTGGCACACGAGAGCATAGATACTGTCAAGAGCTCCATTTACTGAGTGGGGATGAAGTGAGGGGGCAAGGCAGGCCAGAGCAGATGAAAAGTGTACATCTGGGAATGGAGCTAAAATCGCAGGGTAGAGGGCATGTTAGGCAGGGAAAATCAGGAGTAGTGAAAATTTTGTTTTTAAATAATAAGAAAACAAAGATATAACTGATAAAACAAAGCTTCAGTGTGAGAGGCAAACAAGTAGAGGGAAGTTTTTAACCTCTGTACCAATGTAACGATCAGTCTAAAGAAAATAGGGAAATACAATAGCGGCATTACCTGTTTCAGCCCATATTCCAGCTGTGCCAAGTTTCAGAGTTATGTCAGAGCTCGGATACTATGTGACATTCCAGATGCCAGTTTAATGACATAATAAATCTCCCTTGGCTCCAGTTCCTGTGATCCTCGTTCTGGTCACTGCAGGGTGAAAGAAGATATCCTCAATGTGGGGAGGGTAATGCAGCAGTAGTTACCCACACGGAGGAAAGGCTGGGGAATAAATGACATCATTTTGCTTAAAGAACGGGCTCTTTCTTAGAAAAGGTGCTGCCAGTCGTTTGCATGGAATACGACACAGAGCCACAGTAATATGGCTTTCCAGGATCACTTACTGAAAGGATCAGCAGAGAACTTCGTCACATGAAGACCTCTCATGTCTCCAGGAAGGAAGAAGAGTCTCAAGTTAACCTGAGGTTTTGGTGATCTGGGTTCAAGCTATTTCCTTTACCAGACTCCTTTCGTGGCCACAGCTTTGTCACTTAGCTTGAGTTTCCAAGAAGCACCTCAAGCTACATGTAAGTGTCTGTAAAGAGCTCTTACTGTGGGGCTAGAAGAAGGCAAGTGCCCAGATATCTGCTAGGTATCTGTCTTTAATGCCAGGTGCAAAAACTTCTTTACAAACCAGACCTTTCATCCAAGTTTTCTCACTTGTTTTCTTCATTTCTCATAAATCCCAAGAGATTTACACTGTCGCAGAAAATGGAGAAAGTGTTACACCCTTTTGTTCATATATGCCTACTGAATGGAGTTTGAACTAATTTTTTCCTCCAGGAAATACCCTGCTGCGTTGAGCAGGCACAAACCTGACCAGCACAGGCATGGATGTTTGGCACCAGTGTTTCAAAGATCTTAAAGGATGTGGGGCTATGGACGAAAGTCTCCGTTTGTTGCAGGGATATAGGAACCCTGCAGAGAAGAGGTGGGGTTGGGATTGCATCGACCAGGAGTGCTTTGAACTGACCCTGCTCTGAGAGCTTTGTCCAGAACTATGGAATTTATGTATGAAAAAAAAGATGACTTTTAAAAAAAGTAATTTGTCTTTAGGCTTGCGAAGAAGAACATCCAGACATAGGGTAAAACAGCTGTCTCAGCATCAACCATCCCCTCAGAGTATTGTTCTGGTGGTTTCAAGTGTAGCTACTCATTTTAGGCTGAATGTTCAATCCCTCTTCATACTACGGGCTGGGGGGTTCAGCTCGGACTGGGAGCAGTGGTTCTCCTTGACCTCCTGAACACAGAGAAGCTGCACTGCTCCTGAAACTATCCCTGTTCCCCTGATAAAGAGCAGGGGCCACTGCTTCCCAGGGCCAACACTCCTGGCATTATCACCACACTAAAATGACTAAGAAAAACAACAGGCTGGAGCAGAGGAATGGGTCCGTGCTACACAAACACGGCTTCCAAAGAAGGAACAAAGGCATACACAGGGTCCTAAATGCCAAAGATGGGCTTTGCCTCCTGCAGTTATTTTTTCCCTTTTGTTTCTGACTGTAGGAATACATTGTTCACTTCATTGTGAAGAGTTCCAGGCAGACATGACGAAAGGGACAAAACAGCTCAAGAAAAGAGACGTCCCGTGCAGCATTCATGAAACGCGCTGTTTGGAAACAAGGAACGAGCAAACAGGAAAGCGCTTTAACCATTGAGAAGATGGGATCCCAGCATGTTCTTGGCACTGGCCGGAACAATGGGGTGATGTCACGAGCCAGAATTCCCCATGGTGGATGGAAGCCCAGCAAATAATTGTAATTCTTGTCCTGGGACATTAGCAACATTTTTCCACAGTTGGTCATCCCCCACTGAGTCCCTGTTAGGAAGTATAGGAAAGAGACATTGTCAAGTGAAGCTTCCTTTGGGAGATGCGTTGTCCCCCCTCCCTACCCCGAGATCAACACATCAGTTGTTATAAATCACTGCTTTCTGCTGACTATGAGGAATTTCAGTGGTGGTACATGGAGGCTGAGCACAGGGCTGCCTGAAGAGTATATTGCACACCATGACAAGGGTATGGATGCTTGTAAGGGCAAAGGGGCAGAAGTCTCATTAGCTATCTAGGGCTTTGAACCGACACAGCATCACTATGAAGCATTGTCCTTGCAGTTTCAAAGGTGCTGAGAACGGCAAGGAGCTTAGGAGACACTGTCTTGCACAAACAGTGGTGTTTGAAGAACCTAGTTTAAGCCTACTAAATGACACGAGCTATATGAGGGCATCCTCCAGATCCCAGACTCTCTTGCTTACTTTGGCTTAAAGTCAGCTCCATGGAGAGTGACCTGAAGTTCACTTGCAGCACCCTGGCATGTTTTGAAGCAGTTCTTGAATTCCTGGGAGGACTGGGATAGCCAGGCAATCCTCATAGGGAGTGATGGCTTTCAATCATTACTGGGCTATTACTGAAAATCCAGACTGCTCTCGCCTCTCCAAGATTTGCTCTGCAAGACCTCAGTCAGCTTCTCTGCAGAGCACACCAACTCTGGGCTGTCACTTTTATTTTGTTACATGAAAGTTGGTGTTAGTACGATGGGGAGGTGGGACTGCTTGGCTGAGCTGGACATTGAATTGCTCTTTCAACAGCAAAAAGGACTTCAATGAGTCTAAGCTAGTCATGAAATGGCAACCCTAAAGAAAAGAAGCATTAAGACCCGAGTGTTTGCATGGTTTACTGATAAGATTTGTCCCTGTTCTATGTTTGTCTGTGGTTTGCGATCACAGACAACAACCGCGAGTTGTTTACTCTGCTCCCAGTTTCCAGTTCTTTCTGTGTTTTCCCCATCCTAGGAGTTTCCAGAGAAACCCAGTGTCCCTCACAGACATGGGGAGAGGTAACTTGGCCCCAGGCACTGTGACTGCCATTGGAAGCTGCCAGGGATGTCCTGCTGTCCAATTTCCTCATATCACAGACACAAGACTTCTCTGCTGCAGAGGCAGAAATCTCCCCAGGAAAGGGGTGAGAGAAGGTAGAATCAGACAAGAAGGTGATACCGTGCCCTGCAACCTGGGGCTTGCTGTCTCCATCCTTTCCAGTGAGGTAGGAAGAGGGAAGGCAGTAGCAGCTGGGCTGGCTGCCTCTTAGACCCAGGACATCCAGCCTGGTTGTAGCATCACCCAGAAAGTGTCTGTCTTCATGGCAATACTGACCCCTTGGCAGGATGCTGCCCTTTGCCTACCTTGCATGTGCCTCGCGCCAGCCTGTTATAATGAGGCTGATACTTGCCTTGGCATCCTTGCTAGCAAACTGACGGAACGAATTATCTCAGACCTATACTGCCTGAAGAAGAGACAAAGCCATAGGCTTTGTTCTGTAGGGCGCGGTAGCGCTTTTCTGCCTGAGAGTTTAAATTTACAGCAGCCACGAGCATCTATGAGACAGCAATGGGGAGGGCAGGCATCGAGTAAAATCATGCTCCCTTTCTGCAGTGCTTCTCCACTCTAACTAGAGGTCCCAAAAGTAATTTGAAGAGGTCCAGTTTGGTATCACTGGAGTTATGGCAATGATGGACTGCCTTGGGGTGTCTGTCAGGCAGGAAGAGGCCTCTGCAATGCTGTGATTCAGGAAGCTGCTAATGAAAACTTAAGGGCAGCGAAAGGGAGGTGCAATTCTCAGCTGATTTCAAAGGGGGAAAAATGAGTTTAATGTCTCAGAGACCTTTGAAATGTAGCGAGCTGTCTGTCTGTAGTCTAAGATGATTATCACTCTGTTACACAAGTGTAATTAATTTTATAGCAAAGTAACTAGTCCTTTAGTAAAATAAAAGAGGGAGGAGGCAAGACTTGCCAGTAGGACACCAGTTCAAATTAAATCCAGGAAGGCACTAGATAAACTGGGGATATTGTGAATATATGGATGTGTGATCAGCTTTGGAAGGGACATTCAACTTCATGCATCAGGGCTCTCCTATTATATTAGACCTGGGTGAGACCTCCATCAGGAGCAGGCCATACCTTGTCTCTTACGGCAAGACTTGTCCACCCTCCTCTTCAGCATCTTCTGCTGGTTACTGCCACAGGCCACAGACCTGATCTAGTCTGGTTTTACAGTTGTTATTTTAAAGTCATAATAAATGTGCTCCCGATGACACCCTTCCATACTGCTATGGGAGCTCTTGCAGAGAGGCACCGGTAAAAACTTGCAACTCTCCCACACTAGGAAATTTGCTGAATATTTTCAGCACAAACTATTCCTTCTTTCAAAAATGTAAGGACTCTCAAGGCTGTGAAGTCATCCTATTCCTTCCTCACTACCTGGGAAGCAAAGCGTGTTCATCCTTTTTCTGTGGATGAAAAAGTTGCACCAAAGGAAAACATTTGCAGGTAAGAAAGTTTTTTTTTATAGAGTTAAACTGAATGACAATTACAGATCTGTCCTGTGTGCCTGTCTGATTACATAGTTTCTGTGCCCAAAGGGCAAGACAAGAAAAGCGCAGTGTGTGTTTAAACAGCCCCATGGAGACATTCCTTGTACGTTGGGTGTTCATTGGAACACTTTAATATGGATGTCTGCCTTTACTCCACCCTGATGCTTGAACTCCTTCAGATTTCCAGAATGATGAGTGACCTGGAATTTATAATTACAATAGGTGTAATGCAATTAATCACCACCTCGGAGCTGTCTTCTATCGCTAACTGCTTTATGATACCAATCCTTTGCAGCAAGTGCACAAGAACAGCTTGTGTAACATAACTATTTCCAGCTGAGACAAGTTCAGTGGGGTTCCTACCACCCGGACGGGCGCGAATACCCCTTTCTGCAACAGCTGCTTTCTGCAAATGCCAGGGTGTTCCAGGTTGCAGACACAGCAATATCCAGCATCCAGTTCAGATACCAGCAGGTGACACATATGCTTGAAGTCCCCTTTAATAAACTGGTTTTTATATTTGCCCAGTGGCTTATATCCATTCCAGATCTCTCTTTCTAGGTCATTCTTTTGGGGGACATATGTGGGGTAAGTATTTGGGTAAGTAAGATGCCAAGGTCAGTCAGAGACAGAAATTCATGCAGACAATAAGGTAGAAGTTAAATATAGTTTGAAGAAAACCAAGGAAAACAAAGAAAATGTAAGTGTATGCCCTTTAAACCTCAGCGCTTGTACATGTGGTTAATTATTAATTATTGATATGGTTTATTGATGTATTGATGTATTGGTTTGTGCCACCTAGAGGACAGATCCCATTGTTTGAACAATATACAAATCCATGACAGTGTCTGAAGAGTTTACAAAGGTTTTCCAATGAGAAGTGCAGATGCTGGAACACTGAAAAATTTGAACACTGAGAATATCTCAGTTTTCCCCCCAAATTAGGGGTAGAGTAAGAAATGAAGTCCAGAGCTTTTGAATCAGAGTTTGTTACATTCGGTAAAATTATTTCAGCTCTCAGTTTTGCAATATGTTGCAAAATGATTGAATAGGTTTCATTTTCTTTACTCAGGGGCTCAAAATTGTAATGGAAAAAAATTCTCCTGTCAAAATGCAACATTTTAATCAGACTTGCAACTTTTAAAAAATCTTGTTTTTAAAAGAAATCAGAAATACTTGATTAAAAAAAAAAAAAAAAAAAAAAGCAAAAACCATTTCCAGCAAACTAAGAAGGTCATAATTTCCATCCAACTCTATTTGCAATTTTGGTAGGAGCTGAGAGACTCCAGTCTGCAGAAGCAGATCATTTAGGGAAGGAAACAACGAAAGTTTTACAAGAAAGTTTAATTAAAGTAGGAGTAATTAGGTGCTGAGGAATCACAACACGAACTTGGCAAGGGATCAGTCTATGCTAGCAGTGTCTTTTTGCTGTACGTCTCTGCCCTTGGACAGATATAACCATAATTTCAGTTACTGGTTAACCAGCTCTCCATGAAACTTCATTCTTACAGGCTGGTTTATGCTCTCTCTATTGGTATCTGACTGCAAGTCCAGAGGGATCAGAGCTGAGGGTAGCAACCAGGTTTTCTGCTTCACTAGAAATTCTGCAATTTTCTATTCCAACATAAAATGACATAAAACTATTAGGACTTTCATATTAAAAAATGAAATAATCCCATCAGCAATATTATCTCAGGTCGCAGAAATGTATTATTCTGAGCAAACAATTGCAATTGTTTGGTCTCTTATAAAGAATTTTAGTATATTAAAGCAAAGGTTTCGCTTTGAAAAGTAAATTTAAACAGAATAGCAAAATAATCCATTCCAATACTGTAGACATTAGATACTGCTAATTCAAAATAATGCTTAATTTTGTTAGCTTTGCTGTTAATGTGTTGGTTTCAGTACAATCGGTGTATTTGTAAAGGATGTTTAACAATACTAGCTGTGTTTGTAATTCACCCAAAGTAGTTGCATTTCGAACACTCACTTTGTCTCAATTTCCCAATATAAAAATGGTGGAGAAGAGAGGAGGAAATCTTGTCCTTTTTCTTGCCACTGGTTGTTTTGTCTATTCATCCTACAAACTCCTTGCCTGTCTGTGATGGTTCTGAGCATTCCAGTCCCAGCTCAGAGATGAGGTCTCCAACGGGAGCTGCTGAGCAGGGAGCGGTGTTGCCATTGAGCGGTTTTGCTCTGAAGGCCACGCGTTAGTTATGTCTGACATCTCTTGGATGCCACAAACCATCTCCTTTGTTACTGGAGATAATAGAAAGTCTGGGAGAAAACAAGGCAGATGAGTAGCAGAGGAGGTGAGAGGGCTCGGCTCCCCCAGAGCTGTTACTATTTATACCTCAGGGATTCCTCAAAATAGCCTCTGCTGTGTTTACGGGGTGGTTTTCTCTGGCATGAATCATGTGGAGATGCGCATTCCTCCTGCTTCACATTGCCCGCAGGTCATGGGGTCTCACCAACTGATGGAGGAGCCCAGCCCTGGGGGGAGGCTTGGGAAGAGAGGATTTCATGGTCCCATGAGGAAGGACACCCAAAAACCTTCTTAGCCACTTCCAGGCAAACTCCTCTCTTCAACTACATCATGTTGCCAGTTGCGACTAAGTCCAAACCTGCCACCCACCTTGATTCATCTGCTGTCCGCTTATGGCCCACGTGCTGAAGCTCCTCTGATACAGAAAGCTGAGCCCCAAACATAGGCACCATTTCTCGTCAATGTGGTCTGCAGTGATAAGCCAAGGGATGGCTGAGTGGGCTACTCCCAGCCCATCCAGATGGCCCAGGGGTGCTTCTTGCATCTGATTGGGATAGATACTTAGAACCTGAATGCAGCTTAGAGTGCTGGATGCAGGGAACAGCCTGCTTAAATCCCATTTTCACCTTCAAATAGGGACGTAGCCTGAGGAGGTGTCAGGAAATCCAGCAGTCCTTGGGGCTCTAACTAAGGAAAGGTCTGGATACTTTCACTGAAAACCAAAGAACAAGACAGCAAAGTGGCCTGAGCCGTATCTCCACCCAGCCCTTTCATAATCCCCAGTAACCTCTGCTGAGCTCTCCTCCGCTTGGCCGTGGCTGCACTCCTCCATGCTCCCTCTGCAGCTGCCCACCACAGCAGGGACTCAGCAAGCCCCATCCTTCCACCACTGCTTTCCCTTCCCCTCTCAGAGAGGCATCTCTGCCTCCTGCGCGGCTGCGAGCCAATCCCTCTCACCATTTTCTCCAGTGGGCTCGCATTTAGCTTGGCTCAGTCGTAAGTCAGATGTGCTTCTCACTGCCCTCCCACAGACCCAAATTTCCACGCCCTTTCATTTCCCTCTCTGCAATAATACTCATCTGTCTGTCACAGAAATTGTTAAGATTGCTAAATTGATGAATATAAAGTACTGCAAATCCACTACATTGGAAAACTGAGTTCAGTCTCATTTTTCTGCTGCAAGCTTGCTCCAGACCCCTGAGACATGCCAAAAGATGGATTTTAAAATTTTTGGCATTTTCCTGCCAGCACAGAAAGACCAAGATGCTTTAGAAACAAGAATTTTCAGAGGTGTTTTTGTCTCAGATGGTAAATCCAAAAAGCACTGCATTGCGTGAGGGGTGTCAGGACTCAGAGGAGAGCCAGTCTGAGCAGAGAGCTGCCTAAATTAGTGGGAAATGCAAAGAAGGGAGTTAGGCAGCCAGGAGGAATATTAACTGTGAACATTCCCCAGAAGTCCAATGTGAGAACTGGTCAGGCCTTTCCCATGATAGCTGAGGTTCTGGAAGAAAAAGGTCTCTCCATCCCTTCTCACTCTATCCACTAGACCACTTACTTTGAAGCCTCTACTTTAGCCAGTATTTAATTAGGTGTACAAACTAAAAGGGAAGATATGAAAATCCCATCCCGGATAACCTCACTGTCTCCTACCAAAAGGGCTCCGTGTTTAATAGCCACAGTATAAACCAGGTAAAGTTATTCACGCTTGGCCTCTCCCACAGCCCAGGAAGGTGCTGCAACCACTGGGCTTTGAGTCTACTAGTACACACACATGTCTGAGGGCTCGTCTCTGCTGTCTTTTGTGTGGGTTTGGCAAGCGCTGCACATGCCTAATGGATCAGGTCTTGCCAAAAAAACAGAAAGTGGGGAACGCCTAGTTTAAGAGTCTCTCCAGGGCTTGTGCACAAGCAGCTCACCATGTCCAAAGAGCTAAATCCAGAGGGGATTAAGTGCTCAAGCCTAGCATGTAGGCATCCTTGAGAAACCTAAAACCTCAGCTGCCACCTAACACTGTAGGTGCTTTAGGTTCCTAGGTGCTGACGTTCCTCCAAAGGAGTGCACACAAAACTGTCTACACCCCAGGCCTTTTGACACTCATATTTCTGCTGCTGCACGGCAGACATCCTACACGAGGTACGTGCACATCTCCATGGCGTAAACATTCTCTACCGCACTCAGACTGTTCTCCTCTTTCCTAAAACAACAGAGTTGTCCCCCTCGTTTTATGACATTTTGGAAAGGAATTCAGCAGCACATTGAAGGACACATAACAGAGCAGGGACAAACAGTGATAACATTGGCAAAGTGGCAAACAGAGTGGGTGTTTGATAGCTCCCCAAATACAGATTTCCACCCTCTGCTTAATGATAGGAAAAGTGTAGACAGGATATCCCTGCAGGGTGTCTCTTCAGGAGAGTGGTTGGCAAAATGTGTGTTTCTCTATACATGGTGAGCAAAGGTGCTTTGAGCCAGAAGGATTTTTTATTGTGTAAGAGAACAAAACAAGAAAGAACAAAAGTAGTTTTCATTAGAGAAACGTGTGAGTGTGTGTGTGTGTGTGCTCCCTCTGTAATAATCTGCAATGAAGTGAATATAAATTGGCTGCCTGTGTCTCTAAATTGAAATCTAACATCGCTGTAGACATTAACAGTCATAACACATACAGAGCTCCATACATGATAGCACTCATTTGCTTCCAAATCCCTTAAGAAATTCTTTAGCTGAAAGAGTAGAAGGCTAGTGTTTGCATGTGTAATGCAAGGTTGGTTGGTTGTGGAGGACAACCTTGTCCCCACAGGGTTAGAGACAGTAAGGAAAAGTCAGTCTTGTGAGGGAATGCATGAGAAAACACGGGCAGATGCCTAGGATTAAGTTGGTGTTTGTAGAGGGCCATGCACGATTCGACTGCAGATTGCAAGTAATTGGGTGTTACCACTCCTTAGAGTTGATTTCTGGAGGAAAGATGGGCACATATTCCCCTTTGCAGTCCCACCAGAGGGTGAGAGTGTTGAAATTAAAAGCCAAGGACTTCCACTGGAATGGCATGTTCAGGACACCTCGTTCCTGGGGTCAGCTAGAGCTGTATTGTCTGTGAAAGGAAGATGAAAAATTTGGTACAGAGAAGAGTGATCTGTGTTATTACTAATTGCTCTTCAGAATCCAAGACTTTTTCAAGAGCCTACGTCAAAGAGAGCCCAAGAGTCTGCACAAGATGACTCTATCCAAAAGACTGTCTCCAGCATCAAAATGACTGAAGAGTCTGGCTGACATTGGTTTGAGCATCCAGAGCTGGGAAGCTAGAGGGACTTGCCTTTAGAGGGGGTCTGTCATTGCACATCCAAACCCATGTTCCTCTAAAGTGCTGGATACCCAAGATTCAAAACATTTGAAGTTGTCTGTTTCCTTTGAAGGTCTGTCCATTGTGCAAACAGTGCATTGTGACAGCGTTTCCCACACCATTCTCCAGGAGAAACTGACTGCTCATGGCTTGGATGGGTGCACTCTTCGCTGGGTAAAAAACTGTCTGGATGGCCGGGCCCAAAGGGTTGTGGTGAAGGGAGTTAAATCCAGTTGGTGGCTGGTCACAAGTGGTGTTCCCCAGGGCTCAGTACTGGGGTCAGTTCTATTTAATATCTTTATCAGTGATCTGGACGAGGGGATAGAGTGCTCCCTCAGCAAGTTTGCAGATGACACCAAGTTGGGCAGGAGTGTTGATCTGCTCGAGGGCAGGAAGGCTCTGCAGAGCGATCTGGACAGGCTGGATGGATGGGCCGAGGCCAGTTGTATGAGCTTCAACAAGGGCAAGTGCCGAGTCCTGCACTTGGGTCACAACAACCCCATGCAATGCTACAGGCTTTGGGACGAGTGGCTGGAAAGATGCTCTGCAGAAAAGGACCTGGGGGTGTTGACCGACAGCCGGCTGAAGATGAGCCAGCAGTGTGCCCAGGTGGCCAAGAAGGCCAACGGCATCCTGGCCTGTATCAGAAATGGTGTGGCCAGCGGGAGTAGGGAGGTGATCGTGCCCCTGTACTCTGTGCTGGTGAGGCCGCACCACGAATGCTGTGTTCAGTTTTGGGCCCCTCACTCCAAGAAGGACATTGAGGTGCTGGAGCGTGTCCAGAGAAGGGCGACGGAGCTGGTGAGGGGTCTGGAACACAACTCTGATGAGGAGCGGCTGAGGGAGCTGGGGTTGTTCAGTCTGGAGAAGAGGAGGCTGAGGGGAGACCTCATCGCTCTCTACAACTGCCTGAGAGGGGGTTGTGGTGAGGTGGGTGTTGGTCTCTTCTCCCAAGTGACTAGCGATAGGACAAGAGGAAATGGCCTCAAGTTGTGCCAGGGGAGGTTTAGATTGGATATTAGGACAAATGTCTTTACTGAAAGGGTTGTCAGACACTGGAAGAGGCTGCCCAGGGAGGTGGTGGAGTCACCATCCCTGGAGGTATTTAAAAGACGTGTGGATGAGGCGCTTAGGGACATAGTTTAGTGGTGGACTTGGCAGTGCTGGGTTAATGGTGGGACTTGATGATCTTAAAGGTCTTTTCCAACCTGAACGAATCCATGATTCTATGATTCTATGAAAATTAGTTTCAGAAAAGTTTTTCCAAGCTCAGCTTTGATCTGACTTGGTATGAAAAACACAGAAAGTAAATTTTCCTTTCACTGATAACCCTGCAACTTCCAGCACAGCTCTGAGTGCTCTCTCTATATTCTCAGCAGGACCTAATGCTGTTACCTATGCATAGCAAGAGGGAAAGGTGTCCATCAGGAACAGCTTTTGAACCTACTGTTAACATTTGCCCTGGTAAGTTATGAGCTGAGAGGGGCTGTTAAATGCTTTGGAGGCTCAGCTCTGGCTCAGTCATCCTCTGCCCTTCTTTTGCAGTTGTTTAAATCATCATGGTTTTAGGTTCAAACCTTTGTATTTCAGTGCCAGCAAGACAGGCTGTTTTGCACAGCTAATTGCACGCAGCAGCAGATGCCTCATTGAGCTATGGTTGTCTGGACATGATATAGCAAAGCCTTGGTCTAGCTGTGTCAGAGGGATGAGCAGAAATACTAGGAGGATGATCTGCCCTAGGTTAATGGCATAATGAGAGAGGTGTGAAGATTATGAGTTGTGGCAGCCCTGGGAGGCATCTTATTTATCTACGTGGTGACAGATGCCACCTAAGGAAGGGGTATATATGCTACAGACAGATGATGTAACACAAATCTTAGTTAACATTAGGCACTTTTAACAATAACTATTCAGATGACAGTTCATGGAGAGCACACATTCCTGCAGGCAGAGAAGCTCAACCAGGAGCGTACCCCACCCAGCTCTGCAAAGCAACCCTAAGGCACAAACCTACACAGGCACAAGGGCTTGCCTGAGAAGGGCATGTTGCACCCAGCCCTTTGTTGTTTCACAGTGCTTTGTGTCCTGGGCTGTTCCAAAGGTGATTGCAACCAGAAGCCACAAGCACAATGTCACTGTTGGAGGTACTTCCTCCATGGCCATGTCACAGCAAGAGCAGACTACATACATGGCGAAGAAGGCAAAATGTTCTAGTGGAGCATAAAGGTGTTCCCCCTGCCAAATCAAGGGTTGAGAATGACTCTGTTCCTGAGATCATTTGTCATGACTTCTGCAGCCATGGAGACATTACTGTTATATCCTGTGTCGCCACAGTTTTAGACCACTGACTTCTGGATTTAGTCATCAGCATCAGATGATACAACTAGGAGCACTTCAGCTTCTCTAGCCTGCTACGCTGTGGAAGCAGAACAAGAGCTCAGGCTGAAGTACAGCGCTGTTTTGTGGGATACTGGCTCACCTTAGGAATGCATCAGCACCAGACATAAGACTATGATTGCAAATCTTATGAAAATCTTCCTTAAAATCCGGGGCTCTGGATTCATGTGGTGCTGTGAGAATCACAGCTTACGTGGTTTGAAGGGAGATTTTTTAGTCTATGTAGATCTAAGGTGAAACTGGAAAACATAAATCCTAACTCAGAAAAAACTAATTTGTGGAGGAGCTTCCTCCATGACTTCAGAGAAGGGGCTGAGAATGCAGCCTGGAGATGACCTGACTTTCTGCTGGAGGAACACCTGTGGCTGCTGCAGTGATGCTACCTAGGAAATCACGACTGCAGAAACCTCACTCTATATATTATGAAGCAGGGGTGGTTCGTGACCTGTTAGACGTGAATATCTCCCCAGCTTGCAGCCCCACTGCTGTGCTGCTGTAAAACGTGCTGCTTGCCTTAACCTTGGCTAGAATAGGGCAGTCATGCAGCAGATCTTGAGCAGCCCGCTGCATAGTAGCACCGTTCCAATATGATGCTTTGCAGCACGTAGGGGTGAAAAGGGACGTGGGATGCTTTCACGGCACCACATTCCTCAACTGTCAAGAAGCAAATACCTCCATGTGGTCAATCCAAAAAAACTGGATTTTAATCCACTGAGATGCCAGCTTAGTTTGGCCTTGACATAAGTGCTGAGAGAGGATAAAAGCTTCTGGGAGGACAGGCCAGATGGGAGGATTATCTCCACTGTTTTGGGAAAGGCTCTGACTTTACAAACATTCACTCACAGAAATGAATAAAAACATCTTTTGCGGTAAGTGCTGCCTGCACTGAGCCTTCTCCCCAGCTTGCTGATATGCAAATCTCACCACACGCAGCTGGGCTGGAGCTTTGCGGTTGGCAACCTTTCTGTACCAATTTTGGTAATAGCTTTCTACGTGACTCGGGTATGACTAAGCAGAAAGGAATTAGTGGGGACTCTTTGTTCTTGAAGCTCAGCCGAAATATGAACGTGCTGGCCTGACAAAAGCCGGCTCTTTGCATAAAGAAAATAAAGAGGTCTGGAAGGTTAATGAGTGACATAATCAGCTCTCTGGGAAATGTGCATAGGCAAGGAATGAAAACAATGTGCAACTGAGATAATTGATTACCCACAGTGTTGCACTCACCTGTGGAAGAATGGATTCCCCAGTATGCTGACTAAACACAGCTCATGGGGGCCAGGCAATGAGGCAAAGCCTGCAAAGGGCTCATCTGGGACCATCAGCACCTCTGTCGTGCTCAGAGGAGGAGGAAAGCTGGCTCTGAAGGTGGGATTTTTCAAACAGGCTGTTAAGGTGCAAAGTCTGCAGGTGGGCGAGGTGTGCAGGAGGAGTGGGGAACGCTGTACCCTTTTCCCACCCTAGTTTTAACCCAGGTTGTAGTCTGCTGTTAGGGAAGGAAGAGATGTGAATTCCCCTTCTGATCACTGAGCGTTTAATCAAGTCTTTGAAGCTCTGATTTACTTCTAAAAGCTGGAAAATAGCTCCACACAAAGTCCTGTCCAAGAGCAGCCCTTGTTCTATATTTGAAATAAATGGTGTCTGCCTAATTTCAGGGCAGAGCTGTGCCTTTGGGAAGAGGAATTTCCCTGTAGCCTCCCTACATCCCTATGGTCAGTGAGCAGCAAGAGCTGAGACACACTCTTCATTTCCCCAATGGTTGTCTCTAAGCAGTCCTCAACCCCTCACCCCCATGGCAGGAGCCAAGCACCTAAATGTTTGCGATTACAACACTTAGTGCTCACAGCGCCTAAATACCATCACTGACCTGCCTATTCCAGAGCCTGGAATACCCCTGTGAAGTGACAAGGAGGTAGAAGGAAGATGAGCTGGCACCACTGTGTGCTATGGGATGTTGGGGTATAGCACAAAGCTGTCAAACAAGGCATGAAAATGAACTGGCAGCTGACTTTGGTTCAACAAATTATATCTGTGTCATCTGTCTGACATAATGCTGCTTTTGATGACCACAAGAATGACTGATACATGAGCAAAGCTTCCACCTACCTGCTACATGAGCAAAGCTTCCACCTACCTGCTGAGCAAGGATGTGAACTCCTGTGCACTCTCCCAAGAGGTCTGCTAAACATAGGAAAATAGGCTGTGCTGGGCTCTGACCTCCCTGGCCAGTTCCTTACAAAGGTGGACAAAACCTTCTGCTTGCTTCAGTCAGGCAGCCACATTGGACATGGAGCCTCTCATTCCAGGCTGTAGAAACTATCAAAGACAGAGAGGTCTGTGGAAATTATTTTAGCCTAAATACTTCAAAGAGAAAGTGAATGCACAGTCAGGAACAATACCTGCTCAAAGGCCGGGACAATCTCAGTGGATTGCAGAAGGCATGAGCCTGTGGCTGTGTGAAGGACTTGCCTCCGCTGCTGTGCAATGGGCAGCACACAAGGACATGAAGAGTCATGTCCCTACAGCAACGAGTGCCCGGGAGGCTGGAAGGCAGGACACTATTGTTATCACCCTGACTTAAAGGTTTTGTTTGTTGTTCTCACAAAGAATGAGTAACAGATCAGGCTTGTTTCCTAAAAGGGTATTAATCACTTATGGCTGTTGCCCCACAGTCTGTTCTCTGCAGTCCCTGTAAAATGAGCTTCCAGGTCTGGGAATGTACATATCTGGGTTTTATTCACAGTTATCTCTACTGACATCAGTAAAGATTGCCCAGGAAATCAGAGCACTGAGCTTCACCTGGTCTGCCACAGCACTGCTGGAGAGTGGCTCAGCTCCCCAGCTTCAAGGAGGGGATTGTAGCACTGCCCTTTTCCACAGGGTGCAAGGGAGAGTGGTGAGGATGTCAAATGGAAATGTAACCAAAACAGGGATGGCCATTGGCCTGCATGTCCTTATGGGGTTTGTATCTGTTGTCTACACTGAGCTTTGATAATTAATTGTTGTGACCAGTCTCAGTGTCAACAGGGACATTAGGATGCTCACCTCTCAGCTTGTGCCCCTGGAAGCCATCTGTGAACCCACTTCCATTCACACAGCCTGGAAAAACCAAAACCACCCTCCTCCCAGTGTGTGCTCTCATACATGGGTGCCAGTGAACATTTCTACCTCTGGTAGTGGCTTCAGCCTTTGAGTAGATGGCTCATTTATGTGAAAATGTGTGCAAGAATCTTACTCTGGGTCCTGGGAGATGAGGCTCTGGAGCAACTAGCAATACAATTTCAATAATACACTAGCAAGACACAAAAGCCCCAGCTTTTGTGCTACAACTAGCAATACACTATACAACTAGCAATAAACTTCCCAAGATCATGGACAGCAAAAGTTTAGTGGATGGGGGAAGGGAATGGTGATCTCCATTCCCATTTATTGATGTTGGAGGGGACCATTTTAATCATCACCGTCCAGCTTTAGCCTTGCACAGAGTGGCAAATCTCAATCCGATTCTTATTCTCATTCAGCACCTTTTCCCTATTTTGAATGTGAATAAGGCCATGTGCAGAAAACACCTTTGCTGTTTGCTTTTGCTGTGCCTGTTCTACCTTGGTAAGCAGGTTTCCAGGCCCGGAATTCCTGTGCCTTCCTGTGCTCTCAGTCCAGCAGCAGTCACCATTATTAATGCAGTGAAATGTGAAGGTCAGTTAGGTTGGGCATTATCCCCTTTAACATGAGATCAGACTCGTCTGCTGAGTCCCTGTGTAGGACTCCATGTGCCTCTGAAAGGCTTTCCTCTGACCTGCCTCCACTCTCTGAAGATGTCTTCTGCACACCACTGAAGCAAAGGCTGACTAACTTGGACATAGACATCTGATTTTCAAAAACACACTCAGGCGGATGAATCCCATACCCGATAACTCTCCAGGCTGGGGAGGAGAGAATTTCTGGGCTTGTGCTCCTGCTGTGACACAAGCAGGCTCTCTGGACATGTCAGATTTCCTCCTTTCAACAATCACCCCAAGGTGAAAGCCATTTTCCTGCAAGTATTCTTGTCTAACATGGGCACTGTGTGGGGGCTTCCCTGGCCGCTGAAATGCAAACCACGGGGTATGAATCAGCTGTGTTCTCTTGAGACACTGCTTCTCTTCAGCTCATTGAATTAGTGTAAGGGGGAATTCTTTGGAGGCTGATAAATGGGCCCCACTTGAGTCCAAACCTCATTAACACCTGGGGTCATGAGGATCTCAGAACAGCAGCTATAGCTGAAGGAATCTCAGAAAGCTAAAGATCAGTCCCCAGGGGATGCCCAAAGGAGGCAGAAGCCCACTGGGAGTCTCAT
Source organism: Gavia stellata (assembly GCF_030936135.1). Taxonomy (NCBI): domain Eukaryota; kingdom Metazoa; phylum Chordata; class Aves; order Gaviiformes; family Gaviidae; genus Gavia; species Gavia stellata. Next base: position 7,177,793 of record NC_082622.1, on the reverse strand, counting down.
AAATGCATGTCCAATGTTTTCTTTGCTCTTTTTTGCAGCCTGTTATTGGGACAGTCATCGTGCCCTGGAATGTGGTCACACTTTGTTCATCAAGTGAGCCGCCTTGCCAAGATACTGATCAGCACACTGCTCTCCTCAATCCGGTCAGTCAGGTGTGGAAGTGTGAGGGACCAGGCAGGAGGGAAAAAGTGCATGCTGCAACTAAAAACTCAAATCATCTGTCACGATCTGGGAAATGTATTGGCAAAGGGTCAGAGAAAACAACATTCAACCCAGTGGCCTCTCCCATGGCTCCTTGGAGTGGCTCCAGCCTCACACCTTTGTTAGGCTCTGGACAGATTTCAGTTTTGTCTCTGTCAACACTTCTTTCTCTCCAGCATTGCCCTCATCGCCTCAATCGATCACCGTCGGCGTCTCCTCTCACCTGTACATGGGCTGGCACCGTAACCATTCCCTAAATCAGCACCTCAGAGAAGTTATGGCCATGTCTGTAAACAAGGTACAGGGCTTTTAGAGGGAGCACAGTTCATCCCTGGAACAGTGTTGACTTGCCATCCTGGAAGGGTTGACTTGCTGTCACTTCGCATCCACAAATGAAGCCAGAGTGGCTCCTTTGGGGTGATATGGAGCCACGGACCACTGGGGAAAACAGTAGAGCAGAAGAGTCTTCAACCTCCTACACACACAGCACGCTGCACCCACGTCCTCGACTCCAGCTAGCCTGGGCAGCTCCTTTCAGGAGGTTAAACCATGACTTGTCTTGTGGTTCGACTGCATCGTCTTGCCTTGTCTTTCCATGTAGGAGTTGGAAAACAAGCTCTGCTTGGAGCAGATTAACCATCACAGACTCAAGGAGATCTTAATGGCATCTGTCACATGCCCAGCCTAGCAAGCACAGTTTTCCCTCATACATGGTATTGATGCACAAAATGAAAGCCACACCACAGACGCTGACAAGAATTAACATAGGGGGGAGATCATAGCTGACCTGTCTAGAGTACTCCTGTAACCTTTCTGCAGTTTCTGTGTGTCTGAGGGCAGTGGTGGATCCATCTTCACATACCTATGAAGGAGGGCAGGCCCAACATCTTCATTTCATAGTTGAGGAGCAAAGGCATGACAAGTAATGGTCCAGATCCACACAAACAGGCACCGAACTCCTATTGAAGCACTGATTTCCCCACTGAAACCAGCAGGCAGTTCAGCATAGAAACCAGGGCACCCCGTGTCCTGCAGCTTCCCCATGTCCAAGTGGTCCCAGGTCCCTCCGAGTATGTGACTGGAGAGATGGTGACATACGATGTGGCCAGCACCCACCCTGCTGCCCACCATCTTCAAACAGGAGCAAGGCTGGTTCCCAGGTGATGAAGACAACTGCCATTTCCAGTAGCATCCTTATATTCTCAGTGGGTAAGTGGCCACTTCTGGAATCACTTAGGCAATAAGTTGTCCACAGAGAGAGGAATACTAAAATTAGGCTGCTTGGCTCATTTTCTGCAGATTCTCCAAGACAATGGCCTCTCCTCTGACTGACACGATTACTCAAGGCCATCTAGTTCTCCTGACCATCCCTGAGGCAAGGCATGTAAAATTTCCAGAGGGTACCACTTGAGTGAGATGCCTAAATTAGGCAAACTGCATACAGCTTCAAGTAACTTTACTGTTCAGGTCCTGTGTGACTTGTCCAAAATCAGCAGGACATGTATGGCCAGCACTGATCACAGCTCCGATATTAATTGCCTTCCTATTAGGCACAGGACCAGGAGATAGCTCACATTTGTCTCCTTATTGCCTTGCAAGGCAGTGTCTGCAGCAGTGCTATCAGGATGGACATGTTGTTTTTATGTCACCAGATTTAAACCCAGCCTTGTTCTTAAGAATCAAAAATTATTCACATCTGACTGCTGACCCATAATCAGGGCATCTCAGCTTGGTCTGCCTGTCACCATTACAGTGCACATTGTGGCTGTCACAGGCTGGCCATACATCTGCAGCTGAGCTCTCCTGCCCCAGTCAAAGCCATGACAAAGAGCCTGAAAAACACATTGGCAGAATGATGCCAAACCTTTGTCATACCTGACATAATACCCAGCCTGAGCCATTTACAGAGGTCCCATGGAGGACAACGTATGAGTAAAACTCAGGTGAGACTATTCATTCTTAAGTCTCAAACATTCATTTACTACCAATTAACTGCAGAAAGCTATTATAACATGCAATATTTATTATTTACACAGCAATTAAAAAACTGCCATGCAGAAAATGTCCAAGCAAACCTTTTCAGCACTTAGTTAATGTTCAGCTTGTTGCTGGGGTTATCTCACTGCTGGTCACCTTTACCAAGGAGCCTGTGAAGTCTGACCAGCAAAGGGAGCTCCAAAATCAAAGGCAAATGATCTTCTCCCATGCCAGCTTCTGGCTGAGCCAGAGGATTTGGGGGTCTTGATAATGGGTGGAGGGACGGAGAGACCAGATGCTGATTTTAGTAACACTAGCATGACCTTGGTTCAGCAGTTCACTCGGAGGTAACCGAGCTGTGAATCCGGCCCTCGACGTGCATGACATCGGGTAGTAGAGGCTGCACTAGAGGCTGTGGCTGAGAGTGACTGACTCAGATGGCAGCAGGTTGGCAGTCCTTCAAAGAGGCTTTCTTTGTCTTCTTTGTGGGAGGTGTAAATGAACTGAATGGAGACGCTGAAGGCTTTCCCGTGCCAGTTATTAGCAATCTCACTTCTATATATAGCTTCTGCCTAACTTACTCTGGGTGAGCAAGCAGAGTGGCATGTGAGTTATCGCTCTTGTCACGTTCGCCTCTCTTGATTACATGCATTTTGTTTGCTTGCTCTATCGTGGTGATGTAAGGCAGGCTAAAAGAGCTTCAATGCCCCATGGCTTCAACGCGCCAGAGCTACAGGCTCCAGTCTCCAGTTAGGAGCTACCTGAAGCGTTGGCATTCTGGGGTATCACAGCCTCAGGACAGGGAGCAAAGATCCAGGCAATCCTCCAGGGAAAGTTGGGCAGTTTCTGAGCTGTTTCCCCATCTGTCTGGCCCAGCAGCATGCTGGGAGACCGGCAAAATTGCACTGGAGGAAAGCAGTGAAACTTTCTCCTGTGCCCCTTGTCAAGCAAAAGCCTATCAATCAGAGGTTTTTCAGGAGTTTGGTTAATTTTCCTGTTCTTGTTCCTTTCTCTGCATTCTGGACTGGCACCAGAATCAACATGACAAAGGCTGTTGAAATAGCACCATGGAGCTCAGGGGATCCCAGCTCTCTCAGGGGAGACTGGAGAAAAACATCCTCTGCACAGAGCCTGCTTATACTAACCCATTATAAACATGCCCACTTCGTACAGATTAGCGATATCTATTTTCCCTCCGAGCTGCTTCATTCCCTCAACCAAGCAGCCCTGGGATGAAGGTGCTTTCTTCTGGCGCTTTTTGAGGGACAGCAAGTGCAGCAGCAGCTGGAGCTTCACACCAGCAAGCAGGGATGAGTCAAAGAAGTTAATTAATTATAGATATCAAATCTGGGCCCAGTGCCCCGTTCCCTCATCCCCGTCTCAATTAGGAGAGACTATGAGGCAGCCTGGGGGCTGATCCTTCTCTGGGTCATCTGTGCCAATGCAAAATGGCTGCAAAGTGCTCCTGTGCTGAGTTTAGAGTACCAGGTCCCTGTTGCATACACCATGTAGCATGCATAAAACACCAGTGAAGCATAAGGTCCTGAGGATGTTGGTCTAAGAGGGCCATGGATGTTAATTAGTCACCTCTGGTGATTTCGTTCTCTGTAGGTCTGGGAGCAGCTTTCCCCAACCAGTTGTCCCAGGGGTGAAAGAAGGTTGTATGCCACCACTTGCACAGACGCAAAGCCAAAGGTGTCCCTGCTGTGATCGTTCTCTGCAGATCCAGTCTGGATGCTCTACTGTGTAGATGGGCTCCCCATGGGAGCAGATGCTGGCAGCTGGTGCCAAGCAGGGCCCCTCCGCCATGGTCCCATCTAAGCCCCGGTGCCGGGTGCTGAGCATGCCAACAGTTCACAGCATTAGCAGGCCCCCGGGGCAAGATTTTGTGCACACGGGCCAACACTGAGCCCCTTCGAGTGCTGAGGGTGTGTGTGTGTTGGCAGAATCAATTAAAATTCTTGGATCACCACCAACAGTTTTGACTCCGTTTGGGCCAAATTCCCAAAGGGGCCCCTTCACTGCTTCCATGTTGGCTGTGGCCAAGGTCTCTTGAGAACAGACTGGTCCAAGCTGGAATATGTTTTAGATAAACAGTGTGTCAGGTTATGGCATGTGCCCAACAGCCTGAGCCAACCTCAAATCCAAACCCTGCCCGCAAGCCCAGCTCTCCTGGAGAGACGACGGTGGACCATGATGATGGCTGTGGGCCCACCATGGATGAAGTACACAATGAAGTCCTTAATCCCAAAAGAAACCTCAGCAGCCAGGATATTTTTGCTTTGATTGTGGCATCCCACTGACCAACTGCTTCTTGGTGTAATATTAAGAACAAGCAGGATAATTTCAGGTGATGACCTTTTAACACACTGCTGGCCCATCCGAAAGCAGTGGTGGTGATAAGTTGGTGGTGACTCACACCTGCAGTACGTGGCTGTGCTCCCCTATCTGCACTGGCCTCATTGAGAAGGGGAACTCACTTGGAATAAATTAAACAACTGCTCTTTTCTTCCCCTACAAAAGAAACATGAGCAGGATTTGCCTGAGTGGAGCGACAGGCTGATCCAGTGAACAAACACGGAGCCTTTTCACATTGAGGCTCCTCCAGGCACCGGGACTATCTGAGGATGAATTACAGCAAATAAGAGAGACCGCTAGCAGCCAAAAGTACAGAGACAAAAGCCAGAGCCAAGCTAAATGTTTCCAAGCCCAATGATCCCACTTGGGAATCCAAACCTCCAACTGGGTTCGAGATTCAATGAAGCCTTTCTCTCTCTTTCCCTTGCGTGGGGCCATCCTGGGTAGGAGGCAGACCAGAGAAATGCCACAGAGGAGACAATTCATGTTGACCTGGATCGACCCTCCAAAGCATTACCAAGCTACATCATGGGCAATCCCTGTTGCCACACAGCCGTACCTTGGGTCTGATGCTGCAGGCATTCCTGGGTGTAGTGATGATGCAGATGTAGTCTTTTTTGGATATCCTGATGGTGAGTGTGCAAATGAAGCCAGGGACATAGCTAGGTACCTAACATTTTACATTTTCAGCTTCTCAGGGCTTTACTCAGCTCTTCCTCAGAGAATTCATTTGTGGGTGGTGATTTGAGTAAGTAATGAGTAAAATATGATTACTGCTATCTAGGATTGACACTGCCGGAGAGACTCACTGGGCCTACAAAAGGTAGCAGAAACAACACCACTCTGGCAGCCCCACCTTTATCATCTTACTTTAAAAGAAAATACACATTTAGGGTCAATTTTTGACAATAGATTTTGATAAACTGATTTTGTTTTTAATTTTTAAGACTTCAGTCAATCAGACTATAAGCACAAAGAGAAGGTCGAAGGGGAAGCACCTTTTTTGCCAACTCTTACCTCTCTCAACAGCCAAAATATATCAGCCATTCACCACACTTTTAGAGCAGGCAAAATAATTCATTCTAGCAGTTATTCTGCTATATATTTTTAAAATATTAGAAACAGTACTTTATATGTATGCATATATGTGAGTGTGTGTCTCTGTGTGCAGGATGTATATGTGGTATACATATATAGATAGATAGATAGATATATCTATATATAGATATATATACCTATATATACACACACACATATATGTATATATACCTATATACATATATGTGGTATATATATTTGTATATGTGTGTGAGTATACATATATTTAAAAAGAAGTACATACAGTGCTTAGACCACAATGTCCTATTTTCTATTTAATGCATAAGCATACTGTAGCTACAATGGCATCCTCTCCTTATTCAACCAGAAAAATAAATGTTTTTCAAACCTAAGGCTTTTTCAGCAAATGAAGCCTCTCCCCACTGCTCTATGACATTTTATTTCAAGAAAATATTGCAGTATGTTCCTAGCCCAGGTGACCAGATTAGGTGGTCACTCAGATGCAGAGAGCATCACCGATCACTGGTCTAGGGGCTGATCCCTGGAAGGTGCATCCCCCGCATCAGTTCTCCAGCATTTCTTGGAAGGAACATCCTCCAGCTTCTCTGTACCAGCCAGCAGAGAACAGCATACTCCACAGCTGGCAGAGTCAGGCGTTGCTGTCAGAGCAGCTGCTGGGTGAGAAGGGCTGGGAGGATGCCTACGGTAAAGGGAGCGACAGAGGAGTGCAGCGAAATCCTGATCCTAGCTTAGGTGGCCTCCAAGGGGCTAAGTCTGCTGCAGCTTTAAACCTGTCCCTTAGCACAGCACTGGCCCTTTGCAGCTCCAATTCCTTTATTGTTGGTCTCCCCTTGTCTCTGTTGTGGGTCTCTAGTGCTGGTCTCCCCCTTCCAGACTTGTGATTTCCAAGCAGGTCCTCTCAATGCAGCCCAGCGTCTCCCATGACTTATGGGGACCTCCAAGGACACAATTAGGCTATAAAAGTACTTGAGAGATTTTCACAGTGACCCCTCCAATGACTCCAGACTGGAATAACCATGAGCACAATGATCTGGCTTGCTCCAGTGCAAGGCTCCTGGACTTGAAGGGGACACAGACAGAGCAGAGCATAGGCATACTGCAAGGAGCCAAATTCTCCCCTGCTTTTCATGTGGAGTGCCACCAGCATGGAGAAACACACATCTGTCCCTTGGAGAAACCCACGTATGTGCCTTGGGCAGGCACCTATACATACCTGTGCTCGCAGCGACACACTTTGTGTTTTCAAAGTGCGAATGTGCACTTAAACAAGTGCAAACACACACTCACACTGTCTCTTGTTCTCTCTTCCTCTGTCACGCGTAGTCAGACCCAGAGATGCATGTATATATGTACTAATAGGTTTAGAGAAGTATAGTCATTTCTGTAGGGTCTCTCACAAGAGGATCTAGCTCTTACAATACTTATCCACCCTGTAGTACCACTGACTTACAGGGCCCTTTAAATACAAGTGAAAACATGCAATATTTTCCTTGCGGAGCTTCCACTCTAAATCGAGACTGATAATGTGCCAGAAAAATGCAGACATTATGCAAGGAAGGGAGATGCAAAAACACAGTTGGAAAGGAGCTGCTGGGAGCGTGCATGATGGAGAAAATTGGCATTGATTAGTTTGCTAATTCCTCTCGGACATGCATCAAACCTATGTACAACACTGTATTTTTTAAGGAAACGCAGGTTTTTTAAGGAAATATGGATGATAAAATAAAATCCCACTAGATGGCACTCTGTGGACATGCATAATTCACTTTCCAAATCACGCAGAGCCCTCTGCCAAACGTGAGCTGGCTGCAGCCTTGCCGCAGAGCTCGGCGGCCTGGCGCGGCTGATGCAACGCAAGGAGCTGGTGAACCGCATGCCCGGCGAGCATCGTCCAGAGCATCCGTGCTCAGTGCCAGAGCCTTGTTTCTGCCTCCGACCTGACATCATGGCACGTTTGTCTTCGTGTCAATCACTTGGGGGATCTGCTTCCCCTCATGTAGCTAAGGGTGCTGTGATGGGTGGGAAACTGAGCCCCGAGGCAAGGAAGTGATTTGCTGAAATGAAGGGGAGAAGCGTGCTGGGGAGAGAAGCCCTGAAACCGTGACTCTTGCCCCCCTACTCTAGTCAGGGAGCTTCAGCCAGCCAAGAAGGGTGGCATGGCAGTGGTGTCCCCTGTAGCGTAACCAACATCAAACAGCCTTGGGTTAGGGCACCAGAAAACTTGCTTTTACCCTTCCATCGATAGCTCACACCAGGGAGCTGCCCTGTGGTGTGGCTGTAGGACAGAGACAGTGGAACAGGGAATCTTCCTCCTCCTCTCCTCCTTGCCCATGGCATCACCTCCCTGGCTGAGGTGACCCACGGGGGGCACTTAGCCAGAGGAAGAACAGGCTGGGCGCAGCCTGGGGTTGCTGCTGGGCTAAAGGGAGCTGAACAGGCTCCTGTTTTGCTCGGGGGAATATACTTATCAATGACGAGAGGGTCTGGGGGCTTCCTGGCTCCATAGCACAGTGCCAGGGCTGTGAACGGGGCAGACAGGAGAACCAGACCCCACCAGGGAAACCTGCTGCATGCTGTGAAGATCTGGCTTGGGCTAGAGTAAAATCTAGTGAAACCTAAGACCCAGTCCTTTCTTCCATCTGGCCTCAAACCCTTTATTTCTATGCGTGCCAGGCTGAGGGATGCCTGCAGGAGCAGCTGAGCTCAGAAGGGTCTTTTCTTCTCTAGGGTGATAATCTTCATCATGGGCCCTGCTCCCAGCCCCACTACTGAGGCATGGGGACACCTCCAAGCAGCCCTGCTCCTGGTGCCACCCCCGTGGGGGGTAACAGCAATTCTGGCTCCTTCACGAGCATCACAAGCACAAAATGCTCATTTGACCGAATGGCTGCTTGGCAGCAGGACTGTAACTTGCACGGCTTGACTGACAGCTTCCCGAGGCAATTTAATTAAAGAGACGAGAGTGCTCGAGAAAAATCATTAATTTCTCTTAAAGAGAAATCTTTGCTGAACACACCTGCCCAATGCAGGGCTGCGAGGAGCGGGGCTGTACTCCAGCAGTAATTGGCATGAGCACCCACACCCGTGCTAATCCAGTCTTTTCATGTTTCATTCCTGCAAGCTCATTTTAATACCATCTGTCAGCAATCCGATCCCCTCTTATCACCACTGTAAGACCATCCAGCCATTAGACAGGCAACGATGACGGGGCCGGAGGGTACAGGCAGCCACCTCCGCGCAGACTGCAAACCCTGCCGAGCCGTCGAGGAATTGTTGTGCCCGGGACAGCAGGAACCGACCCCCCTTTGAGATGACAACGGCTCCAATGCCGTCACCACTGCTCTGCAGAAACAAGGGCAAATATGTCCAGTACTGCAAGGGGTGGGCAGGACACTGGTGACATGGGGGATGGACATGACTGGTTAGATTTTAGCTGTTTTGTGTGCAGGGCTGGTGGAAAAATGGAGTTTATTGCTAGAGGTGATGCTGCTGAAGGTGAGAGCAGGGATGCTGGTGGGCTGTGTACCTTGCAGGATAGCTGAGGGGACAGGGGCCATAGAGAGTGATTGGGGAGATCTGTGACCATTGTTAGTCAAGTAAGGAGGAGAATGAAGAGAATTAAGGACCCAGATCTGCGTGGGTCCCAGCCTAAGAAACCCAAGTTCAGATTCCTCTTGCCTGAGTGCCACGGCAGACTGGGGACAAGGCACGTTATCACAGAAAGCAACCCACTGCGTCTGGAGTCACTCAAACCTGGCCAGCAAAGTCAGGCTGCTGCTGGATGGATGGTTTGTGGGGAACCAGGTGGGTTGTTCAGCCTGGCTTGTGTTGGTGGCCACGCCACTGAAACTGCCATCATAGTTACCATGGTCTGGCAGGCCTGAAGCAGGCACAGCCACGGCCGAGAGCCAAATGAAAGTGAAGGGACTGGCTGTGGGAGCAGCAGCCCAAACTGCAAAGGTCCCAGGACTGAGCCATGGGTTCCCAGGCAGAGCTGTGGATGGACTCCCAAGCAGCACACAGGTGATCTCACCTAGAAAGGCTGCCCAGGCTTAGTTAAACAGCCACTAATACCTTGACCATCTGCAGTATTCTTGTTGCAATCAGCTTAAATGGTACCCTCACTGCTTCTCTGTCATCGCAGAGCTGTGCATCCCACTGGCCAGGTGGCTGCTGAACCTGCAGCCCCCCTTGCACATCTCCCAGCCCATTGCTCTCAGAGAGCAATGCAGGTGGATGTCTCCCGAGTGGACAGAAGGTGACAATCTCCATCACAGGCCAGGGAGAGCTGGCAGGTGGTGCTGGTCCCTCAAGTGATGCAGAGTGCTGGCACCACAGGGTTTGCAGTGATGCAGCTGACAAACCTGGGTGCTCCCTGACTCAGAGCTAAACCAGATGCATATTTATCCATGTATGCACACAGAGCTGTCACACGTAGCTCCTTGCAGCCTGGATCTCCGCAGTCGAATGCACACCCCAATAGCTCTGGCTGGGTGCACACCCCGACAAGGTTACACGCACAGGTACCCTGCAGTTAACAGTTCTCCATACCCCACTGCAAGGTGGCACAGGGTGGGGATCTGTGCCAGCAAGAAAAGAGAGTCCATTAGCTACTTCCCTTCCCCTTCATCCCCAGCCTGGCCCCTGATGCATGCCTTCCCTGCCAGGAGGCACACACAGAGCTGGAGGTGTTCAGCTGTGGGATTTGACACTTTTCTCCACTGTTTTGCTGCCCGCGGGTGAAAAGCAGAGGGTCAAAAAAAGAATCATCTCTCTGCCCATTCCAGCTGCAGGCCAGGGGTCGGGGAGCTCTTTCTTAGGATGTCCTGGCTTTACAAAGCACTGCTTGTGAGCCTTGATCTCATTGTGGTGCCTACGGACCACAGTGGGGTGCACAGCCCCACACCAGCATGGTTCATCACCCCGCCACCGTGCTCAGGACTTTCAGACTGCACACATTAGCCCCAGGTGCCTCTGGCTCAAGCACAGCTCAAGGTTGGTGCGGCAAGACCATAACCAGACTTGCAGCGTGTGCCACATGCCTGAGCGCGGGCTGAGCCTGGTCCTATCCAGACTGTGCTCTTTTTCCCTATGTGGACATAATGGCAGCAGCTCAGCCCTGCACACCCCTCTGTGCTGATGCAGACCATCAGTGCCTCTCCCCTTCTGCTCTGCACAGAGGGGGCTGTGATTGAAGCTTCTGTTTGCTTCTGGAGTCCCAAGCATGGGCCCCTTGATGCGCCCCAGGACCAGCGATGGCTTGCACTGCTACCGAGCTTAGCCCAGCCCCGTGGCCTGGAGCCCAGGCAGGTCCCTGCCTGCCCACCTCTAAAATCAAGGTCTGGCTGTGATTTTTGCTGGCTTCAATTATCAGCAGTCCAAAATGGGAAATGCAGCCCCTTTTCATTGTGCACTGCAGTCAGGAAAACCGAGCAGCGTTTTTGCCTTGGATGCTCTCAGAGCTGTCTTTTGGGAATAGCTCATGGGCCAGGAATGTGGCTCTTCAGAGCACAAGCTAGGATCACTGCTATTTTCCCACTTAAAAACAGAGGAAAATAGATCAAATGTTAATTAGCAGCAGGGGAACCTGCTGCAGGTTTATTAGGATTTTCCCCTTCTGCAGAACCGCCTGATTAATGGACAGGCTACAAAACACCGTAATACTTTCAACACTGCACATTTGCAAAGAGCACGGCCAGTGCCCAAAGGATGAATAAGTTGCCGGGGGGGGAGGAAGGTTGGTGTAAGTACAGAAAAGGAGGATGTGAGTTTGCTGAAAGAGATGATGAATCCCAAGCAGCATCCCTTGTTCTGCCAGTGGCTAACAGTAAGATGCTAGCACAGTCACATCTGTGGCTCAGTTCTTTATGTGTAAAATGACCTAACCTCTGAGCTAGTTTAGGCTGTAATAAAAAGGCTGGTGGCTGGTGCGAGCTCTCACTGGTATCACAGCAACAGCGGGAACGTTTCAGAGCAAGCTCAGTTTAGCCGCAGCCTCTGGGGTTCTGGGGAACAGCTCTTTAATGTCTGCAAACGTGCTTTGAAACCCAGGGATGAGAAATGTGGAAGAGGAGGGACGGCAGTTATTATGAACACGGTGGATTGTGCTTCAAGCATATCTGAATGCAACAGCTCAGAGAAATCATGCCTGAAGAGTATCTCAGTGAGACAGCTCAGCTGAGATTTCTCCTGACTGATATAGCTGAGGAATATCCAAGGAGACCCAGTGAGCTGCATGACCTAAAGGATGCTTCAGGTGGGATGAAGCCAGCAAAAAAGCAAATGGGCAATTCTTGATGATCCAGCAGTGCAGAAGCTGTCAGTGCAATGAAAGGGCAGAAAGACCTCTTATTTAGCCTGCTTGCTGGGCAGATAGAGGTTAAGAACCGTAATGTGCTTTGGGCTCCCTCCCTCATACCCAGAGCTGTCTGCATGTCCCTGGAAGGATCCTGGAAACTTCCGACCTTGATCATCCCCTAACAAAAAGTCCTCTAGAGCTCTAAAAGTCACCCTCTGGGATTTATGCCTCAGCCTTGCTGGAAGACAGCGTAGGTTTTGTGGCCACAATTTTAACCCACAAGAAGAAACTGGGCTAGGACAAGGTCATTGCTCCCTCGTGCACATCCTTGGAAGGGGAGGCAGAGAGAGAGAAGAGCCCAAAAATGAGCCATGCTGCCTGGAGGGGATGTGCTTTGCGATCCTCAGGTACCTTTTGGCTCTATCCAGGGGAGCAGCCCGTCTTTGCTGTGTGGTCAGCCACACTTAACACCTCTCCAGGCTGCGTGATACAAATCCACAGGAGAAGATCCAGCACTGCCATTCTTCCCTTTCAGCAGCTGCTGGCACATTTTGGAAATGGAGGCTGTCTGACGATGCACAGTGCTCCAGATCTCTTACTTGCCAATGGCATAAAGGGCTTAAAATGTTATAATGGGACCGCCGGTGTCCACCAAAGCAGTTCATAGGAGAGACTAGGATTTCACAGTTTCTTCTCCTTCCTGAAGCAGTACCCCTGGGTTATTGCACTTATTAAATTAGGAGCTGTAAAGCAACTGGGTAAATAATAAATTGCTAGAAGGAAATAAAAAAAATGCCACCCATTTCAGTTATTAGTCCAGATGACTGAATTAGGTGTTGAAACAGCAGCTTTGAAGTTTGACTCATTAAATCACACACCAATTCAGTGCTTATTAGGTCTCCAGTCAGATATATAAAGGCACCCGGAAGATAGGTTTGCTGTTAGTAATAGCCATTACTTTTTCTGCTGTGAGCAGCCTGAGTCTCATGCTGTTTGCTGGGTTGTGAGAGAAGAATTTAAAGCACCAGCTCCCGGTGCCACGTGAGAGTTTGGGAATTATGAGGTTTTTTTCTGAAGAAGGAGTTCAGAAACTGGGTGATAACTACACAAACATTCAGAAAGAGTCAGGAAGGAGCTGGGAGGAGACTTTCTGGTCTATCTCTGTCCCAGAGGAGGATCAACCTGTAGACACTGCAGTGTTTACATCAAGAAGTTGGGCTCTTGCACTCAGCAACATGGACCCACACTTCGGAGGCTTCCCCCCATACCTCAGTCCATCCATCCATGCATCCATCCTGGATGTCCTCTTCCTTGTGCATCTCCTGTGTACCTTGCCCATAACCCATAACTCACCTCCTGCCAGCCAGCACTGTCTGAGGGATGGGCCAGCAGCCGGGATGCTCACGTGCCATCATCGCTCAGCCACCAGCTGGGCGATAGGTGCCCCAGACCAGAAGGCACTGGTATCGAGCTTGCCAAAAAATATGAAAAGACCTTCCTTGAGCACAATACTTCCCTTAAAAGACTGCCTGATTTTTATCTAGCCTGACTCCTTTAAAAAATTTGCATCCTTATGGGTTACGGAGATATTAAAACTGGAGATCTCCTCTGCTGGAGTTTAGTGTTCAGACATGGCACTGTTGGCACTATGTATAGAAAAGTCCTAAGTGAAGTCTTCAAAGTTATGAGGTTAAAAGAATAATACATTTTACATTATTCATATTTGCCTTATGTTAGGAAATATAAGGTCATGGTTTCCACCTTTTCTCACAGCACAATATTTAGAAATCTATTTTTAAAGTGAAAATTTGGATTCTCAGTTAATAACCTGATTCCAGGAGCAAAAAGCTGTAAGTGAAATACGTTGCAGGACTGAACAATCCAGAGCTAGCAATGGCATGTGTGTGCCTGGGAATTCCCAGTGCTCACACATTTATAGGACCAAAGGTTTAACCAAATGTTCAGACCATGAATCCAACTCTCTCTCCGGGAGTTTAGTATTTAATCTCCTAACCCAAATATTTCAGCTGAAACACTGCATTTCTTTAGGACCGAAGCAACTGGGCATATCTGTGGCCTAAGCTGTCTTCCAACTTGCAGCTAAAATGGGGAAAGACCTTCTGAGATAAATAATACATAGAATACGCTCTCACCCACAGCTGCCTCTTGCTGAAAGATGCCCTTTCTGTAGTTGACCTGTAATTAAAGGAACAATAAAGCTGACTCATCTCATAGGCTTTTTGTGAGGTTTAAAGTGTTTTCTGGATACCTGGTTAAAGGTGCAACATAAGAGCAAGTCACTTGTGTCCCTTCAACCCTGTGGCTTGGAGAGGGCAGCAGCAGTAGGATGTGGTTGACTCGCAGACTCCCAAGCTCCTGAGCACGGGGGTGCCGGAGCAATGTCTGCTAGTCTTGCCTTCGCCTTAGCTTCTGAACACCTGAAAGGCCTTAACCCATTAATGTAGGATCATAGGATAATTTGGGTTGGAAGGGAGTTGAGAGCAGGGTCAGCTAGGAGGTCAGACGAGGTTACTCTGGGTTTTATCTGGTCTGGTCTTGAAAACTTTGCTTATGCTCCCTTTAGAAAAGTCAGGTCCACGTTCCTAAGGGATGTGACCAGGTCTCACAGGAAGGCAGTGTCAGAGTCACAAATTTCACGTGGGTGTTAATCCCTCTTGGCAAGCACACAGGGACCACAGTTCCAAGTTTTCCTCCATAACCCAGAGGATATGGTTGTTTGCGTCTTTCTAATGATGAAAGCCAAGCTTTTCACTTAATCATCTGGGTCCAGGAGCTGTGGTTTTACAAAGAAGTGCACGTTATGAGACACTTGATTAAAATGAAAAGCACAAGCTGACACCGTGGACTTACCCCGGCAGCTTCCTGCATCTCTTGATTTTATGCCGACCCCTGTTTGGGCAGGAGAGGTTGTGAGGGGGCACTGGTGACTCCAGCAGGACACAAAGCTTGTTATTAGGTGATTTTTTTATTTGTCTTGCTAACGGTCCAAGAAATGTCTGTAAAGAGAATGAAGTCATGCTTCGCTTGCCAGTGCTCCCCACGAGTGATCTGCTGCAATAATCAGCAGAGTCTGTTACACTGGGCATGATTTTCCCAGTTTTTGCCTAGTGCACAGGTCCCATCAGCTGCATGCACGATGCCAGCAGGGTTTAGGCTGCCAGCACGCAGCATTGCAGGCATGTCCAGACCCTTCTTGTGGTGACACGAGCCATGGTAAAGGTGCAAAGTCCAACCCCTCCTGATGTCCCATGATGGCTGCATCCCTAGGGGTGTCCTCCATCCCTGCACCGTGCATGCTAACCCCATGCCTCTGCCTGACCCCTGGCTGGCTAAGACCTTCTCTACTGCCATCCCTTTTCCTTTCCTTCCTCCCCTGTTCCACTCTGCACACAGCAGCCTCTTCCCGTTGTCATAACAACAAGCATCAGCCCGTGGCGGCCATGCCAGCCCTTCCAGCAAAAACACCTCCTCATGGGAGAAAGCGCTGGCTCCTGGCCCCAAACCATCTGGCTGCAGTAGGGAGGAGGTCGAGCTCCTCCCAGGCAGAGGGATGGGGGGCTGCCTCGCCCCACCCACACATTTTGCCTCGGGTCGTGTTCCCCAGCACTCGATGTTGGACACGCAGGCACACATAACGAGCTGTCCCCAGGCTGGTCTCTGCAGCACAGCCTCATCTCACGGGTTGGCTTGCTGCACCGCCCCACTCCCTCTGCGCTTGCCTGCATCCTTCCCTCTGTCTGCCCGAGCCGTAGCAAAGGGATGTGAGGCAGGTGCAGAAAGGGCCATGTCCCAGCTCAGCACCCCACGGCAAGGCAGCGCGTGCATCTGCAGTGCACATCAGTAACCTGCCCCAGCGATCCCTCCTCCCCATCAGCCCACCGGAGTCCTGATATCCCCGGAGCCAGGTCCCCTGACCCTCTCAGCCCTCGGGTCTCCTCTCCTCCCTGTATGACACAACCCCAATATGAAGCATCCTGAGGCATGGGCACGATCAAACAAGACCAGCTCAGTGCAGATTAAGGAGTCCCGTAGGCTCCCTGTGGCCTAGGACATGCTGCTCCGAGGGGGACCAGGACCACAGGCACAGCCAGAGCTGCTCCTGAAGGCACTGGAGGCACTGGGCATCAACCCTGTGTTCCAGAAAATCCATCCAGTCCAAGGCCTCAAAGGCGTTTCTCCTTCTGGAAGCCTGTGGCCAGCAACAGATCAAAACCACTCAAGACCAGCCTGTTCAGAGCAAGGGGATGCTGCTACATTCAGAGGTAAGCAGGAACCAGAGCACCAAGACTAAGTAACAAAGATCTGAGGTTTTCCTACTCTTTATTCATTCCTTGCAAGCTTTGTGTGAGCTCCATTTGGCCCAGACCCTTTTATGCCAGGACCAAAACCCAACGCCCTCCTTACTGGCCCTCAGTCTCTCTTCCCAGCTCTTTTCCAGCAAGCCCTGCCAGCTCCACCCCTCGGGAACATGCGCGGCTCTTTGCACTGATGCTAATGTGGAAAAGCAAAACCAGAAACCAACCAAAAACTTGCTTGCAGGGCTAATCTTGGTGTGGACAGTTGCCTATGCCCACCTCCACCCCGTCTTGGCTTCAGTCCTGCTCCATCTCCCTGGAGGCATTACTTCATGCCAGTCCTTTCCCCTCTGTTACTCCTCCCGCGCCAGCAGCTCCCTTTGGTGCAGCTCTGTGCAAGACTGTGGAGTGACTGAAAGTGGGTAATCTGATTTTTTGTTAAAGCCATCCTGCTCTCTCTCTACACAAGCTCATCAGCTCTCCCCAGTAGCGATGCTGGGCCACATCTTCCAACACAGTGCAGGTAAAACCCACCCCTCGGCTGGGTAATCTGGCTCCTTCTTCAGCCAGGAGCCCTACGAGAGGTCAAGGAGTGAAGATGCCTGAAGGTGCTTTTATGCCTGTGATGCACATAAAGGCCTGGTTATAACAGGAATTAATCTTTCCAGGTTCTCAAGTCAAGCTCCCAAGCTGCTGGGAGGCTGAGGCTGAACCTTCGGAGGAGGAAAGACCATTTCACCATGGGACTCAGGTATTGCAAAAGAACAGCCGAAATTTCAGGCTGCCAGAGAGAGGCACTGGTTTGAACCTCCTACAGCATTGTCACAACCTTCCCCCCTTGGCACGGCGATTGGTAACTGCGTTTCCCGGGGGGAACCAGCCTGTAACATCAGCCAAAGGATTCTTAGTATTTTGATACTACGTTTGGCTTCCCAGGGGAGGAAATGTCTGGTCTCTGTGTCTAGAAAACAAAGACTTTTTAGGGGGAAGGGATTTCTTGGGACACCTGATTAATTGGAGCCACTCTGGAGATTCATGTAAACCAAATTGGTTCCAGGTTTGGGAGATTAGCGGGGTTTAGCTGCAGCGTTCTCCAGACAGCTCTGGCTGCTTTTAAAGCGTCTCTGTTTTTAAGCATTGGAGAAACTATTTTTTAAAAAGGAAAAATCATTCCTCCATTCAGTGGCTAAAGCACACACTGGAGGGGCTGGCAGCGTATCTGGAACAAACGTCACCATTCCGCGGCCTCCAGCCAATACTCTGTGCCTTCAACCACCGTAAAGGAAAATACAAGGTGTTATTAGTGTAGTAAAGCACCCAATCTTCCCCAAGCCCTGGCTCTCACACATCTCCCTAGGCCCACAGAGGCTCTTTGGATGCACAGACCAAAATGCTAGATCCACTTCTACTGCACCCAGCAGACCTTCAGAGCAGGGACAACAGCAAGAGCAGGAACGCCCTGGAGCAGAGGGATGCAGAGCATAGCACCCACCACCCAAAGCTTTCTAAGCCTTTACAACGTGGGAGAACCCCTGGGGAGATGTCACCCAAAGCTGGGCATCTTTAGGCCTTGCTGTTACACATGCTTTAACCACTGGACTTTTCTCATAGCCTTACGAGGAGGCCATGATTGCTGTCTGCAGCTGGGGAAACTGAGGCATGGAGCAGGGACCTGCTTCCCCAGCTGAGTGCTGGGGACGGGTACACTCTTTCTTCATGAGTGATGAATAAATGAAAGAGCAGTAATCGCTGCAAAGCCATCCAGCTCTCAGAGGGGAGGAAGGTAGAGGTTCACAACTGCCACCAACACCTCTCCCTCCTCTTCATGCAGAAATGCATCTTTTGTGAGACTAAACGGAGACCAGATGAGCTTCCCCACCCCTTCCCTCATCTCTCATCTAACACAGCCACCGTGCTCCGAAACCAGTGCCGGAGGAGCCAGATATTCGGGCTATGGGCTCTGATGTTTGGACCAGGAGCAGCTGGTTCTGCTGGCTGATGCAGCCCCAGCTGCATGGTCACAGGTAGAAATCAGATAGAGATTTCCTTCCTTGGCCTGTTTTGCAAAGCCTCCCTCTACCAGCCCCCCTGCATTAGTCTCTGAACTTGCCTGCAAATGCCCATCAAAGGCTGGTCAGACCGCTGAAGGCGATGGGGTGAAGATGAGCAGGCGGGAAGTTGCCCAGAAGGGTTTACTGAGGCATAAAGGGAACGGCTGGGCTGAAGGCAGCTTGCTTCCTTGCAAGGACAATTAGCAGGGGGAAATTACAAGCTTTTCTTCTTTTTTTTCCCCCTAATGCTCATTTCAGGAGCAGCGCTGGCGGTGGACCAGCCTCAGGCAGGTCTGGCTCCTGAGATGTGACGCTTGCTGCACCGAAACTTGCATCAGCTGGAAAGCGTGGTCTGAAAGGTTGGGGTTCACAGGGGTGCTGGGTTGCAGCAAGCCCCCGAGCTGCTCCCTGCAGGCAGGGTGAATGGGCAAAGGAGGACAGGGAGGGGAGCAGATTCTCTCCCTGCTCCAAAATACCCTCTTTAGGGTTGCTTTCCCCCAGCTGGTCCTGTGGCGTGGATGCCCCAGGCAGCGGGGCAGGCAGCACCCCGCACTCCGGCACGCTGACGGGGCAGAGGAGGGAGCACCGCTGGGGCTTGCGAAGCCTCTCCTGATCTCCCTGGCCAAGAGCTGGGGTTGGAGCGCAGCCTCTCTGGATCAGGCCCTCGATGTGTTTAACTGGGCGAGGACACAGTGGGGAGAAACACCCAGAGGTGCCCGGGAGGGGGAAGGATGGTCTGGAGGGACGCGACAAGGAGGGAGTGAGGAAAGCAGCCCTCTCGGCTCGCTGGCAGGGCACGCTGCTTGCCCTGGCAGCAGAAAGCCCAGCAAGACCCCCATGGCATATATGGACACCACAGGATGCTATGCAGCACCCCAAGTTTTGGGGAATCCAGCAAGGAAGGACACCTCCTAAAAAATCAAGCCCAGGGATGCTTCCTGCAGGTGGTCTCTCATCAGTGCACTGAATTCAGCCCGGCCTCTGCAGAGCCCCATCAGAGCATCCACCATGTCACTTCGCTTCACTACAAGCACTGCAAGGAGGAAATATGGAAAAAAACATAGCCGTGGCATTTGTTGCGGCAGCACTTCACGTGCAACTGGGGTGTTTTCAGCAGCGATTGCTTGGGAGGGGTGGCTGCAACTTAACACTGGTTTATCCGAATTTGCCTCCATCATTTTACAACCCAGGTCCCTGACTGTGCTAAATAAATGAAAATTAAAGACTGCCAGTCATGCAAGTAGTAATATGTTGGGACTTTAAAATTTATTCCAACATGCTATTTTTTTAAAAATACGCTCAGATTGAGCAGACAATCTGAGCTGTAGTAAAGGCAATATTATACTTGTAAAAACTTCTCATTCACAGTACAGATGTCATTTACAATAAGGGTCACAAACATCAAATACTGAGTATTTTTTCTTCTTCTTTTTGTTTTTTGTTTTGTTTCATTTTTTTGTGGTTTTTTGTTTTGTTTTTTCTTTTACATCAGACTGTGCTTTTACCTGCATTTTTTTTTGCACTGATATAACCATACAGACATTGCAAGATGCAAGTGTAGAAACTGGAGTTAAAATAAAATTACAGGCAAAACTACCAAATTACATTGTACGCTGTACATATTTACAGTACCTTTTTTGGAATGTATTGCCATTTTAAGAACATATAGAAACTTTCTACAGACTATTCCACTTACAGAATACATACACCTTTTAGAAAAAAAGGCAAATATTTATCTTACATGAGACCATGTATATTAAATTTGCGTACACATTATTATTATTATTATTATTTTTTACATTACATTTACTAAAGTGATCGTAAGTGCCATCATATCTCAGTAATGAAAACAGATTGGTTTTATGCCATCAGGACTGATTTTTTTAATTTTTTTTTTATTTTTTGTAAATAATTTACAGTATGGTTTTATTTGTAAATACTGTGCAATAGATGGAAATACTAAAAAAAAAAGAAAAGCACATAATGAAACCAAGTCAGCAAATGAAAAGCTATTGCAAGAACAGCAGAAAAGGGCTAGATCAAATTGTCCAGGATTTTGCATGAAAATTGGAATAATTTTAATGACTTCTGCGTGACCAAGTATATTGCTTGTCCAGGTGCTGTTTCTGTGGATTTAAAAAAAAAAACCAGGGAAAAGTGACAGCTGGCTTAGGAGAAAGCCAACTCTTCTGCAGATTTTTTGGTGGAGATGAAAAAAAGCGACGGGAGGTGGCCAGTTGCGCCTGACATCGCTCCGACGGAGCTGATGGTCAACGACTGGAAGGGTGCTTGGACGCTTTTCTCTGGCTGCCTGCAGGCAGGCACCACCGGCTCTGCCTGCCGCCATCTCCCGCCGCGGGCAGCTCCAGGGCTCGGCAGGCGAGCAGGCAGCGGGATCGGCCCAGCACTCGCAGCAAACCCCAGCGGCTTTGACGGGGCTCGAGGGAGCGCAGGGTTTGGGACCAGCTGGTGGCTTTTATCAGCGAGTCCGAGCACTGGCCAAGAAGTGCAACTTTATAGACACCAGGGTTGAAAATGTCACCCCTTAGGAGCAGGTGATGAAATACATTTCCCAGTCATAAGCTGTAATGTCACAGCTACTTCATCATTACTTTTAAGAGTTTCCTGCTGCAGTTCCTGGGTATCCAGCCAACAACCTGTGAATAATTAGAGCTGACAGAGATCTGCTTCAAGGCGCAGGGGCGTTTTGGGGAGCCAACTGCCCTCCTCTCCTCCTCCCATGGTCTGCTCAGTCCTGCAAGACACCAAGCTCTGTAACCTTGATAAAAGCAGCTAAATTCATGCTTAAGCACAAAGAAACTCCAGAAATGCTTAAGCTTAAGCCAACGTACAAGTGCTTTATTAGCTCTGGATATAATGCTTGGTACTTAACATGACTGCTTCAAGGAGTTATTTAAGAGCATGGGCCAAGTCCTCCGTGCAGAACGATCTCTTGGATGCCCGAGCATCTGTTTGCCATTGAGTACCTGCATTCATGGGAGCTACACAAACAGCTTACCAGGGAAGGAAATATCAGAGTAGGGTTTTGGCTGATTAACCAGCTATATAACAAAGAGGAGCAGACAGTCTCTGGAGGCCACGTGCCTTCATGGACTACAAATTCAAGAACCTCTGCCATAAGAAAAGCAGGAGATTTTACTTCCACCTGCCGATGAAAAGGAAGGGCTGGGCTTTGGTTTTTAATTTGCCTATTTGCATTATTAATACATTCTCTTGCAAATAATACTGCTAACTGCTCTGCAAAGCATCTGTAACGATACAAACTTGGCCACCCCTGCAGCCCTTGTGGAAGGTAAATCAGGATTTATCACCCCTATTTTGCAGACAGAACAGACACCCAGAGTGATATTAAAAGCTGTGGCTTGCAAACAGCTTTCACCAAGTCTGACACAGGGAAGCCAACGGGTGCTCCAGATAGGAAAGACAGCCACCAGTGATGGCTGGGTCTTCAGCCCCGCCGTAAATAACGCGCAACTCTACGAAAATCGGCGGAGCTGCATTGCTGTGCTCCTCGGCTGAGTATGAGGCAGAGGGGAGATACGATTTGCACAAGGTCACGCTATGATTTCACATCAGGGCTGGGGCAGCCCCTCGGGGACGCGCGCCCTGCCCGCAGACGGAGATGCTGGTGCCGGCACGGAGGAGGACACCCTTCCCCCGGAGCTCTGAGCTGTCAGTGTGATAATTAGCCCTTAAAGATAATTTTTTTTTTTTTGTGATCCTTTTTGCCTATCCAATAGGCCATATTGCGCCCGTTAGGTATAACATGAAGCACCATTTCACCCCAGCCAGAGCCTCCCCCGCCGTGCCCGCAGCAGCTCCGCTGAGAAGCTGAACCGGGTGGAGACTCAGCACAGCCTTGGGGTTTTTTTTTCCCATCTCCTGAGTATTCAGCAGACCCTGCATGCACCTGCTCCACGGCTGCCAGGTGATGGGTATGGGATCCAAGCAGGGATGACCCGGGGAGCACCTCACTGCTGCAAGGCCCTTTCCCAAACTCCTCTCCCAGCTTTTTTTTTGGCCACAGGCAAAGGCATCCGGATGGTCGCACACACCGCTGCCCCACGCAGCGCCGGCTGCCAGCCCAGATGCTCTGCAGCCGAGATGCAGAAAGCTTCAACTCATCTTGAACTGCTGGAAAAGCTTTAAAAAGTAATAATAATAATAGTAAAAAAATAAACCACAACAAGAAAAGCAAGAAACCAATGTAATGAGGGACGTCTGGGTTTTGTTGGGCTTTTTTTTTCCTCTGTCCAGAAATGACAAAGGGATAAAAAAAACCCCATGCAAAGTATCAATAGGTCAAGGATTAAAATCCAGTTACAGAAAGAAGCTGAGCAAATTTGATCTAGCCCAAAGCTCATGTCAAATGCACCTAACAGAACCAGGACACTGAGTGCACAACTGCTGCATTATTTTTCTCTATGTACAATTTCTATATATATATATATATATAAAATTTAAATACAAAAAGCTACCTTGGAATAATGTTAAGAGTGTGACAAGGGCAAGGGAGGGAAAAGTGGCAGAAGCCAGGAAAGTCGAAACCATCTCTAGATTTGCTGGATGGTTTCCAGGGATGCTCACACCGACCCTGGCTGAGCAGTCCACTCTGAGTCATCTCGACATTAAACACCCGCTTAAAACCTGAGTAGGATTCAAGGCGGTGCTTAAGCGTTTCAGTGAACGGAGTTGCTATGCTGAACTGAACTCCCAGCTCCTGCTCCTGCCATGGGATCTGGCCGGGTTTGAAAGCAGGACCAGCTTCCAGGCTTGTGGCCAAGATGGGGAGATGGGAAAAAGGGAAACTTGATAAAAGTGCTAATTAAGGTATAAATGGGTTCTGGACGTTGTTTTGGTCAGTGTCACAGCCTTAATGTTATTTCCATGATATCTTCTTTTATACTTAATTCCCTTTACAAGAAAAGCAAAAAAAGTCGTCACAGAAGATTATTAAAAAATTTATATTATTTGCCCGTGAAACGGGAACAGTTCATAGCTCATCAAGTCTGGCAAGGAAATATGTTCTCATTCAGGGTTTTATTTGATTTCTTTTAATTTTTTTTCTTTTTTTTTTTTTTATAAAAAAGTGTATTACGTACCCGATAAACTGGAACAGCTCTGAAAGAAGAAAGAACTGGTCCACTGGTTAAATATTTATACCTTTTTTTTTTGTTGTTAAAATAAAAAAAAAGAGGTTTGTACAGATTCCATAGACCAGAAACCCCTCTGAAGTTGTAAAGAGCCTGCTGTCTGCTAGGGCAAACATGTCTCGGACATTTGTATTTTAAAAAGTGTGTTAACGTGACAGAGAGGAATGGCTCCATCAGGTCTCTCTGTATTTGGTATCATATCTATTGGCAGTAGAAGCCATTGCTCCGCTATGGATGGTCATAGTTAAAAATTTGCTCTGGAAAAAGTTACTGTGCATGCATAACAAGCTGATTGCAAATATTAACCACTCAGCATCATAACCTTTTTCTTCCAAAACACAAAAAAAGGGCCCATCTGCCCAATAAGGGCTATGTTTGTGACGTTCTGCTTAAATAAATAAATAAAATTAAAATAAGACACAGACTCACTCATGAGTTACGGAGCCGCAGCCGTGCAAATGAGCAGAGCACAAACTACTCCTGCATCCCCAGAGCTCAACGAAGCCAAACCAGCCAGGACCGAGCGGGGATGGGATGGAGGGAGCTTGTCCGCAACTAAAAAATTACGGAGGAAAAATGGTTGCAAGGCTGGGTTTACTTCCACTTTTAAACCAAGGGAGGGTGTTTACAGAGGGCTTCCAAACCCCAGAAAAGAGGGGCTCTCAGGCACAAGCATGACTTTGCAGGGGCGATGCGGGGGGCATCGCAGAGCGGCCGTACGTGTGGGGAGCAGGCAGGGGATGGAAGGATTAAAGCAAGCAGGAGGCCGGCTTGTCCAGCGAGAGACACCATTCCTGGCACTGGGTCTACATTTGATACATTCCTACGTTCTTGCAGTTAAATCTTTGAAGAAGAACCCTTTTTTTGTCCCTTTTTAGAAAAGTGCTTTAATGTGTTCTGCAGGAGGGAGGGATGCTCAAGATTCAGTTTTTCTTTTGAGTGACAATTTCTCTCGCTGGGAACAGACCTCCCCCTACTCAAGGAAGTGCTAGTTTCATTTACAAGTTCAGGGTAAACACGTTTTTCAAATGTAAAGCAGTCTCAGCTGTTTAAAGCACAACCATAGGCAATCAGAGGGATGCGAGAAAAAAAAAAAAACAAGCACTGTGGGAGAATTAAATAAAGCATGTAATAAATACGAATCATAAACTTCTGTACACAGGAGCAAGGGTTTGTTTTTTTTTTTTTTAATCATTTAATCAATATAAAAAAGTTTTTCTGTTTTGTTTTTGTTTTTCAGTGCATCTTCTTCCTCTTAAAATGCTTAACCCTTTCCTTTCTGCATCTCTCAGGCCCATAATTACGCACACCTAAATGGCAAAAAAGACAAGGTCTAACAAACCCCTTTCCAAAAAACTCTAAAAAAATATTCACAGCCTCAAACATTTTTGTACATTTCAAGCAACAAAAGGTATAGAAAAAGGCACAAGTAACTGCATACATGTGGAGATAATACCAGACTGGGACAAAGAAAACCAGGAATCTTCCAT
The DNA here is from genome assembly GCF_030936135.1 of Gavia stellata. Classification (NCBI taxonomy): domain Eukaryota; kingdom Metazoa; phylum Chordata; class Aves; order Gaviiformes; family Gaviidae; genus Gavia; species Gavia stellata. The sequence goes on along the minus strand of NC_082622.1, from coordinate 7,152,848 downwards.
GGGTTTGGTCATTCACTAGAGTGCTTCTTATAGCGATGATTATACTAAAGGAATAGTGTTGAAAATGTCTGTTGATTTTACATAGGAAGCCTAAAGGTGGAACAGATGGTGGAGGCTTAAGTACTTCCCGCATTTTCATCCACCTTTTTTTGAGTTTGACCTAAATCTGCGTGCTCTAGGTGTGGACTGCTCTTCCTGGAGGTTCCCCCTTGGCGACTGGGCTCTCCGGAGAAGTTTCTCCTCCGGACGGAGAACGGCTGGGCGTGTGAATGGCTCGATGAGGGCTCTGAGAGGCAGCCAGTGCTGCTGCTTCGGTCCGACGGCTGGGAGGGTTGATCTGAGATGAAAGTGCAGGATGATTCAAAAGAAGTGCTCGAGCTGCCAGATTGCTTCTTGCCCGTTTTTTTGAAGGGTTTTTCCCCGCTTATCGAAGGCTTTGGAGAGTGCTCGTCGGTTGTGCTGGGGCTGGCTGGGGATGCCGAGCAGCCTGCCTGCTCCGCGTGGCTAGACTCAGCAAACATTTTTACCCTGTATTCCTCCTGGTCTGTCTTTTGCTGAAGCTCACTAGTCCTCATTTTCTCTTCTAAGTAACCACTGCTCGTAAGCTCTGGGGACAGTGTGTATTTAGAAACCTTTGCAACCGGGGAGACGGATGCCGACGACGGCTCCCGCGGGACCTGAGGTTCCTCGTCCCTCTTGGGAGCCCGGCTGAACTCCGTGAAGCCACTGCTGCCAGAGGCAAAGTATCCCGCTTGCAGGGACACAACTGAACTGGGCACCAAGCTGGGATGGGTGCTGGGCCTCGCCTGGACCATCTGGATGCCCCCAATGGGAATCATAGGATATGGGGTCCTCGTGAGCTGCTGCGAATGCAACGGAAGATGGCTGAAGACATTCTCCTCCCCTCGGCTGGGAGTGTGGACATGTATTTCATGAGGTGCCTGCAAGGGTCTGGAGCAGATGGGCTGCGTGATGCCAGGTGAGCATGTTGGGCTTCGTGGTTCTATCTTCTGCACCAGAGAGGGGAAAAAAATAGCTGAATCAGTGCAATGTACAGGTTACAGCATTAGCATCATGAACGCCCACTATAAGGATTGGGTTTGTTAATGTTTTACTCTAATTTGAGGGAGATCAATCACCCAAGGAAGATTTGGAGCCCCAAACCTTTAAGGTAAGGAGCAGCACAACGCACAGCATTTGCCTTCTGGGTACAAATATGCCCACGGTCTGTTTGGGCACAGATCCAGGGCTTTGGTTCAGGCTTGGATCATTATAGAGTCATAGAATAGTTGGGGTTGGAAGGGACCTTTAGAGGTCATCTAGTCCAACCCTCCTGCAATAAGCAGAGACATCCTCCACTAGATCAGGTTGACCAGAGCCCCGTCCAACTCGACCCTGAATGTTTCCAGGGATGGGGCATCTACCACCTATCTGGGCAACCTGTTCTGGTGTTTCACCACCCTCATTGTAAAAAATTTCTTCCTTATATCTAGTCTAAATCTACCCTCTTTTACGTTAAAACCATTACCCCTTGTCCTATTATCAGAGTTGCCTCTGAAACCCCAGCAGAAGATGCCAGCATTTCCTGCCATCCAAGACGCTTTGGATTCCTTTCGGTACCTGGGGTTTCTGAGAGCCCAAAATAATGTTATTTATTTTTACTGTACTTTCTTAAAGCAGGATTACATTCTTACAGCTGCTAATTGCAAGGATGTTTTGGATCGAGTGAGACATAGCATTAACTCTGACAAAGCACACCCATCAGTGTGGTCCCCACCACCACCCTCATGGTGTGGTCTGTAGAAATCAAGGGTTAAGACCCTACCATTTTACCTTTTCCTCTTTCTGTCTCGGTGCTTCACATAGTTTTCTAATGTACATCATGGAGAGATATGTGGCTAAACAGAAATGGATTAATTAGTGATAAGATTACAACTAAACCCCTAAATAGGACTCCCAAGAAGAGGAAGCAACAGAAGCTGAAGTCAACTCTACATTAAGATGGGGTTAGCTATAAAATTTGAGGATTCACTGGAGGGCATATTTCTTTGTAGGATTATGGAGAATTGCCTGACCCTGAGAGCTGGATCTCTATGAAGAGGTGACAGAGGAAAGCAGCAAAAGAGAACAGAAGAGAGAGAAAGCAAGAGCCGCTGAAGATAGTGTATACTTGGTCAGCAGTTACAAGCCCAAGCACTTGCTAAATTTCACTTATCCACATGAAGTCTTGGCAGAGTCACTGTAAGGATGCTGGGAAATCCCCAAACAAATCATCTCAATGGTGCAACAGCCACCAGAAGGAGAGACTACCTACTGCGAGAGCCAGTGGGAAGAGAGATGGTCACAGTCAGGCCTGATGCACAGACTTGGCAGAAAGCCTTACACTGAAGCTAAGCTATAATCATCTCCAAGATTCTAAGCAATGCATAGGGCACCAGTTTTGAGCACAGAGCTCCGTTTGGGATCTGATAAAGCCACCTCTGATCTTTCTGTCTCTTGTAGCCTTACCAGGAACGCAATTTTGCAACAAAAGCCCAGCTGTCCATCTGGCTAATAAATAGAAAGTTTCCTGTTCAGGTCTTTATTGTTGCTTTGGAGTCATATGAGAAAAGCAACAGTGGTGACTTTGGGTGCATAAAAGGAGCAGGAAAATGGAGCAAAAAGGTATGTGTGTGAGAGCGCAAGTTAAAAGGTATGAATAGGCAGATAAGCAGGGTTAGACAATATTGTCTCCTACTGTGGACTAGCAAGCTTAGGAGACTTGCTACAAGTAGTGGCAGCGGGCAGTTTTCCTGACAGAGATGCTTTAGAGTCGAAGCACCGGGGTTTCAACAGCCCTGAGATTCACCACAAGTTAATTGAGAGGAAAGGGAAATAGCATTAAAGCAAGCAAAACTTTGGACCTAAACCAAAGGATAGTCTCTGAGAACATAAGACAAATGCTTATAGTGGAAAGCAGAAGGAAGGCAGCGCCAAAAGATGGTACATTATCATAGACATGGAAGAAACGCACACTGGGCAGCGTGGCTTTTTGGGAGAAGACCTGGGTCAGCATCTGCCGTGACAGGTTCTCCAGGGGTTGTATAAAGGCCTCTCCCTTCCCAGTGCAGTCCAAAAGGGCTTGAGTCTCTCCTCACACCAGTTTCAGAGCAGAGTAACTCCAGCAACTGAATCTTAGGTTCATCAGCATAAATTACAGGAGCGCCAGGCACTTCAGTAGAAATGGGAAACGTTCCACCAAACCTGACGTCTAATTTGCCTGTAGCAGTGGGAGGAACATGCGATTTTCCTTTACCCATAGGATTTGATATGTCCAGCAGAGAGATTAAATAATTTTCTGGACCCAGTGGGAAACACCTCTCTGTGCTGAAGAAAGAAGCGAGATGAAATCAGAGATGTCCAAACAACATTTCTCAGCAGTTAATCTAATAGAGTTGCCTGTGTATGTACGTAGCTCAGGAGTCAGCAACAGAGTGCAATGGCTAGTTCAGATCTGGTTCAGATCACTGACCAGTGAAAAATGGTCACAGCTTCACCCCCGCTGGTGAAATCTCAGAAATGGGTATGAATTCCCAGGAAAAAAGCCTTTTATAAACAACTAGTCATTATTAAGCCGTCATCCTTACTGCTTGTCTCAGGAGGAGACTGATTGGGTCAGGAGTATAAATAATCCCTTGGAGAAGGGACAACTTTATTTCTCTTCAGCTGAGATGGGCAGGACCAAAATGGGTGCAACACCCATTGCCGTCCACTGCTACTTTTCTCTGGGTTACCTGTGACACAGGTCACTGTGTGCTTCTGCATTGCAACCCTCACTAAAAAACATATCAAAGAGCATACTGCAGGGACTAGAAAGCAAGAGCAACTTGAACTTACCAGCTTGGACTCGTAGAGCTGTACGTTTTTGCCAAAAAACCTGTGAGGTAGAGGCATCGAAGATAATATCCCATGCTGGGCTTGATATGAGCTTTGAACTTTGTCATCTGCTGCTGATTTGCTAGTACCAGGCAAGTCCTCTTTCCCGGGGGATGGATACCTAGGCGACTCTGAGCAGCCTGGAGACAAGACTTTCTTCAGCGATAAATATCTGACTGATGACATCTCTCTGCTCGGAGAAGAGTGCCTCACAGGGGAGACTTCTCCTTCTGGTGGAAGGTATGTTCTTGGGGACAGCTCTCTTCTGGGGGAAAGATGCCTGCTGGGCGACAGCTCAAGTCTTGGTGACACACATCTCAGTGGTGATGCCTCCCTCCTGGGAGAGACGCGCTGGCAAGGAGACAACCCTCTCCCTGGAGACAGGCACCTTAGAGAAGACAGTTCTCCAGTTGGTGAAAACCGTTTCGGTGAAGTTTCATTTTTGGTTAATAGGTGCTTCCTCGCTAGCATTGGTCTGCTGCTGCCACCACCTCTGCCAGAGTCCTGGCTTGGAGACCACCTTTTTCTTGGGGATGTGTCTTTTGAGGTTGACAGGTCCATAACTAAGGACATCTGTGGCCTTGTGACAGACTCTCTTTCAGCAGAAGCCAATTGTTCGGTGGAGGTCAAAGCTGGTCTGTGGAGACTCAAGAAGCTATGGCACACAGCAATGTCACTGCTGTCGGCTGACCACTTTGTTTCCAGCCCTGAGGAGGAGGTCTGCTGGCCTTCACCTACTTTCTGGCTGCTGGAAATAGTTTCTTGGGCTAGGGACAATGCTATTTCAGTGCCTTCCTCTTGAGAAGATGGAGAACCACCTGAAGAGTGCATCAGGAGGGTGGTGTGTTTGCCTTCTGGCAACTTTAAAGGTGGCTCATCTTGGCTTTCCTCTTCCTCCTCATCTTCTTCATCTTCATTATCATCATCATCGTCAGATTCCTCTAGGTCTGAAAACTGGTGTTCCTCAATTGGCTCAGATCCCTCCCGCCCCTCAGAGTCCTGGAATAGGTCTTCACTGGTTCCTGAAGGGATGGGCAAACACAAAACAGAGAGTGTAAAACACACATACAGGGACTATTTTTGTGCTAAATCTACTCAAAAGTTCTATGGCATCAAAAGGAGAGAGGATCTGGCTGTTTCCCAGATCTGATCATCTCGTGCTTTGAAGCCTGCAGTCTTGCCCTCTGTGCCAATTCCACTCCTGATGATCCCAGTAGATCCCAGTGAATCCCACGATTGGGACTTCCCGCTCTACGCTAATTTTGGTTCCAGCCATTGCTCTGTCAACACATGCAGACATCAGTCCCTGCTTCTGCTGTACACCTTCACACACCCTGCCTGCCTCTCTCTAAAAATGCAAAAAAGGCCCTTAATAGATGAGGAGAACAGCATCACTATTATCCTTTGGTGGGCTTTTTATGACTATTTGTTGCAATGGTGACTACAAAATATCTACAGCTGCCAAAGTACGGGAAAGTTGTTGGGATGACTGCTCCCATCCTCCACATTTTGGGGCTTTTCCTGCCTAGATTACGTGACAGTTAAACATTGGCAAGACAGGACTTTTATTAAAAAGCAAACAATAGGGTTGAAAGAACCTCTGTGGATTTTCCCTTATTTTGATAAATTCTAGCTATGTTGCAGATGCTTCTTTGCAGCAGAGGTTTTTGCTGTCTGTCTGGGAGGCCTTGCACAGGCTTTGTTAATAAGAGCTTGTAAACAGTGAAGAGTATACAAAGAGCAAATTCTAAGGGATTTGAAATGTATCTGCAGCTAAAAATACAGCATCTCTCTTCTACTTTAAGGGCCAGCAGAAGCTTTCTGAGATCAGTACCAAGCTTCCAAGCAGATCGCTGCTGGCTCACCTGCTGCTCTGCACTGCACTGAGAGAAATCTGCACTTCCCCACGCCAGATGTGCAGCTATCCTGGCAGAAATGCACGCTCAGCCTGAAGAGGTCCATCGGGAACAGCCACTGGATGTCACTGTAGCTCAAAAAAATTACACCATCAGGAGGCTTTCCTGCAAGTCCCCACTGCTCTGGAGGGGCTAATAAAATACCCGTTTCTCAAAACTTTGTGCCAAGCACCAAGACGATGGGTGCAGAGCTGCCGGGACACGCTTGGTCCCTGGCTTTGGAAGGAGAGTGACTGGATGCTCCTTTGACACCTGCGTGAAGCTGGCTAGCTAATTGCATCACTACTGGCCTCTTTTCCCTGTCAGTTCAGCCTAGGGCACTGTTTCTCCTCTGATGAACACTGAAATTGTTTTCCATTTAGAGCTGACATCTGTCAGCAGGACAAGCCAGCGGGGAAATTAAATGGAGCTAACACTGAGGCTGGACCACACCTGCCTGCAGCAGGCAGGGTGGTTTTCAGAAGGGGACACGGACACACAGTGAGAAGTCACTGTGATCTATGGATAAAAAGTCTAATTTTGTTTAATTTGAATAACAGGGCCTTACTAGCAAATGCTCATTAAGTATTTGGCATTACCAGTGAAATAAGACATGTATTTTACCGCAGCTGATTATCCATCCAAGAGTCAGCCTGAAATGCATCTCATTTGCTCCCCATCCTGTTTCAAAAGAGTCTGTTAACTAGTCCATAAAGCGAGACCTACTGCAGAACTCATACAGCATCGCGTCAGAGTCAGCAGCTCTCCACCAAGAGGCTGACTTGCATTGTGAAATGCTTGTATAATGATGGTGTTTGCTGGACTCAGGATCCAGTGAAGGGTTGTTTGCAAACTCCCAAAGGAACTGAGCTCAGAACAAATATTATTCCAAACGACCAGTTCTCCCAGCTGTAGGGTGAACTGTGCATATTTCTTGCTTGGAAAAGGAATGCCTTTCACTAGCAGAGCTATGAGCTGGTCCCTGTCTCTGATTTCGGGGTTTGACATCTATGGGCTTTGGGATGGACAGGCAGCTATAGCCTCAGCCTCCACTGCGTGGCTTTGAGAGCCTGGTGCTGTGTGGTCTCCTTTTTTGGCCCCACTCACACAATGGACAGGCGCTGGCCAGGACAGAGAGCAAGGTCAGACATACGGAGCGAGGGAAACGTGAAGCCAGCTCCTCACTGGGGAGTTGCTTGCATTTGCCACCAAGGGAAACATTTCAGTGAGTCCTGGGACAGCCCAAAGGGAATTTGCTTTGGTCTCCTACCACGCTCCTTGCAGGCAGAAGGAGAGCTCAGACCTGAGCCCTGGCTTCCTGCAACTGAAATGCATTTTGCTGAGCTAATGGGCAGAGAAAGGACAAGTCAGGAGAAGACAGAGAGGGAGGGAGAGATGGAGGAAGGAAGGGGAGAGGGAGCTAGTGAAAATGTGCCCCGTCGATGGCTTTGTCTGAGGGTTAAACGTCTGTTTTTCTAAGGTTATTCTACCAAACTGGTGCAATCACACCAAGCAAAAACAGTGCAGGAGTGAAGAATTGTACTCCAATCTCCTTTTATAGTAACACCCCTTACTTTGTCCTGCCCCTTAAATAGAAATAAAAACAATCATCAAGTGAAATACAACTCTAGTTTAAAATAATCCAGGGAGTTTTAGGAACTGCTGCTCCCTCCCCGCCTGCCCCCAAAGGAAAGCACGGCAATCTTCCTGCACTGGTTTGTGTCACATGGAAATAGTCATCTTCTTTTTTCTTTAATTAATATAGTCCTTGCTAGGCTCTGTTCTGAGCCTCCTGGCAAAGGAGAGAGAAGACACTCTCTGGTTACACAGGGGAAGGCTCTTTGCAATCCATTACTCTGAGAACAGGGGATGCGGGATACAGCTGTGATCTCTGATTTCTCATGCACCTTTCTGCCATTTTTACATTATTTTCTCATCCATCCAAATAGCCCCAACCATTGCAGTACAAAATACAATTTTCTGACCATCTTCTTGGCTGCTTTATTTAGTATTTACTTGGCATTTGTGAGCAATGGGCCTCCTTACTCATGAGGCAGAATATTTGAAACTTCAGCAGAAATCCTGTGTTAGCTTTAACCAGGTGAAAAAGAAGCTGGAAGGAAAGAAAGGACACATCCTCCCATACCACACCTTCCCGTTTTCACCTTTCTGCATTCCCTCCTGGCAGACCGTCCCCTTTACACAAACGCAAATGGTCTTCATCAATGGGAGGAAATGGGGACTGTACATTTTTTGTAATTCTAAAATTACATGGATTGCTTGCATAATGCAATAAAGTCCAGACAACGCAACACATTCCAGTGAGCAGCCGCTCAGCCAACAGCAGCAATGGGAGCGGCAGCCCTTCTGAAAGCTAATGGGTTCCTGGCCTCTGCAGTCCAGGTAGGGCCCTTCCTTGCTGGGCTTAGCAGGTGTCCAACCACCATGTGTTCAGCCACAAGCAGTCAGGGACCAATGATTTAATGGTGGCCAAAAAAAAAGTCCCCAGGTGATGGTCCCATCCTTTCCACTGAGTGCTCTCCCAGCTGACCTGGGGATGCAAGGCAGACCTTTCCCAGGCTTTTGTTTAGACCTACCCTTCCCATGAGGCCAAAGGCTGAGACCAGCTCAGCCTCATCACCTGGACGGGCTTTCACATCGCTCGCACAACGCAGCTGAGTGCACTACTCTTAACCCTGTATGAGCCCGGGGATGAATGACTGAAGGAAATCATGAATGAAAGCATTCCCCTGGACTGGTGAAGTGAGCCCTTGCAGTTCTGTCCTCAGAAGCCTGTAATTATGTGTAACATAAATAGGACTTCTGATTTGCAGGTTTTCAAAAGTGACACTCAATTAATATGATTCATTAGTTCTAATTGACTATAATGGAAAGGTTTAAAATAACAGTTGCTCTTTCCAGAGTCATGCAACCAACATTTCAGGAGCCACTTTCCTCTTTCCCTGTCCAGCTTTGATCTGCAGAAGCATCACCGACGGGTGGTGCAACAGCAGGGAGAGATTTCTGCAGACCATCAGCTAATCAATTATTTTAAGGGAGTTCCCGAGCTGAAGGAGTTCTCCAGCAATCCCACACGGGAGCAGCCTCCCTCTACTCACACCACGCCAACACTTTTCCCTTGGGGCGGCTACTGCAAAATTCCTGACTAGGTTTTCTTTTGGCCATGCCCTCCTTTGGAAAGGCCACAGCCAAGCACAGCATGCTTCTGCCTGACCGAAAGGTTGCTCTGAAAAGCTGGAGAAAAGCCAAGAGTTTGAGCTGATCTGAAAGGAAGAAAGCCATCCCTTGAGGCACACTGTCGGCCAGGTCAGACATCCTTAGCTTTGGTTAGATGTTTATTCTGTGTGGCCTGGGAGAGCCCTTTGTCCATCCCTGTACGTGTCAGGAAAGGCACTGTCAAAGGGGGCACGAGTGTCTGGTAATGCCATAGGGCTTTTTCTTTCTCTCATGTCCTCGTCCCTTGACCGCCCAGGTGACTACACCTGGCCTGAACCAGAACCCAAGCCTGAATCACAGAATCACTACAGTTGGAAAAGACCTGTAAGATCATCAAGTCCAAACATCAACCCAACACCACCATGCCCACTAAACCATGTCCCGCAGTGCCATGGCCACTGCACTGGGGGATCACTGAGGTGTGGGACTGGTTAACCAGTGGGATTTCTCAGATATCTCCTACAGGTTCTCTGCTGGCAAGTTGAGACCTGGTCTGTTCAGGTCCAGGACAGCTGCATCAGCCCTCCAAGCCACATTTGTCCCAGAGCAGTGACACAAGCCCTACAGCCCCATCAGATTGCTCTGCATCTGTACCTCTGCACCTCCAAAACAGGATGGCCACATCCAATCTCCTCCTTGGGAATAATCCCAGGGCCATGCTAATTCTGTGCTCAGTATTTTTTTGGAAGTGTGGTAGATGGCCTGAACCACAGATGTCTCGTTGACTGCTCCTGCAGTTTAAGTTGAGACGATGGCGTGCCAGTGCCTGCAAATGTCCTCAGCACTGTTTAATTAAACAGTGTGGAGATATTCCAAGGGTACAGCGCACTGTGGGGGACAGCATTTCTGAGCTTTGATATCCAAAAGCTGAGAATTAAAGCACCTCGGAGGGTCCCAACGGCCAGGGCTGCACGGGCGGCACAGCGTCCCCAGCCCTGCAAACCACCTGCACCGTGAGCTCCCTCTGTGGCACGGAGGGCTGCAGCCTGCATCAGAGCAAACCCCATTCCCACCACGGGCTTGTAGGGAAACACACTCAGTGATTGTTAATTACCTATAAAGCAGGAAGCATGTGACACTGCCCATGTCCCGGGAACCAGCCCCTTTCCCAATAAAGCCTGTGATGGACTTGACCTCAGCAGGGGACCGGGGTGATAAGCACTGTTTGTTGTTCCTGCCGAGTTAACATTCTCTGGCTCTCAGCGCCGTCTCCAGAACTTGCTCAGCTGATGTTCACTTTATAAAAATAACCATGGCGCCATGTGTTTTATGAAGTTCATTTTAACCCATTGTCAAAAAACCCTTTCGGGCTGTG